>NC_133344.1:10469951-10822451 GCF_030506205.2 Paramisgurnus dabryanus
TTGTATATCTTATGTTTTTAACTGAATGGTGTATGCAGTCAACAAATACGTCACCGAAATCCTGGACGGGATGCGTCCGGGAAGAATGGCACGTATGGTCACCCTGATCTGGATTCACAAATCACAGGCAACAGCTTTTTATCTTTGTTTTCTTTAAAAACTGCTCTTTGCCTCTACCTCAATGTATTTCAATGGCTCACTGAAGTCTCCATGAATTACCTGACGGCCGAGCTTTTGGACTTCCGTTGGCAGAACTCTGTAACTATATGGGCCAGGCTGCTAAAGGAAAAAAATGTGGAAACAATATAGTTTTAAAATGATTTTAAGTTAAACTCAATAATCTTGTCATGGAAACTGACCCATTTATTTTACCTTTGCTGATGGTACAAAAACTTTAATTTTATAAATAACTTATAATTTTTTTTTTTACATAAACACATTACATTAAAAGCATACATTATACAATGTGTACTTTTGTCAATATTACAGTTTTTATGACATTATTTATTTATAATATTTATTATATTACAAAAACATAATACAAACTTCCATCTTCCATTCATCTCATTAACCCAAAACCATTTGAGAAACTCTGTCCTAAACTGCAGATGACAGACAGGTGAAGGACTGTAGCAGAATTAATGTCATTTTTATTGTTATTTCACACACACGCACTAGCACGTTTCCATGTTTTGTGTTGACATTCCATAGATGTAATGCATTTTATACTGTACTAACTGTATATTCTATTCCCCTTACCTACGCCATTCCCTAACCCCAACCATCATAGAAAACCGTTCTCCCACTTCACATTTTCAAGAAACATCATTTTGTTTGATTTATAAGCTTGTTTCCTCATTGGGCCCTCAAAATGTCCCCACAAGGTTACAAAAATACTGGTATTCCTACAATTGGTCCCCACAACGTGATATTACCAGGTACACACGCACGCACACGCACACACACACACACACACGCACACACACACACACACACACACACACACACACACACACACACACACACACACACACACACACACACACACACACACACACACACACACAGTGAGATCAGGATGTCTTCTTCACGTCTCGGTTGATTGTGTTGACGTAAGTCTCTCTTTCTCCTTTTCTGCTTTGTTACTTTTACTTCTGCTGTCAGAGAACCTGTTCAAACACACAACATGTTATCATTTTTATTCAGAAGTATTTATTTACAGTACAATGCATACTTTTCTGCTTTATTGTCTCTTGATATAATTTAATGTCAAACAGTTAGATAAAAGTGTTGACATAAATTTATATTATAATTGGCATGGATCTAAGTAAAATGAAGGAAAATTACAATTAACATTAAAGCTTAATTTGTTGTCATTCAGTTCATAAACTAACAACAGACAACAATTTCTATACCATTCTTCTCTTACTCTGGTTAATATTTAAAAATATATTGCTCATTGCTAATGCACTCTTATTCGTTTAAGTGAAAGTTGACAAAATTACAATAAGCTTTTATCCAAAGCTACGGGATTCATCCTAACGGGCAATAATATGGGAAGTGTATTTGTACACATGAACAAATTATTATTTATAAATTAACATATGCTGTTTTTTGTTATTTTATTGTTTAAACTCATGTTTATAAAATCAACCTGTAGAAACAGCACATTTCTTTTAGACTGAAATAAAACTGACCGCTCCCTTTTCAGGTACACATAGAAACAGTTTAAGTGTTGAAAAAAAGTCAGATGATCTATTTGTTCCTATTGGGTGAATGCATGCAGGATTTTATCTGAAGCTAGTTATTATAGTTTATTAAGTTTTAAATATGGATATATTTCTTACAAAATGGCTTCGATTACCCTCAGAAGTCCTTTATTGCTCAGATTGGGATTTTTGCAGCCGATACAGAGTAACGATTTCTTTTCATAATGATCGGCCATTACTAATGCCCGATACTGATTCTTCAAGCTAAAATGCAAGCTCTTTGATGACTGTTAAGCCAAAGTTATAGTCGTCTTTGTAATATTATTTGCCGTATTAGGTAGCCTATATTAATAATAAAGAATGAAATAAATAAGCACAACAAATATTTCTTCTACAAATAGCAATGTAATATGCCTAAAAAAAGGCTTATGCCTGCTAAAAGTATAAAAAAAAAAACACTTTAGATATGAATATAAATATTAACACATTCATATAAAGTTCAACAGTTCTTCAGTGAAGAGCAGAAAGTGATTTTATTGAGAGATGAATTAGGTTACTGTAGCTTTAAGACGTGAGAGAGATCGCTCTGTACTCATGCACTGAATGACAGGCTGTGTGTGTGTGTGTGTGTGTGTGTGTGTGTGTGTGTGTGTGTGTGTGTGTGTGTGTGTGTGTGTGTGTGTGTGAGTGTGTGTGTGTGTGTGTGTGTGCGCGCAACGTATGTACATGGAGAAGAACAGGTGCGAGTAAAATGAAAGTTTAAACTGTCAAAACTTTAAAATGCATGTAAAGAATAAACTTTCGGCATGAAGATGCAATGTCCGTTATTGATTTGTGTTGTATACGCTGTTTGATGGGGATGTGAAGATGCGTCGCGGTGTTAGAACCGGAGTGCGTCCTCATAGAAAATACACAGAGAGAGAAATCCAAATTTGCACCTCGCACACGAGCAACGGGTTGTAAAAATGCTCGCACATCATTTAATGCCATGATCGACCGATACCGATCTACGGCCGATCGATCGGAGCATCCCTAGTTCAATCTGTGAAGAATGGATGCACTTTTTGAGCTATAAACTCAGAAGTTATTCCTAAAGCTTAAACTGCATAGGCATTTTTTATTATAACTTTGATTGTGTTCGTCTGAAAGAAGATGGTCGTATGCATCTCAGATGGCTTGAGGGAGTAAATCATGAGGTAATTTTGGTATTTTGCTGGAGTATCTCTTTAAAGTAAACAAACCTGCTGAGACTAGAGTTAACATTTTATGTTATAAAAAACATTAACTTTACATCACTGGATGACATGGACATTTTAAATATATAATAAATATAAATCATTGCACACCTTAGTCTATTCAGTTTGTAATCTGAATCATTCACCAGATCAGACAGCAGCTTCTTTCCTAAATCTCCCAGATTATTATCACTCAAAACAAATTCTGTCAGGTGTGATGGGTTTGATCTCAGAGCTGAAGTCAGAGCAAAACAACCTTCATCTGTGAAATTACAATTATGCAACCTGCAAAGAATAAAGAACACATTTCACTTTATTTTCATCAAAAAGCAGAGATTTCTTTCAGTTTGATTTGTTTTTATTGTTTAAATTATTTTCAATTATCTATCTGTGCATGTTTGCACTTTTTATCTTATATTGTAAGGCATAAAATGTCTTCACCTGTCACACGTTGACCTGAGCATCACTATTGGAACGGTTTTGTAATAAATGTCACAAAGTCAACAGGTTTAAAGCATGTAAATTACTGACTAATATCCTTTAAATTGCCATTAAATTCTTTTTTACTAAATTTACTGCTAAAAATGCTCATTTACAAGAAAACGTGCATCTGAACTCCTCATTTGTCTCTTTAATAGACAGATTCATAATATGTCTTTAAAAACCACATCAAGTGAGACTACACATAAATCATCTTACTTCAGTTTCTCCAGTTTACAGCGAGGATCCTCCAGTACAGCAGAGATCAGCTTCACTCCCGAATCTCCAAGATTATTATTAGACAGACCCAGTCTTCTCAGGTGTGATGGGTTTGATCTCAGAGCTGAAGACAGAGCAACACAACCTTCATCTGTGATATTACACTCATGAATCCTGTTGGAAACAATAAAAAACACACACTCAATTGCGATATTTACCCCTCAAGTGCCACAGATCAGATATGACCCACAGACCTTTAAGCAGGATATTATTCTCTGATCGGTTTCAGGTCTCATTTATATGTGGAAATTAATTGGATATAAATTATATACATGCAATTGAATCTGCAATGTAAGCAGACAGATTGGATATTCCCATCTCAAGGCATGTTGTGCGTCATTCAAAATCTCAACTCAGGAGGACACCACCTGTGATCACATGACTCTCCTTAGCAGCGCAATGATGGAGGACGATGGCTTTGCTTCTTTTGAAGTTTTATGTCTTGTTATAGAAATAAAGCTCTTTAATCTTGTATAATCATTTTGTCTGTGTCCATTGCATATCGCACCATTTTACTTCCTCTTTGTTTTAAGCTCAGAGTTCCCACACCTTAGTTAACTTAAAATTCAAGGACTTTCCAGGTCCAATACCCTCACATTCAAGGACTAAATGTGGGGACACATTTTAAGTGAAAGCAAGGTTACATTGTGTTACTTTTTAAGATACATTTTTACAATTCCCTTTCAAGGGAACTTGCACTGCGTCACTGCGGTCACTCTTTGGAAATGCCTCCAGGGCTAAGTGCGTCTGAATGTGTGTATCAAATTCAACCAATGGTGAGGCTTAACGACAAAGACAGGGTGACGCGGGAGCCAGGAAGTATATCACTATCTGAAATATTGCCAAAGACGGCGTTAAAGGGACGCAGGAAGTATGGCAAGGAAGACGCAGCGTCTCGTTCCCTTCTCAGGAAACAACAGTTACTTACGTAACCCAAGACGTTTTCATGGGTCAAACACAACTATGCAAAAAAGCATTTTGGTACGAATCAACATTCGCATACAGAAGATATAAGCATTTAAAGCAAACAGTTTAGCACGTGTGCTTAAAAAGTCTAGAATTTTTATGATATTATCCTACAGGGAATAATATGGATTTTTTCCAGAAAACTTCTTACTTCAAATGGATTCAAGCACTTTCAATGACCTGTATCTATGCATGTATATTTTCAAAAACTTCCCACGGCCTTGAATGACCTGTTTCAGGTCCGTATTTTTACCTTGAATTGCTTTGCCAAGTTTAGTGTAGATGCAGATATCGGATATGAGACACTTTTAAAAGATGATGTCAGCGGGTCGTCAAAAAAATAAAAAATCAGATACAGGCAACAAATCGGCATCAAGATTAGCAGTGTATATCCAGCCTTAAACAGCTAGAAAAGTTTTTCATTACTATTATTTATTATTGTGTGTCATAAATTATATACATGTATTGTCAAAGTTTACTGTAGGAAAATATTATTTATATAAAAACAGACTGTACTTCTGGTAATACATTATATGAATGACATTTCTTACTTTCCAGGTAAATCTCAAACATGACTCTGTTAATTCTGTATCGGAAATTTACATGCCAGGTGTGCGTGCGTATGTGTCTATTGATGGAGGTGTTTAACAGAAATTTTGTGGGTTAAACACAGATATTATGAATACCAAATTTCTCAGTGGCACATTCGAAAACTTTTTTGTTAGCATCATATCATTCATAGCTAGACTACAGCAGCGTAATAACGAGTGTTTTATCTTAAGCTGATGATTTTTTTGATAGTTATTTTATATGTTTAGTTTCTAAATGAATTGAGTTGTCTCTCTGTTGCTTGCACATAAGTGTTTTTTTTTTCAAGAAATGCACGGCATGGGATGGTGAGTGTGACCTTCATTAGAAGAAAGTGATAGCTGTGGGATGATCCCATATTGCAGATAGCCTCAGAACCGAAGAAAATAAGGATATTGTTTTTGCCCAACAACAGCTGTCTGTGTTTGAGACAAAATTCAGAAATAAAAGGTTATTCATAAAGATAAGCAAAGCACAAACAGCTCTTATATAAAACTGGTTTGGGGCAGTTTCCAAGGGTGGCCTTGTGATAAGACAGAAACAGTATATAGCTCACTAAGAAACACAGAGCAGGGTCAACTGTCTTTTATCAAATGCTTGAGTGTACACTCTTTGACTCACAAGTATTGTATTCTAGCTGTTTGATACAACTTTTTTAATAAAATATGTTGAAGATCATTTTTCATCTGTTCCTACTAAAGAAAATTCACGACAAGGCCTTGTATTTCAAAATTTGACATATATGGCGGTAAACTAAAAACAACATTGCTTCAGTTTGCAAAGTATGAGCAAGCAATATTGAATTAGTAATATGGGATCATTAATATTAGCTCATTTAAGATGGCAATCATGGCACATTTAAAATTAAAACATCAGTGAAAATACCTCCTATGAGCTTCTATGCTGTATATTTTTTAAACAATACACCTTATTCAGCCTGCTGCCATTTTTTAATTGCAAAACGAGGCCGTGAAGGATGGACGTCCTGAGCTTGCACTATAAACCTATTGTTCTGTATCAAGATGCTGGTCATTCAGCCATCACAACACAAAGCTCGCACAATTTTAAAATCCCTGGTAGCCCTTCGGGCAGGTACTCAATTTTTGGTAGCCCGAAATGAATCTACGGTAAGTAGCCCGAATAAAAAATACATTATTTTTAATGTAAAATATAGATTCATCCTGGATGTCCTGCCCATCTCCACAATGGATCTAATCACCATTTAGTAGTGATTCAGTGGATCACAAGACTCAACGTTCGAATCATATAATGTTTTTCCAGTCACAAAAATAGGGGCTACTGTCGCTTTAAGAGCGATTTCTGCACAGAGTCTAATGTCATTAAACTGATTTCTATCTCAATTGATCCTTTTGACTTCAAGACATTCCTAATCGAATATATGCCATTCTGTTATAGCAATCCTTGACAATGATATTTGATTTACCCTGAGCTACAGCAAATTGCATTTCTCTGCTCTTTGTTCTTGCTGACAGTTGTGTAAAAAATCCCCAACAAGTTTGCAATTCTATTCACTGTGCAAAAAAAATGACGCTTAAGCTTGCTGCGGGACATTTAACTTGTTACATGAGGATAGTAATGACTGAGAAGATGACGTTGGAGGAATTTGTGAGCAACAGGTCCAGACAATTGTACGGTATGTGAGTACAATTTTACTCCACATCATGTGTAAATGATCTTACCAGAGATGCGCCAGTTTACATTGAGGATCCTCCAGTACAGCAGAGAGATGCTCCAATCCTGAATCTCCAAGATTATTATTAGACAGATTCAGTTTTCTCAGGTGTGATGGGTTTGATTTAAGAGCTGAAGACAAAGCAACACAACCTTCATCTGTGATATTACAATCCATCAACCTGTAGAGAACAGAGACACACAGATCAGATCAAGATCATTTAGAGCTGCTGGATCTTCTCAGACCATATTCTGTATCTACAGTTAGGTCCATAAATATTGGGACAGAGGCACATTTTGTGTTATTTTAGCTGTTCACCAAAATGTATTCTAGTTACAGTCATATTATGAATATTGGCATCCAGATTGATTTTTCGTTTCTCATGATATTGTGAAGGAGTTTTTTCTTTATCAAAGAGAGGATAATGCAATCATCCACAACTGTTATCTGGTATGGACGTCCAGGATTTGTTTGTTGCTGAGCTCACCAGTGTGTTTTATTAATCAGGATGTACCAAATTGTTGATCTGAACACTCTTAAATGTTCCTTCTATCTCTCTAAAGGATTTGTGGTGTTTCTGAAACCTAGTAAATATGGTTTTTATCACTTGTATGGAGATCTCCCTGAACCACATGATGTGGGTTCACGGCCACAGCTTCCAAATGCAAATGCCACACTTCAATCCACTTCAGACCTTTAAAATGCTTCATTTTTAAGGAAATCGTAAAAAAAAAAGAGACAATAAATTTCCATAAAACAGCTTTTAAGTACACTGTCCCATTAATTCTGACCCCTTTAAAAAGGGGGAGCTACATTGTTATGTCGAACTTAGAGGCAGCGTGTTAAGAAGCTTCCTAGGGGACACTCCGGGGAACACACTTAGGAACATAAACAACTTTGGTAAGATATATCTTTTTGAATCTTTTTGAGTCTTCTTAGCGTGCTAAGAGTGAGCGTTATTAGACACGTTTAAGGACATTTAATTTGTTATGATTAAATGTCTGATGTCTGAACTAAACCATCTTGTCATGTAAAAAGACATGATTAAAAAAAGATTCATACACAACTTTATATAATTCAAAACTTTTTTTTTTTACTTTTAAGTACACTGACAAAATAAGGTAATGCTGATAACTGAATTCATATAAATCAGTAAACAGATTCACTAAACAGATGTCATTACTTTATTACATGACAAATATTATACATATTCTCTTACCACAGTAGATCCAGTTTACAGTCAGGATTCTTCAGTACATCAGAGATCACCTTCACTCCTGAATCTCCAAATTTATTATAAGCCAGATTCAAATCTCTCAGGTGTGATGGGTTTGATGTCAGAGCTGAAGTCAGAGCAACACAACCTTCAACTGTGATTTTACAACACTCCAACCTGTAGAGAAATAACAAAATCGTATTGGTTTGAAAATGACATCATTAACAATGTTTTAAGAGTAAAGTGACACTTACTCAATTATTCTGAATTCAAAAATAACAGGCAGCAGCTTCTGAAGAACTTTCAGTGATTCAGCTTTGCTTTCTTCAACAAACTGATTCATGTCAAACCTTTTCAGCTCCTTTTGTGATGTCAGCATCACCAAACCTAAAGCTGACCACTGAGATGAAGAGAGTGTGGCTTTACTTAATGCAGACTTCAGATACTGTGGGATTTCATTTAATAGTGAAGGATCACCCAGTTCATTCAGACAGTGAATTAGATTGATGCATTTCTCTGGAGATTGATTGCTCCTGATGATATGCTTGATGAATTTGATTATTTTTGTTTTGCCCTGAGAGCTGCATCCTGTCTGTATTCTCAGACCTATGAGATTCTGATTCGAATCCAGCGACAAACCCAGAAGAAAACGAAGGAAAAGATCCAGATGTCCATTTTTACTCTTTACAGCCTGGTCTATAGCGCTCCGATACAGATGAAGTGTTGAAAGCTTACGTCTTTGATTTGTTTGAAATGCAGTCAACACATTTATGTTCTTGTTTATAAATGTAAGGTGCACATGTAGAGCTGCTAGATGTTCCTGAATGCTAAGATGAACAAAGCAGTAAACTTTCCTCATATACAAATTAAACTCCTCTCTGATGATATTAGTAAACAATCCTGAGTACACTGATGCTTCCTTTACATCAATGCCACAACCTCTCAGGTCTTCATCATAAAAGATCAGATTGCCTTTCACAAGATGCTCAAAAGCCAGTTTACACAGTTTGATGACCACATCTTCATCCTTTACTTTCTTCTCATAGTCCTTCTGATGTTTGAAGTTTGTCTGAATGATCAGGAAGTGTGTGTACATTTCAGTCAGATTCTTGGGGATCTCTCTTCTGTTTGATTTACTCAATATTCTCTCTAGAACAGTGACTGAAATCCAGCAGAACACTGGGATGTGACACATGATGTAGAGACTCCTGGATGACTTCAGGTGTGAGATGATTTGATCAGACAGACTCTCATCACTGATTCTCTTCCTGAAGTATTCCTCCTTCTGTGGATCACTGAAGCCTTGTACCTCTGTGACTCGATCAACACACTCAGAGGGGATGAGATCAGCTGCTGCTGGTCTGGAGGTGATCCAGATATGAGCAGAGGGAAACAGATTCCCCTTGATGAGGTTTGTCAGCATCACGTCCACTGAGGTTGATTCACTTACATCACACAACCTCACACTGCTGTGAAAATCCAGAGACAGACGACACTCATCCAAACCATCAAAGATGAACAACACTTTATATTTATCACTGAAGATTTCCATTTCTTTTGTCTCTGGGAAGAAAAGATGAAGAAGCTCTAATAGACTGAGTGTTTTGTCCTTCATCAAATTGATCTCTCTGAAAGGAAGTGGAAATATGAGGTGGACGTCCTGATTCTCTTTCTCTTCAGCCCAGTCCAAAATGAACTTCTGTACAGAGACTGTTTTTCCAATGCCAGCAACTCCCTTTGTCAGCACACTTCTGATGTGTTTGTGTTGTTCAGGTAAAGGTTTAAAGATGTCATTACATTTGATTGGTGTCTCCTCTGCCTCTCCACTTTTAATCTCTGTGATGTTGAGCTCTGTGTAGATCTCGTTCAGTAGTGTTAAGTTTCTCTGCTTTGATGTTCCTGGATACAAACATTTAAAGTTCTCTTTCAGATTTGATTTAAATGTGTTCAGGACTTCATTAAGTTTACGGCTGTGAAATGAAAACAGAAGTTAGTGAAGTACATGTAGAGAGCAAATAAGACTTTTAAGTCTACAGTTTACCTGAATTCAGGATACAAATATTCTGGTTGATTCACAGACTGCTCAAACTTCATCTTCTTACAGACGGGTTCGGTTATGACTGACCTGGAAGAAGAAAAAAACTAAGAACATTTCTGATATGTAAATTAAACTGAGGAATGTGAACAATACTGTTAAAATGTAATAATAAAAATTCCTACAAAGTATTCACAAAAAATGTCCCATAATTTTAACAAAACACACCCAAATATAAAATGTATAATTATAATCATATAATTTCTATATATGTCATGTCACTTTTGGTCAGGCCATCTCTTCATTTCTGTTGGTGGATCCATTGACCGCTCACTCTTCAAGGATGACTCTGATCTCTTCTGATGCTATAACACACAGCTCTGCTAAAAAAAATAAAAAATAAAACCATTACAGAAATTTCTACTGGTTTCCATAAAAAACCCAATAGGAACCATTAGATTTTACCATTAAAACCACTACACTGAAGTGGGTTTGGACCATATTCCATTAAAATCAATACATAGAACCAATAGAACCAATACATACCATTAGAGACCAACAAAGACCAATACACTGTAGTGTGTTTTGGGCCAAATTCCATTAGAACCAATAAAATTCCAAATAAAACCAATAGAATTTCTTTGATGGTGTCTATTGGTTTTTTTTAACAGGGATAGCTTAAATATTACTAACTTACGTGTAAACGTGATACAGACAGACATATAGGTGATATAGTTAAATACAGATAATGGCAAAAAATCTGCTAAAAAGTTATGGATGAGTAATCTGCAAAAACTTGAAGTATAACATTTTACCGAATTCCGTTAAGGTTTCCAGCACTTCCGGTTTCGCTACCAAAGACCGATGTCCAGATTAATTAATATCTAAACGTAATTTTTCCTCTTACTGATATTTAGATATTAGTATAAATTATAACAACAACAGCGTTAGTTGACGGGTTGATATCATGGTTGATATACAGAGATGTTTGGGCGGTCCATTTAGATCACGTGAAGAACCTCTGCCAATCATTATTAGCTGTGACGTCAGATGCGGCTTTCACAGGTTACATTGCAGTCTCTTGAGACAAAGATTTTTTTAATTTGATCATTAATAACAACTATAAAAAAAAATAAAGATATTAGTCACTAAAATGTAAATCTATCCTGGTTGTTGAATTAAAAGGCCACAGAAAGAAAATAGAACGTTCCCCTAACGTTACTATTTGGGTTTTTGGTAACCAAATAAGAACGTTCTGGGAACGTTCATTTATATTCATAATAACCTAGAGAGAACGTTCCCAGAACGTAAAGTGTTTATTTATCTGTCAATAAATATCTATATCGTGTTGAAGTCATTATTTATATATTTTATAAAATACAATGTAATCTAAATACAATATGTGATGCTGAGGTATTTTTTTTATTTATTAAAAATAAACTCCAGTTCATGTTCTCTGAACAATAAACACTGTTTAACACATGAATTGTAGTGTGATTATTTTCATTCAGGCATATCACAATATAGAGGTTGGTATTTATGTAGTTATATACTTTAATTAAGCATTTTAGTCGGATTATTTGCATTCAGGGATATCACAATATGTTAGAGGAACGTTATCAGAACGTTGAGGCAACGTGAGCAGACTGTTAGGGCATTGTTTCCCTAACGTTCGCAAAAGGTAAGGGGAACGTTCCCCTGAACCTAGAGGGAACTTTATATTGACTTTCCTGGGGAATCAGTAGGGAACGTTAGAGTATCTGTTGTGGGAACCAAATGATAACGTTCTGGGAACCAAAAATTGTTAGCTGGGTACATTTTAATCATTGTTATCAATATACACTATACAATATAGTAGCCTATGTATTTTATACTTACTTTCATTAAAAGCAGCAATATATACATGACAAGCATGACGGTCATCAGAATTCAAGTCTTATTTTTAGTCTCAGAATTCAAGTCTTTTTAAGTTAAGGCTGAAAATCAAAAAAATTAACACATCAATTTTGCTGACAAAAAACAAAGCACATATTTTACACTAAATCTATTATTAAAGGGATATTATTAAAATGATTGTTCATCCAAAAATGAAAATTCTGTCATCATGTACACACTCTCATGTTGTTACAAAGCATACATTTCTTTGTTCTGATGAACACAAAGGAAATATTTTGAAGAATGTTCATAACCAAACCGTTCGTGAGCCCCATTCACTTCCATTGTATTCTTTTTTCTACTATGGAAGTGATTTGGGCTCACGAACAACAGATGACACACAGAACTGTAGCAGAATTAATGTAATTTTAATGTGTATTACTGTTATGTCACACACACACACACACACACACACACACACACACACACACACACACACACACACACACACACACACACACACACACACACACACACACACACACGGATTTCTTCAAGTCTCTGTTGCTTGTGTTGACTCAAGTTTCTCTTCCTCTGTTACATCATCAGCAGAAGATTCATCCAACACTGAATAGCTGTTAAAATACACAACCTGTTCAGTATAATGGCATACTTTTTCTGCTTTGCTTTTTTATATAACTTAATGTCATAACTTAATTTCAATAAAATAAAGAAAAAATGTAAAATAATATTATCAGGCTTAATTTGTTTACATTAGTTAATAAATTATGTGTCATTAACTAACAACAAACAACAATTACTGTAATTAACTTGACATTAATCGATGACAGAAAAATGTTTCATCTTCATGCTCACCGTAGTTTCTTCAGTTTGTTTTTTGGATCATTGGCCACATCACAGATTAACTTCACTCCTAAATCTCCCAGACTATTTCTAATCAGATACAATTCGCTCAGGTGTGATGGGTTTGATCTCAGAGCAGAAGTCAGAAAAAAACAACCTTCATCTGTGATATTACAGTCAGTCAACCTGTAGAGAACAATAAAAAGCAGATATTTCTTTAGGGAGAATTTTCGTTTCATTTATTTTCCATTTATCCGTGCACTTTTTGTTCTTTATTGTGTATTCACTAATCAAAATTGTTTCTTGTGCTCCTGAATATCTTAGCAATATATCATTGCATTAGCAGCGCAAAAGGTCATGACTTCAAACTCGGGGAACACACATACTGATGAAAATTTTATACCTTGTAATGCACTGTAAGACACTTTGCCAAATGCATAAATGAAAATGATTGCTAATAAAGTGAAACTTCTCACACATTAAGGCTGTTTACACCTGCGTTTTGGTGGATCAGATCACAAGTGGACTAGAGAGAGACACATTCACGCTGACACCTGTTTTAGTCTCTTTTGTTCACTTTCAAAAAAATAAAAATGTGTACATGTATATTATGTAAATGCTTTCTTAAATATTTCAGAGCAATTGATGAAATAAGCTTGGACAACTTTCACACCTCGTTCTATTTATCTTAAACAAGTCTGTAATCTGAATGGCCAAAAAACTGTTTTAGAATTGCATACAAGTTCATTTTCATATAAATTTTACATTAAAGTCTATAAAAGACCGTACAGATAAAATGAAAAAGGCAGGAAATGAAAAGGCTATTCAGTATGCCTTAACCCTGCTTGGCACTATAAAAAAATCCTGTTCGAATAAATCATAATTAATTGACTATTATTGAATATTAGTTGTTGCAGCCCTATAATGAAGTTATTCTTTATATGTTGTTAAGCTCAACAATGGCAGTGGCACAGTGTTTATAGGTCATTATAAATTAACAAAATCTTATAGTTTAGGAGTAAAGTCACTTTTATAATGGATAATGTCTCTCTGAGAATGATTATTAGAGATGATTTTACCACAATAGCTCTAGGTTACAGTCAGGATTCTTCAGGACATCAGAGATCAGCTTCACTCCTGAATCTCCGAGATTATTAAAAGACAGATTCAGTTCTCTCAGGTGTGATGGGTTTGATGTCAGAGCTGAAGTCAAAGCAGCACAACCTTCACCTGTGATATCACAATCACTCAACCTGCAGAAAACAATGATAGAAACACTGTTAGTGTGGGGACGTTTGAGCAGTGTGTCATGAATTTCCATTAAATCCTGACATAATCACATTAAAAGAAAGGTTTGTGGCAGTTGTAAGAACTTCAATGTTATGGATAAGAATTTGAACAAAAACACGAAGAATGACGAATTAGTGAAAATGCAGATTTTCTGATTTTAAAAGCACACATCATCTAATTCATGACTTAACATTTCTTTTTTCTTTGACTACAACGAAGGCAAGGATTGTACTCAAAAGTTTACTTCCTTGGCTTGTTGACGTGGACAGACATTATCATTATTCTCCGAGTGGGAGGGCTACTAAAACGGTGGCACTATTTAAATCACGGAAAAACAGAACGGGGTAATTTGTCATCTTGTCATTTAATCTTTGGTTTTTGTCATTGTCATTTTACCAGTGCAGGTGTACACCCTATGACCGACCAGTATTGTGTTTTAAGCTGTCTTACACAATTCTTAAAAAAAAAATACTTTGAAGAGAATTCGTCTCAATCGTCTCTGATTCTCCTGAAGAAAATATATATTAAATACATATGAAAAAGAAAAGGCTTCAAAAAATGTATACATTCATTTTGCTTTTTTATTTGTAAGATAAAGGGAATGGAAGTTGCAAGCCCTGGTGGTATCCTAATAGTATGTGTGACAGGTGTAGAGTGAGAGAAACAGTGGAACATACACGTAATTATACTGTCCTACAAAGGCAAAAGGCAGTAACTTTGTTTTCGGTCAAAAATTAGTTATTGATATTTTTGAGACATTCAAGACCTCCTTTATCATGTGGATAAGTGTCTTGAGGCAATTTTGTTGTTTTTTCGAGAAAATACAAATCAAGAAGAAAATATCTGACAACTAAGATGTCACTAAAAAGTCTAAACTTTAAAGTCATTTTTCTCAGTTCTACACTCTAGCGAGTTAAAGTATTTTGCATTTGTATGGCAGTATAGACTTAGTAATAAATATAAAAAGTTTGGTTTCAAAACGAGATTACTTTAAAAAAAAAAGTTTGTCATTGTGCATTCCAATTAATATCAATCAAACTGCAGTTCGTTTGTTTTGATTTAAGACTTCATACTAAATTCAACTAAAATACAGCTAAGTAGCAAAAAAACACACACAATAAATGATAATATAATAATAAACATGTTTTTAAACATGAACCAATACATAGAACCAATAAATACCATTAGAGACCAATAGAATTTATGTGATGGTGTCTATACCCTTAATCGTCACTGTGACGTCACCGCTCTAGCTGGAGGCAAAAAATAAGTAGGAACTCATAGCCGGCGTGCTAAAAGTTTGAGGTTTTGACTAGTGATGGGAGAAACGAAGCTTTTCGAAGCTTCGAATCAATTGAACCAATTGCTTCGAAAATTGATTCAGTTTTTCGAATAAGTTCGAAACACCACACACGCTGGCGACCCCTGCTGGTCAAAATAGTGTAAAGCAGATATGGCCAAACATTTTACACTTTTTTTTTACAAAATAATAGCAAGATTTTTATTAAAATATGTTTAAAAAATAATTTAACTTAATTAAGACATAGTTAAAAGTGTATTATGTGTTTTTAGTTTTATTTAGGGCAAACAAATCATTAAAACTAACTACCCTTTTAATTATGCACATTTTTGTCATTAAATCTGTCTTTAAACAATAAATAGACAAAATGGCAGTGTTATTAGTTAGAAGGATAAATGTTTTATGAACTTTTATAATAAAACTGACCCGAGTTCACCGAAACATATTAGACACTGGTCATGTGATCAACTCCCCCTCGTGGTGAACCATCGGATTTTCGAAACGTTTCGAAACAGTGAGGTAATGAAGCCTCGTTTGCTAAAATCACGTGACTTGGGCCAGTTTGAAACACGCTCCGAACCACTGATTCGAAACAAAGGACAAATGAAAGAATTGATATGGAAATAATGTATAGTAAAGCAGAACTCAAGTCAATAATAAAAAGAGAGATAAATAAAAACTGGCAATTGGGATAATGAACAAAAAGGAAGACATTTTATTCAATACAACCAATTGTAGGAAGAGGAAGAATTCGAGGGGGAGAAGGAAGGAAGATTGTATTATATCGAGATTAAGACTTGGCCATTCAGGTCTTAATTCGACAATGCATGTAATAGGAAAACATTCTACAGGACTGTGTGATTGGTGTGGAGTTAGGGAAACAGTGGAACATGTGCTTATTAAATGCAATAGATACATAGAGGAAAGGACTAAACTAATAGAAGAATTTAAGAAGAAAGGTGTACAACAATTAACAAGAAGCTTCTGGATCTAGAGGAAGGGGATAGTTTATTAATTAAATTCTTAAATAGTACTAATTTAACAAATAGAATATAGATATTATTATTATTAATCATCTCTGGACTATGACGGTAGATGGAGGAGCTGGAACACGCAGCAATATCGAAAGCTTGAGTCCTGAATGGTCTGGGGGAAGGATTATAGTGTCTCTGATCCATTACCCACAGTAGATGGCGGTAATGCTCTTTTAAGAATGCGAGCCGCCAATAAGCTAAAAGAAGAAGAAGAAGAAGCTAAAAGAAGAAGAAGAAGATTCGAAACAAAAGATTCGTAAGTGTTTCGAAGCCTCGTGAAGCAGTGCTTCGAAAACGACCATCACTAGTTTTGACTTTAAAATATCATCTTGATGTGTTTTTGGCTGCCAGAATAGAAGGAACAGCACTTTTGGTTCAAAACTAAAGTTTTACCGGATCCCTGCAGACATTCCTTCACAGAAATCAAGAAGACAATTGTGGTTGAATACAATACGGCGTACAGACTGGACGGAGACGATCATAAATAATGCTTGTGTTTGCAGTGCACACTTCACATCAGGTAATATAATCTATGCATATGTACTGGTGTGTTGGTTATCTAGTACAAATCAGCATGTTTCTGTTTTATAGGCGAAAAGTCACCAACCGCGCTATTGTTTAGCTTAAATGTTAAACAAACATACAGCTATAGATGTGTGTGCCATCGTTTGAATGATCTCTTAAAATAATCTCATTTGCTAATCATAGTTAGCACAGCGATAGGTTACGTTAGACAATAAGAATAAGCCTTGACAAAATTCCCGAAACCACCCGAAAGTAATTAATATGTTGTCTAGGAAATATCCAAAACCTGGTTAAAATCGCGAGAGTTAATTTACAAAAAATAACTGTCACGGCCCGCAGAAACAGTGACTGTACATATTCGGACAGATACGAAACTACTTCTGCATCCATGTTTAATAAATCCCTCCTAAAACGTGCTAGTTGAAGCTTGTCAACATTGCCTCCGCGGCTCTTTCTGCCCGGAGTCATATAATAAGATAGCCTGGTCCAACCAGACTCTCGTACATTCATTTCATTTGTACAGAGAGTCTGGCCACGCTCCATTAAAAAGCGTTACTTCCGTTAAGGAGGGTCCATTGTTAAAGTTTAAAACTATTGGATCTGCCCAGAGTCACTGAGGATCTACCAATGCCAATCGCTAACGTGTGGTCGTGGTCGTATATCATGCACCGAAACCGTCCGCAAACAACGTGTGTGTGTGTGTGTGTGTGTGTGTGTGTGTGTGTGTGTGTGTGTGTGTGTGTGTGTGTGTGTGTGTGTGTGTCTATCTATTAATTTATTATAGAACAAAAACAATGCATAGCCTAAATATATAGAGGATGACATTTGGTTCGAGTCTCTGATTCATGGCCTACAGATGGCGGTAATGCTCTGAATAAGAATGCGAACCGCCAATAAGCACGAAGAAAAATCTAATCGGACAATAAAATATGGCATTAGAACATTTATTGGGAAAAACATCCTATATAAATATTTATTATGTAATTACTTACGTAAAAACAACTGGGTTAATTGATAGATTATAATAGGCTAACGCGTTAACATTTGCTGCTCCAGTCCATCAGGTGGCGGTAATGCACCTTTAAGCGGGATTGCCAACCGCCAATAAAACCGAAGAATAAGTGTTATGAATAAGTTGCTGGCTGAGGTTGACCGTTCAAACCGCCTCGAGTGTGTTTACAAACTGTTGTTGTGCGTTTAAGCGGTTAAAATATGAGTCGACGCTGTTTTTTCAGATGCGATAACAAAACAACACTTTATGCCCTTCCTAAGGCAGAGGAAATCAAAAAACAGTGGTTAGAGTTTATGTTTCATACGATTCCGGCACAGTACAGTCAGAAGTTGACTCTATGCTCTCGGCATTTTCTCAACGACTGCTTCGTAAACCGCAACGAGTTCGAAGCTGGATTTGTACAACGTCTCATCCTGAAAGATGGGTCGGTTCCTACTTTGTTTGGTTTTCAAGCTGTAAGTATCCATTGTTTTTTTTTTGGTAGGTTATCTTACGAGCATGCTAAAGTTTTTGTGTTGCGATATTGTATGTCGTAAGCCATGTAGCATAATTACCAACATGTGTGTTACATCATAAAGATGGGTTATTTGTATTGTAAAAAATAGTTTTTTTAGAGGTGCACGTGTTTACAAACGTTAGCGTTGCTACCAGCTAAAATGCTCACTAACTATTACCGATTAGGTTTGCTTTCGTAATCAAAGTCAAGAAGCTGTCAGTTCATTAAAACACGATTAGTCTTTAGTAAATGCAATTTACTCTCGTCTTTATTTGATGCTTTCTTAGATTTTGCAACAAAGTAAACAGGACATGTATTAAGTAATACGTGAACGTCTCGATGTGTGTTGTAATGATTCTACCGATGCTTGGTTGTACTCTATTGTTGTCTTTATATTACATGTTTAAGTATTTGTCTCTTTTTTTTTAGGGTACATCCACACCCCTCTTCACTGTACGCAGCAGTAATGATGTTGAATGCCAAACTGATCCTATACCTGCGGTGTCAGTGGGCATACAGCACAAGGAAAAACTGAAATCGGTCAGCACACAATTGTCCTGGGGTACACTGAGGGAGTGCCATTATAGGAGCAAAGGTATGTAACAAATGTATTAAGGTATTTAGCTAGTAATCACACAACCAGTATTAAATGTATAAATGATGATGACAAAGTTGTTCCCTCTGCTTAATAATAGGAACCCAGGCAGGATCTTCGTGTCTCAACGTTTTCACTAAAACACCTTCAAAATATCCAAATTTCCAATTTTCAATCTCTTCAACGCCTTTTAAGCCCACTGATTTTAATCCAAGGAAAAGACCACGTCTAGAGTTGAAGGAGGAAGAGACTGAGTGGGAAATACCATGTGCATCTAATGACTTCACATGCAAGTCAGAAGACACGTCCGTTACTGAAGAATCTGAATTACCGTAAGTTTGGGAAATTTATTGTGCGTGTAATTTTGAAAATCATAAGTACGTTGATTTAAAATTTTGTGATTTTACTCATATTTTAGACACGTGCAAAGGTCCTCGTGCGGTGAAAGAAAATACATTGTATTTGAAAGCTGCCTCAGAGACTTGTTTGACATCTGTCCACTTTGCCGGAGTAAGTGTGATGTTCATCAACAGCAAGCGGGTACTTTCGTGTCATTCAATCAGCTTTGCCCAAATTGTAATTACAACAAACAGTGGAATAGCCAGCCCATTGCTGGAAGTACACCAACGGGAAACCTCCTTCTGTCTGCTGCTACGTATTTCACTGGCACATCATTCGCCGAGATAGAAAAGGTATTTATATGACTAAACCCATCACATTATATAGTATGGCTGGGTATCGATTCAGATGTTCCAGATCGATTTTGATTCACAAGTAGGGGTGGCACGGTCCATGAAAAAAAATCTGAACCGTTCGGTTCGCTTGTCTCGGTTCGGAGCGCTGTGTACCGCACGGTTCAACGGTTCATGGCATGCGCAATGTAGTCTCATGCCCTGTATGTGACCTCAGATAGCGTGTTTCCCTTTCAAGCGAAAGAAGAGGTGACTGGTTTGGAGTATAAGTACTGCAGGTTATGTTACATGTAGAAATGGCAAGTGGGAGAGAAAAGGAAGTCTGCCCGCAGTTGGAGGATGCGCCAGCGTCGTATAAGTTTGGTGTGTGGAAACATATTTTTATTTCATGTTACCTATGATGACAGCGGAAATAAAACAATAGATAGAACTGCAGTCTATGGGTTGAATGTGCTTGAACAGCCACAGGAGATCGCCTTCTCTCCGACCATATATCTAATCTGAGGTACTGACAACAATGTTTTACGTCTTTTCGTATTCAGCGCTAATTTTAGCCTTTCATTGATTAAAGGTATAGCGGAAGATTTTCCCGAATTATTTAAAAGAACCGCCCCTCGATATTTTTTAAAAAATGCTCCCGAGAGGGAACGCCTGTTAAACGCGTGCACGAGACAGAGAGAGAGCGTGCAGGAGCTCAGTTCTTCTCTTCGCTCTGTTTACAAGTTTCTGTTGGCATGTTTACAGTATCTGTGCGGTTCGTGACTTGTGCCAGGGCTAGCATCGCAAATCATAGCTTACATCAACTTTTACCAGCAGTGATTTTAAATGGATTTCTCCAAATAGCATGACAAAATGTACCTTTCCAGTAGAAACTTCGCGTGGGAAGCCCAACCTGTCCTTTTAGCTCACGCCAGCGTGTGAAATAGTCTCCCATAAACATCTGGTCTTGTTTCTTTATTTATAGTCCTTTCTCTTCTTGTCATACAATTCGTAGAGACTTTTTCTCTTGCGACCCTCAGACATTTTGAAAAAAACACAGTGAGAACGCGACCTTCAATGAATGGTTGAAACCGTAGCACAACACACATACACGTGAAAGTGCGCATGTGCAGAAAGCGAACGTAGAGGCGAGCACGTGCGACGGTTATACGTCAACATATAATCAGAATGATTGACATCTGGGATGACCAATAACAGTGGTGATCCACCCGGAAAACGAAAATCTTCCGCTATACCTTTAAATTAAAGCGGCTGATTTCCGCGTAGTTTCATTTTGCTAGCGTGTGAAAGTTGCGCCATCTTATTTCAGAAATTTCCCCTCAAAGTAATCAGGACAGAAGTGGTCAAAAGTGGACAAAAGAGACTTAAAGAGATTTTAATATTACAGGTGTAAACGTTATGTTTCTCTCTCGTCCACATAAACTCTCAGTATTTAAGCAGCCTCTCAGTGATAAACCTAAGAGCTACACTGAAGTTGGCATTTTAATAAATGCAAGTTATCTTTGTGTGCTAAAAATGCACATTAAGTTTATGTAGATGGCAATACACATTCTCTTTTTTGCCAAATAAATGAAAATCATGTTGAAATCATCAATGTCTTTCCTCTTGCTGTATCAAAACCTCATCTGGCTTTCCTCAGAGATGGTCCCAATAATGTGCTTAAAGTCAAATTCAGTTTGTGCATGATTACATGATATAACTTTTTTTTTAATACTGTATCCTAAATTATGGATAATTAATACATTAATAAGATAATACATTTCTGGAGTGTTAAAAATTTAAAGAAAAAATAACAACAAGAACCGTACAGAACCGTGACCATAGAACCGTGATACGAACCGAACCGAGGGTTTTGTGAACCGTGCCACCCCTATTCACAAGCTATCGATTTGATTCAATTTTCGATTCCGGTTCTCAGGTCAGATTTTATACTAAATTCTCGAATTCAACTCGCTCGCATCTCGCTACTTGGTAACATCGCGCAAGGCAAAAAAGAGGGTGACAGAAGACTAGTAATTAGATTAACGTTAATCTTACATTCAATGTTTGCGGAAATAAATATGAAAGGAAATCTCTGCTCTTGAGAATCGATTTTGAATCAACCACGTAAAAAAACGATTAATCGAAAAAAAATTTTTTGCCCAGCCCTATTATATAGGTAAACATACACACAGACACACATGTATATGTATGGTATTGTGTATGTGTGTTTTACTTATGTAATATTTTCTTATTTGTAGGTTTTCCAGGCCATGCATCTCCAGGTTTTCCAAAATGACACATTCAAGAAACATACAAGGAATTTCTTGGAACCAGCCATAGTCCACAAGTGGAAAACCGACCAGGCGGATATGCTTATGGAGTTGCAGAGAAAAGATAAAATTGCAGTTGCTGGAGATATGATAGGAGACGGTAAGGCTGGAATTTAAAGGAAAACACCACCGTTTTTCAATGTATTACTACGTTCTTACCTCAACTTAGACGAATTAATACATATCTTTTTTTTCAATATGTGCACTTCATCTTTGAACAGCGTTTTGTGAATGTGTTAGCATTTAGCCTAGCCCATTCATTCCTTAGGATCCAAACATGGATGAATTTAGAAGCCACCAAACACTTCCATGTTTTGCCTATTTAAAGACTCTTACATGAGTAGTTACACGAGTAAGTATGGTGGCACAAAAGAAAATGTAATTTTTTTTAAGCAGATAAAAATGAGAACTATATTGCATGGCAGAAGAGCACTTAGGCTATGTTTACATTAATGCGTTTATCCTTTAAAACGCATTACTTTTGCTACGTTTACGCCTTTCATCTACACTACATCACCGTTTTCGACCCTCATAAACGGATTCGTTCGCAAACGCTGAAGACCCTGTTTTAGTTTGAGAACTCAGACATTGCTCTGAGTGTAAATGAACGTAGACGGAGTCTTATGTAAACGAACAGCTGATGTTAACCTGACAACGCATCATTTTCAAAGTAAAAATTATTTTATTCATGTAAATGTTGGTTTGCAACGGAGGTTTTGCCAAAAATAGTAAACATCTACCAACCAGCTATTATAAACGCTATATCGGATTGTTTTAACATGTATCCTTATAGATGATGTCTGTTTTATATTAATGTTTGAGTATTGTTGGGTTTAATGTGTTTGTTTTGTTTAAATTTAGTTAGCTTACGAAAGATAGACTGTAATTTTAAACGCCATATAGGCGTTGTAAAGGCCAATATGAAGGGAGAATTGTAATGGGTCAGACATTATTTTTGAGTTTAATTTAAGTTTTGTTTGCTACTTTAAAATGAATTTCGTTTCAGATAATTTGTCTCTTAATTTTAATCGATGTTTTGTTGATAAGTTTTGTGAATATAAATTAATAAAAACAATAAACTCAACGTCATTAATATATAATGCTCGTTTAGGCGCTTGCGCTTTTAGCTATTCTGTGTTGCTAGCGGAGGACGTGCACGGACCTCGCACACTTTTAAAAATTAATGCAATAAGCATTTCTGGTAGACTAAAGCAATACTTCACCTCTTACTATGTTTGATTGAAGTTTGCATTTGCTAAAATTTATTTTTGCTTCAAGTTCGCTACTGTTTAGTACTGTTCACTTGAATGCTTTCTTTTTAAATCATAAAGACCTTTATGTTTAGTTATAAAATCAAAATTAACCTATTAATCATATTAATATGTTGTAGGGGGTAGATAGAGCAGTATAAGACTTTCCCAAACACATTTTTATAGGTTCAAAAATAGTGTCTGTTATAGTTGCCAGCAAAGGACCCAGGTATGACTTTTTGTCAATATCGCACACCCCTAGGCTGCGTAAACGCGCAAAGGTAAGCTATTATTAGAGTAATAAGTTATTTTACACTTTTATGCGCATGCCCAGTTACATGATTGGTCATGTTTCATGGGTTTATGGTGGTGTATAGTGTGGATGAAGATTCTTTTTAAAATGCCAGTATAAACGAGGATCGTTTTCATTTTAAAATGCCGTTTTAAAACGCAAATGCTCTAATGTAAACATGGCCTTAGTTTGCAGCACTTCGACCTCTGGCGCAGTATTTTATATTTTATCTGCTTAAAAAAAATTGCGTTTTATTTTGTGCCACCATACTTACTCGTGTACCTACTCATGTAACAGTCTTTAAATGGGGAAAACATGTAAGAGTTTGGTGGCTTCCAAATTTCATCCCTGTTTGGATCCTAAGGAATGAATGGGGCTAGGCTAAATGCTAACACATTCACAATGCACTGTGCAAAGATTAAGTGACGCATTGAAAAAGATGGGTATGTATTAATTCGGCTAAGTTGAGTTAAGAACATAGTAAAATATTATAAACGGTGGTGTTTTCCTTTAATGAACTGCCTCAATCATGAGGTTTCAAGCATGCTACGTATGTATTTGAATGTTCCCATATTTGTTATTTTTCTATAGGACCCACAGCAAGGTATGGTAGCTACGTGCTACTCAACCTGGACACTAACACCATTATCGACCTTCAGCTTGTTCAGGTGTGTTATATATTCTTGTAAAAACATTATCTAAAGATGAAGGTTCTTTATTTTATATCGTTGAAAATTTGTATGTCCATACTTAGAGCAATGAAGTTCAAGGAAGCTATTACATGAAGAAGGAGGGCCTAAAGCGTTCCCTAGATGTTTTGGAAGCAAATGGTTTAGCGGTGGATTACATTGTGACCGATCGACATCCACAAATCCAAACGTATTTGAGAGAGCGCAGTATTACACAGTACTATGATGTGTGGAATTTTGAAAAAGGTAAATATAAATTTGTATGTGTTTCAAATAGGGCTGCAACAACTAATCGGTATTTAAATTTATGAACGTCACATGCTTCCCACACCACGGTCGGACAGCGCGGACATGCATTCGCTTCATACAGCGTGAGCTGTGCGCTTATAATTAAAGTCATGTTTCTTCATACAAATCCAATGCATGTATGTCAATTTCATATCATGATGGCTTATTTATTTTTGTTAATAATGAATGATGTTAATTCTCATCAAGGTCTAATGTTAAAGATTAAAATAAGTTTATTAATCTGTGGCAAAATTTTCTCACCAGCACATCCCTGAAGACTCGACTTGTTTTGCCTATTTATATTTATTTTATTTAAGGCATAAATTATCAAAAATATTAATGTAGTAAAACTCTGTAGTAGTGTGTGGCTTTTGCACTTTTAAAAGTACACTTCTACATGAGATACCCTAATTTACTGCCTTATTTAACTTTAATAAGTGAATCTAATTGAGTAAATATATAGTTTTTTATCTGATTAATCGGGTGACTATTTAACGATTAATCGTTATGAAAACAATCGTTTGTTGCAACACTAGTTTCTGACACAATTATACTTTTTAAAAGGTTGACATGGTTATCATTTGCATAATGACTTTCTTATCAGTTTTGTCTAAGAAACTACACCTTCTGGCACAAAAAAAGGACTGCGGGGTTTTAAAGAAATGGATGCGCAGTATTAAAGATCACATTTATTGGAGTGCAACATCTTCTTCATCTGGACCCGAGAAGGTGGCAAAGTGGACCTCCCTGATAAACCACCTTCAAAATGTTCATGTCCACGATGACCCTATTTTTCCCAAATGTGAACATGCAGACCAAGAGTCTAAAGATTCAAAGAAATGGTTACAATCAGGTAAGTTCACCAATTCCCTATTACATATCAGGTTATGATATGTGTTTTTACTCCATGTTTTTAGATATTTTATTGTCACCCTAGACTCAATGGTTCTACGTCAAGTTGAAAAAATCTTAGTCAACGAGAGAGTCCTCAGGGATGTCGCTAAGCTGAGCCATCACCACCAAACATCATTCATGGAGCCCCTCCAAAGCCTAATTCTCAGATTTGCGCCAAAGAATGTGATTTTCCCATTTCTTAGAATGCTGTGCAGGTATTAAAGTATTGAATTAATTCGTAAGATAAAGTAGTAGTAACATTTACAATACATTTATAGCTTGCTTATCTTTTTACAGATTGTACCTTGCTACCATGCATTACAATGAAAATGCAGACTGTGAGCAATCGGTAACATCTGCAGGAAAGGCTAGGAGCGGGGAATCCACTGAAAGGCCAACAAAAACAGAACCGACATACCGTAAGCAGTAATTTTATTTTATAAATACAAATAATTACAGACATGCTTAAAATGTACAGAGCAGGTAAATTGGCAAAAGAAAAGTTATTGTCTGCAATTTTTTTTACAGGTTATGTGGATGACCTGATCAGTCTTGTGCTTGATGAGATATCCGAGGACCCAGTACCATATTTAGAACAGCTTAACGAAATCCCGATTCCAATGGACCTGGCATCACGGATTGAAAGACCTGTGAAGGAGGAGGTGACTGAACACGATATCTCGCCCTTCGTTGAAGTGGTGGTCGGAAGCCAACGTGATGACCAGCCTGCTTACCAACGTGATGATGACCAGCCTGATTACCAATGTGATGAACCGCCTGATTACCAACGTGATGACTCGCCTGATTACCAACATGATGACCAGCTTGATCAGGAAACTCCTAGTATATCCGGAGAACAATACGCAACGGGATGACAACTCTGACATGTCAGCTGGTGTTGGGGCTTTGATACGCCATGTAATCTGTAAGCAGTGAATTGGACAATATCAACCATATTGTGTGGAGGGAAAAAAAAGTATGGTTGTTTGTATATTATTCAACATTTCAATTTACATTTGTAATAGCATTAAAGAGTTATTTATGTTTATTACAAGTGACATCTTTTGTTCTTTTGGGTACATTGTTACAATAATAATAGTCTTTCATAAAAGTTTAGGAAATAAATATGATTTTTTTTATAATTTCAATGAACCTTTTCTATGTACTACATTTAGTGTTTCCGTATAGTTTGGTGAGTAATGTACTACATTATTATAATTTAAATTACCTTTTTCTTAGCAACACACGGTTTCCGCTTCGCTTGGCATTCCGGTACAGTTGTCACAAGCATCTAAAGAAGTTAAATACAAATGTGTTTATTGATGGACAAAGTTATAATTACTATCTTTATTGTTAGATGGCTGAGGGAATAAAAAATTACCATTGTGAAATGTCTTGCAAAAGCCTTGCATGCGGAGGTGTTTCGGTAACAGTTGTCTTCTCTGGATTGGGATCAAACTGGTAAGGCAATACTGACGCCATCGTTTCTAGAGACATATCGCTGTTTACATTCATGCGTGTGATTGCTCTGGGGCGTAACCTTTACAACACATACTGAACACAAATGACCTATAACATTAGATTAGGCCATCTGACCAATCCGAGTACGCTGGACATTTGAGGAGGTGGGTTTTATAGAGACGGGAGCAAAATCTGAGCATTTTCATAGACTTAGGCGAATTATAAAAATAAGAATGCATTCATTGAAGTTTTAATTGCGTATATGTACCTTGGGAAAAAAAAAATTTGCTCTTAAAACCAAGTAAAGGCATTCATAGTTTATAACTGGATGTTTGTTTGTCAAATGTATCTTTGATAGATAGTTACAAAGTCTTTGAGAACCACATTATCTGTGACTACAGAAAAATTATCTTACTTGAGTATCTGCAGTTTACACTGCGGATTCTCCAGTGCAGCAGACAACAGCTTCACTCCTAAATCTCCAAATTTATTTTGAGTCAGAATCAGTCCTCTCAAGTGTGAAGGGTTTGATGTCAAGGCTGAAGACAGAGCAACACAACCTTCATCTGTGATATTACAACTTCTTAACCTGTAGATAACAATGACACACACTTTAGTCTTTCAGATCACAACACATCAGGTCAACATGAATTTCCTTTTGTTAGTTGTTAGATGTGATGGGCACACTCAGCACGATTTGTCCATCCCCTCACAGGCTTGCACTTGCACAAGACTTTTATCAATCTGTGCCCAGCCATGATTTTCATTATTAGGATGTGATTGTTTTAAAGAAAACAGGAAGTAAATCAGTCTCTCAAAAGTAGAAACAATCGTTTGTTAAGTCGATTGGGACGCAAACAATTCACTCTGAGAATCACATCATGTGTGAAAGATCTTACCAGAGATTCTCCAGTTTACAGTCAGGATTCTCCAGTACAGCAGAGAGATGCTCCATTCCTGAATCTCCAAGATTATTACTAGACAGATTCAGTTCTCTCAGGTGTGATGGGTTTGATGTCAGAGCTGAAGTCAGAGCCACACAACCTTCTTCTGTGATATTACAACTCCACAACCTGTAGAGAAAAATGACACAGAGATCAGACCAAGATCATTACAAAACTCAAGTCACTATCAGAAAAAGTTACAAGACTTAATGTTATAGGACATTATAGAAAGATTCATACAAAACTTTTATAATTAAATTTTTTTTAAGTTTATCTTTATAAAGTCCTGACTGTGTTGAAATTGAGTGTGTTTAATGTAAACAGATGTTAAAAGTGATGTTAGAGTCTCGTCTGTCGTCATTATGAGAACTGCAGTATCATCTTATTAAGGATCAGATTATATGAAGATCAATCAATCACACTTAATAAATAAATTTGATTACTTATATCACAGGGCTGTTGAATGCTTTATTCTGATTGGTTGAGAAATGTTCCACGGGTATGCATTATGTTTCGATGAACGCACACCTAACCTGCCAAAAGTCTTAAAATAACCACCAGAGCAATGTTGGTACCGTGGTATGAGCAGAATAATTGATTCCAATCCTTTGAATAAATTAAAATAGCATTATTTTCAAATAATTTAACATCCCTTAGTCAATTATTCCTTGCATAACATCATGGCATCTTACATCAGTTTCTGCAGTTTACATTGAGGATTCTCCAGTACGGCAGAGATCAGCTTCACTCCTGAATCTCCTAGATTATTCTGAGACAGATTCAGTTCCCTTAGTTGTGATGGGTTTGACCTCAGAGCCGAAGTAAGAGCAACACAACTGTCAGCTGTGATATTACAAGAACTTAACCTGTAGAGAAATAAATAAATAAAAATCACATTGGTTTGTAACAACACCATTAATAATGTTTTAAGAGTTAAGTGATTCTTCATACTTACAGAATTGATGTGAATTCACACATCACAGGCAGCAGCTTCTGAAAAACTTTCAGCATTGCAGAATTGTTTTGTTTAACAATACGATTCATGTTAAACTCGCTTAGCTCGCGTCCTGAAGTCAGCATGACAAAAACTAAAGCTGACCACTGAGATGAA
The DNA here is from genome assembly GCF_030506205.2 of Paramisgurnus dabryanus. NCBI lineage: Eukaryota > Metazoa > Chordata > Actinopteri > Cypriniformes > Cobitidae > Paramisgurnus > Paramisgurnus dabryanus. The sequence goes on from NC_133344.1 coordinate 10,499,077, forward strand.
GAGATTTTGGCATCACGTAATATCCTATACTTCAGATAATTTTGGATTTCCTTCACTAGAAAATAATCACCCAGTTCATTTAGACAGTGAAACAGATTGATAGATTTCTCTGGAGATGGATTCTTCCTGATCTTCCATTTGATGTAACCCATTGTTTTCACATTGCTATGACAGCTTCGTCCTGTCTGTATCATCAAACCTTGTATGAGATTCTGATTGGACTCCACCGACAAACCCAGAAGAAAACGAAGGAAAAGATCCAGATGTCCATTTTTACTCTGTAGAGCCTCATCTGTAGCTCTCCGATACAAATCATGTATTGAAAGCTGATGTGTTTGAATCGGTTGAATTTGTTCAAACACATTTAGGTTGTTGTTCATAAAGGCGAGGTGCACATGTAGAGCTGCTAGATGTTCCTGAATGCTCAGATGAACAAAGCTGTAAACTTTCCTCTGACACAAACCAAACTCCTCTCTGAAGATCTGAGTACACAATCCTGAGTACACTGATGCTTCTGATACATCAATGCCACACTCTAACAAGTCTTCATCATAGAAGATCAGATTGCCTTTCACAAGCTGCTCATAAGCCAGTTTACACAGTTTGAAGATCAAGTATTCATCATTTACTTTGTCGTCACAGTCCTTCTGTTGTTTGATGTTTGTCTGAATGATCAGGAAGTGTGTGTACATTTGTGTGAGATTCTTGGGGATCTCTTGACTCTCTGCTTCCCTCAATATTCTCTCTAGAACAGTGACTGAAATCCAGCAGACCACTGGGATGTGACACATGATGTAGAGACTCCTGGATGACTTCAGGTGTGAGATGATTTGATCAGACAGACTCTTATCACTGATTCTCTTCCTGAAGTATTCCTCCTTCTGTGGATCACTGAAGCCTCGTACCTCTGTGACTCGATCAACACACACAGAGGGGATGAGATCAGCTGCTGCTGGTCTGGAGGTGATCCAGATGAGAGCAGAGGGAAACAGATTCCCCTTGATGAGGTTTGTCAGCATCACGTCCACTGAGGTTGATTCATTTACATCACACAAACTCACACTGCTGTGAAAATCCAGAGACAGACGACACTCATCCAAACCATCAAAGATGAACAACACTTTATATTTATCACTGAAGATTTCCATTTCTTTTGTCTCTGGGAAGAAAAGATGAAGAAGATCTAAAAGACTGAGTGTTTTGTCCTTCATCAAATTGATCTCTCTGAAAGGAAGTGGAAATATGAGGTGGACGTCCTGATTCTCTTTCTCTTCAGCCCAGTCCAGAATGAACTTCTGTACAGAGACTGTTTTTCCAATGCCAGCGACTCCCTTTGTCAGCACACTTCTGATGTGTTTGTCTTGTTCAGGTAAAGGTTTAAAGATGTCATTACATTTGATTGGTGTCTCCTCTGCCTCTCCACTTTCACACTCTGTGATGTTGAGCTCTGTGTAGATCTCATTCAATAGTGTTGGGTTTCTCGGCTTTGATGTTCCTGGATACAAACACTGAAACTTCTCTCTCAGATTTGATTTAAATGTGTTCAGGACATTAAGTTTAGAGTCATGGCTGTGGAATGAAAGCAGAAGATTGAGAAGTACATGTAAAGTATCCACCTAAACTACTAATATTATGCTGATTGAGCTGATTTATTATCCTAATTATATATATATATATATTTATATATATATAATTACAAAATGTGCTTACAGTTCAGAATATATATATGACTAAAACTGCTTATTAGTTAATGTTTATAATAGTTCTTAATGTGTTGCATGTACTTTTGTTATGTTTTAAATGAGAATAATTTGCTAAATTACCTGTCCATGTCTCCCTCTAGTGCGTAAGAAGTGATATAATAATATTTTGCATAAAACGAAAAAAAAAAAAATACTGAATAAATGTAATTAGTTTATATAAGTTTATTAGGGTTTGTTCAAGAAAAAAGAGAAAGAAACTGCTGCTGTCAAAAGGAAGTGCCACATTCAGAAAAGCTTGATTTGTCACACTTAACATAGAAACTCAAACATTATAACAGACAATTAAAAAATACTATTTATAAAAATTCATTCCAGTTGGAACATTTTACACACACGCATGATAAAGGTAAAACACAAACTTTTGGTATTTTTATGTACAAACACTTGACTAACTTTCCAACTGTACAGGTAGGTCTCTGTGCTTTTGTAGTTGCGCAAAGACTCCGAGCATGATGTATCAGGCCAATTCTTAATTTATGCTGGGTATAGGAAATTTTCACCATTACTGTTTTTAATAATGTTTTGTGTATGCTTCTACGACATTGTTTTCTACCGGATGGCTAGGGAAACAGACACCTCACACAATATTCACTCAATTCTGCATTTGAAAATAAGATGGATAGAGCAAATTAGATTATTGAGTCTACAGTTTACCTGAATTGAGAACACAAATATTGTGGTTGATTCACAGACTGCTCAATCTTCATCTTTTTACAAACAGGTTCGGTTACAACCGATCTGGAAAAGAATCAAATACATTTCTGAGATGTAAACTAAACTGATGGTGAAGATAAAATTCCTAAAAATAATTCACATTATTTTAACAAAACACACCCCAATATAAAATGTCTAATTATAATTATATAACTTCTATGAATGTTACGTCACTTTTGGTCAGGCCATCTCTTCATTTCTATTGGTGGATCCATTGATCCACTCTTCACAGACACACAGGCTCTGATCTCCTCTGATGCTATAACACACAACAAACATGTGAATTTAAAAAACGTTTATTTATCGATTTCAAATGATATGCGATCTTTTCATTCACACTTTTAACTTTTTCACAAATGTGTCTCTCTAGTCTGACTCAAATACATTTCATAGGACACTGTTTAAATATAACTACGTGTATATAGGTGATGTAGTTAAATACAGACAAATAATGGCAAATGCATTGTGAATGAGCTAAGTTATTTATGTTTAAGAGTAATCTGCAAAGACTTTATATGAAGTAAACATTTTACCTGATTCTGTTAAACTGTTTCCATCACTTCCGGTTACGCTAAAAAGACCGCTGTTCATCGCGTATAATGATTAATATCTAATCGTTTTTCTTCTAACTTACATTTAGAGATTAAAACAGAATTAAACAGTAAAATAAAGCAACCATGGTGTCGAATGACGAGTGGCAAGGCAAAATCCTTTTTAACAACAGTATCTTTACTTAGAGACATGCAGGAGTTTCATATACAATATACCAACTTCAACACTGCAGCGCCAACCTGCGCATGCGTATAAAACAGCTTTAGGATCTTAGTCTGCTCAGATTTAAAGCTACAGAACACTGCTATGTTCTACATCCTCCTTCTTAAACTTTGGCAGTTATGGCTTAAAGAACATTCTCTTATATTAAAGTTAACTCAAAAGGTTTTGTTGTTTCATATGAAGAAAAGAGCAATTAACACAACATTTGTTACTCACATTTCAACATCATATCAACATTTATAAATTGAACATTTTGTTACTGAATTATAGAACTTTCTTTTCAGTCTCTACATACTGCTTTCATTCCAGGTATTTTGGGTTTGGTTTGCAAATGCGACCTGCTCTGGTAACATACGGAGCTGTAGAAAGAACTTTTGCTGAATGTTCATTCAGTGACGGCTTCTCGATTCCTTGTGGGGTACATTGTTCCTTGACCTCACTTGGAGTGGGGAATTTGTGCTTAGATTTAGCAGATGGGGTCTGAATAAAAGGAAACGACATGTCACTGTGGTCTAACTTTTGTGGCGGTGGCTCAACGACAGGAAGGATATGTTTCCTGTTCCGTCTATATAATCTTCCTTCAACTTCCACAAGGTACGATCGAGGTTCATCACAGAGTTGTTTGACGAGTCCGATTCGGTCATGGCCTTTGGATGTTGCGAGTCTCACTACCTCTCCTTGTGAGATTGGTCGGAGAGGTCTGCTGGACTTGTCATAGTATGTCTTTTGACAATGTCTCTTTTTTGAGATTTGATTCTTGACAGCAACGTTATTTTTTGAGGCTGGGACCAGAATGGACTTGCTAATTGGCAGAGATGTGCGTGTCTGCCTCGACATTAATCTCTCTGCTGGTGAACCCAGTGTTTGATCACGTGGAACATTTCTGAGGTTGAGCAAGTTTAGAAACACATCAGAGCTATCCCTCTTGGATTTCTCCATTAGCTGTTTTGCACTCCGCACTGCCCTTTCAGCTAGCCCGTTAGCTTGTGGATATTCAGGACTACTGGTGGTATGTGTAAAATCCCAAGTAGCAGCAAAGTCTTTGAACTGTTGGCTTGTAAACTGGGTACCGTTGTCTGAAAAGACTTTGTGCGGACTCCCGTGAACAGAGAAATGCCTTTTGAGTTTTCTGATTACTGTACTGGAGGACAGGTCACGAAGCAGATCAATTTCGAACCATCCCGAATACGAGTCAACTAGTACAAGATAGTGTTGACCATTCCACTCAAACATATCCGTAGCCACACTGGACCATGGGAGATCTGGGATGTGATGTAAGTGTAGCGGCTCTTTTTGTTGATGTGGTTTCATACTGTTACAGATGGAGCATGATAGTACCTCCTTTTCAACGTCCTTGGTTAAAGAAGGCCAGAACACAATGCCCCTTGCTCTGCGTTTGGTTGCATCAAGGCCCGGATGACCTCTGTGAATAATGGTGATATACTCACTGCGTAGTGATTCTGGAACAACTGTTCTCTGTCCCTTCATGAGTACATCATCATCAACTGTAAGCTCATCCCTAAAGGGAAAATACTCACGAATTTCTGCTGGCAGCTTTGATTGGCTAGAGGGCCATCCTGACTTGATAATGCTGCAGAGACGTTGAAGGACTGGATCCTGTGCAGTATGAGTTTGCAACTCTTTCAGTCTGGAAGACGAAATGTGTTGAACTGACATAACTTCAAAGTCAGCTCCATCTTCGGTGTGTTCGTCTGTTGAGTCCCTAGGGGAACGTGACAACGTGTCGGCAAGGAACATATGTTTCCCTTTCTTGTATGTGATTGTGAAATTGTATTTCTGCAATCTTAGCATCATGCGTTGAAGCCTTGCTGGAGCTGTGTAGATAGGCTTGTTAAGGATGGTAACCAGTGGCTGGTGGTCTGTTTCTATGTGAATTTGTTTACCATAGATGTAGTCATTAAATTTGGTGCACGCAAATACAACAGCTAGAAGTTCTTTTTCTATCTGCGCGTATCGTACTTCCGTTTGCGTCAGGGTACGTGAAGCGTACGCGACAGGAGCACCTTCTTGGAGACACGCAGCTCCAAGTCCGAACTGGGACGCATCACAGGTGAGTGTGACAGGTTTCAGGACGTCATAGTATTTCAAGGTAGGTGGATTAGAAATACTGTGCTTCAGAACTTCAAAAGCATCCTGATGCTGTTTAAACCAACACCACTCTGTGTTTTTACAGGTCAGCTCGCGCAGAGGGGCAGACAGCTCACTTAGATTCGGTATGAATTTTCCTAAGTAATTGATCATTCCCAGAAAGCGCTGCAATGCAGTAACATTGTCTGGTGGAGGCATTTCTGAGATAGCTTTTGTCTTTGCTGGGTCGGGTTGTAGTCCCTTGCTTGTGAAAATATGACCGACATAGCTCACTTCACTTAGACGGAATTTGCATTTTTGAGGGTTCAGTCTCAAGTTCACTTCACAAGCACGGTCCAACACTTTCCTCAGGTTTGCATCGTGTTCCTGCTCACCATTACCCCCCACGATGATGTCATCGACTATGACCGCACACGGGTAGCCAGCAAAAATCTGTTCCATAGCGCGCTGAAAGACCTCGCTGGCTGAATTAATGCCAAAGGGCATCCTGAGAAATCGGAATCTTCCAAATGGCGTACTGAACGTAGTCATTAGGGAGGACTTATGATCCAGGGAAATCTGCCAAAAGGAGCTTTTTGCGTCAAGCACAGAGAATACGGTGGAGTTTGGCATCTGCGCTGCCACTTCTTCCACTGTGCGCATGGGGTGATGTGGACGTTTCAGGAACTTGTTTAGGTCCCTAGGGTCAATGCACAGTCTTATTTCATCTGAGTTTTTTTTGTGAGTCGCCACCATAGATGACACCCAATCGGTTGGCTCAGATACAGGAGTAATTACGCCCATAGTAACCATTCTTTCCAACTCTGCTTTTACCTTTGGTTGCATTGCAGCAGGAATTCTGCGTGCTGGACGGACGACAGGTTGAGCTTCTTTGTCCAGTTTCATGCAGTACGTTACGGGAAGCTTTCCAATTTCATCTCGGAAAAGATCTGCATATTCTGTGTTAAGCTGTTGGATGAAACTTGGGTTTTCTTTTACACTGACCTGGTGGACTGCATTATTGAGAGAAATAAGGCCCATCCGAAGACAGTCTGACAGTCCAAGCAATGGCTGTACGTTTTTTTCGACTACATAAAACTGTAGAGAGTAGGTCTGGTCACTCAGATTGCAAGTTAACACGGTTGAACCAGATGTTTGGATCTCCTCTCCACCATACGCAACAAGCTTCACATGGCTTGAGACCTGAAGGTTTTCTTCTTGCTTTACCTGTGTAAAGGTCTGCAGAGACATGATGTTACAAGAGGCTCCTGTGTCAATCTTTAATTCAAGAGGTTTTCCATTAGTTTGCACTGTGCACGATATTGCAGTTTTCTTTAACTGTTTTGAGTCAATTTGATGATTTACAGCAACTCCATCTATAAAGAATGAGTCTTCACTGCTGTTTGAGGCTTTAGTGACATCAACTTGATTTACAGTCTTTTTTAGATTTCGTGTGCGCTGAATTTTCACTGATTTGCAGCATTTTTGGAAGTGGTTCCATTTGTTGCACTTATGACATTGCTGGCCATATGCAGGACATTTCTCCCGTTTTGCTTCGTGGTTGCTTCCACAATTGCTACAATTATGAATTTGTTGTGGGGCAAACTTGTCTAATCTGTGTTTGGGAGTACGAAACGGTTTTCTTTTCACCATTTGTTGAACACTGTCCACATTTGTCATGTTGTGCTTTGGTCCAGCAAGCGTTTTAGTGTGCTGGTCAGTTAGTTCATGTATTTGGCATATTTCAATGGCTTTTGTCAATGTTAGCTCATTGTCACGCAACAGGAGTTTTCTCATTCCATCGTTAAGTATTCCGCACACGAGTCGATCTCTTATCAGTTCTTCCTGTAAATCTCCAAACCTGCAACTTTGTGCTTTGTTTCGTAGGTCACTTACATATGCCTCGATTGTTTCTCCTGGCTTTTGGTCTCGTGTATTAAATTTGTGTCTTTCCATCGTTATGTTTGTTTGTGGGCTGCAAAGTTCGCGAAACTTGCGTTTCAAACATTCCGGGTCCTCGCGTGATTCGGCCTGGGTAATTATTCGTCGGTTTTCACCCTCGCCCGCATACACAGCGGGTGCATAGACGAACGTTCGCTCGCGCTCGATTGCCTCCGAGCCGGCTAGATTAAGCAGTATGAATGCTTTCGTTCGAGGCTCTTTCTCTGAGTGTGCAGCAGCAATGAATATGTCGAATTCCTGCTCAAACACACGCCAATTTTCGGCGACATTACCATCAAATACAAGAGGGTCAGGTCTGCGGAACCCTTCAGCCATTATTTATTGTGCGATGAATAACGATGGCTTACTGTGTGTGTGCCTGTTGCTTTTCCTCGCTGCTTTCACGATGTTGTGCAGACCACTTCTGACACCATGTTGAATGACGAGTGGCAAGGCAAAATCCTTTTTAACAACAGTATCTTTACTTAGAGACATGCAGGAGTTTCATATACAATATACCAACTTCAACACTGCAGCGCCAACCTGCGCATGCGTATAAAACAGCTTTAGGATCTTAGTCTGCTCAGATTTAAAGCTACAGAACACTGCTATGTTCTACACATGGCGTCAGTTGTTACTAGAGATGTTTGGGCGGTCCATTTGGATCACGTGAAGAACCTCAGCCAATCATTATGAGATGTGACGTCAGAGGCGGGCTTTCCCTTCACGTACTTTTGTAGATAGACAAATTAAGATTACATTTTAATTTGTTCATTCATATCAACAGCCTTAGTAGAGATAAATATTAGTAAAATTGTCAGTAACATGTAAATATATTTTAATTGTTGAATTTATGATTAAATTATTTAATTATTTGATTAATTTAAAGTAGAAACATAAGCGTGCTTAACATCCAGTTTTATTTAAATATGTCAACGTGATGTTCTTCATCTAGTAAACCACACTGAACACTAAATTCTGTATGACATCTGTAGTACTGAAGATCTGTAAGGCCTTACTTCATAAATAATGTTTTAATAGTAAAAAGTGACTGATCACACTTACGTAACTGATCTGGATTCACAGAATAAAACAAATCAAACTGCAAACAAATTACAAACAGCAGTTTTATTTTCTTAAAGAAAAATAATATTCATTTTTGTGAGCTCTTATGTCAGCAACACAAAAACTAAGCCCGAGATGAAAATTGACTTTACCTGTAATGTTTTAGATGTCAGATAATGTTGAATTTCCTTAACTAGTGAATAATCACAATCCTTAATGATTTGTAATATATTGAAAAACTAAATTGTTAGGAAAGTCTTTGCAATAGCTTTGTAAAATGTGTCATTTTTGGGCTGAAGTGTCCTTGCTTTACAACATTTTTACTATCAGGTGCAACCACCAGCATGAATTTAAAATTAATAGGGTAAAATGCTACGGATTACGCTATGGATTACTTTCACCATCGGATACAACAACATTTAACCAGTAGTTTATAAAAAGCCATTTCAGATGAGACAAGGATCAAATAGATTTTAGTTTTTTTAAACTTTATGATGGCAGGGAGACCACCACATAGGCCCCCACCTTTAGCGAGGGACCCCAAAAATGTATCAGTCTGAGCAGGTAACTCTTATTATTACTGTTTGTCTGAACAAATACATCCAGATATTAAAATTATTATCATCAAATTCAGCTCAAAGTTCATGTTTTTCCTTAGGAGTAACTGGGTGTAGAAAGGGCCGCTTAAAAGATGCTCACTGCAAACATGAAAAGTGATCTAAAAGTTTAACAGTTTTAAATGATTTAGGAAACTTACCCATTTATTCTCCTTTGCTAATGTTACAAAAACTTTAATTAAAAATCTAAATTTACACAAAATTTGTTTTACAGAAATATTCAGGTATTACATAAAAGGCATACATGAACACATTGTGTACCTTTGTCCTAAACAACAGATGACAGACAGGTGAAGGACTGTAAGAGTATAAATGTCACTTTCATAATGGTTATTTCACACACACACACACGCACGCACGCACACAGTGAGATCAGGATGTCTTCAAGTCTCTGTTGATTGTGTTGACTGATGTCTCTCTTCCTCTTTCACTGCTTCTGTTCAGAAAAGCTGTGAAAACACACAACCTGTTATCAGATTTTTTCAGAAGTTATTTACATGAAAATGCATGTTGCTGTTTTATTGCCTCTTGGTATAACTAAAATATCACATAGTCTGATGAAGGTGTTGACACAGTTTCATGCATATGATATAATATACAATTTAGTAAAATGAAGGGAAATATTAAGGCTTAATTTGTAAACATTAGTTATTAATTAACTAATGAACAATTAGAATAGAACAATTTCTACACCCTTCTTCTCTTAGTTTGGTTAATATTTAAATATATGTTGCTAAAATTGCTAAATGCTAATGCACATTTATTTGTTTCATTTTTACAATGTGAAAACTGACACCTGGTTCAGATTGTTTTCAACCGACTGCTATCACTTTTTTATGTATATGAGGAAAAGTCACTCTCAGGTTAAATATGGCATACCCCAGGCATCAGTTCTAGGCCCTATGCTTGTGATATTAATGTTATATGCGTTACAATATGATATTAATGTTATATGCGTTACCTCTAGGAGACCTTATCAAGTAAAACATAACATAAGTTTTCACTGTTATGCAGGTGATTACTCAGCTTTAGATCTCCTCACATACTAGCGAACCCACCAGTTTTCTAAGCTAACAGACTGTATTAGCGATATCAGACAGTGACTAGATGGCAAATAACTTCCTTATACTAAACTCTTATAAGACAAAGATACTTCTTATTGAATGAATCGCTACAAACTAATTATGTCAGATTACAAGTTACTCATAGACGGCTGCACCGTTGTGCCATCCTCCATAATCAAGAACCTCTGCCTCACAGCATTCTTACGTCTTAGAAATATCTAAAAAATACACAATGTTACCAGGAGTTATAATGTTACTGCGCCAGAGGTTGAAGTGCTGATGTAACCCTGTTAAAAATGTGACATAAATAAGAATAAATAGTTAAAAGCTGCATAAATAAGTTTAAAAAGTTAAATGATTCGTTTAATGAAGTTTATTCATGAGAATTAAAAATGTTAAAAATGTTAAAACAGCAATTTAATGTCTAAAGATTAAAAGCATGCTGACAGAAAATTCAGTTCACCACCCCTTTAACGGGCTAGTGACGTAAGTGCGTCACGTTAGCGACGCTGCAGCAGAGATCTGCGGGAGAGAGCAGAAGAGAGATCGGAGAGAACGAACTCTGTTTAATAAGCAGAGAAAAGAGTGTAAAAGTTGATTTTGCAGTTAAAAAACATAACTTACCTGATCGGGGATTGACAGGGATTTTATGTGATCTTAGCCACAACAGTTTTGGTGAGTTTGAGTTGTTTTTTGCACTTTGCTGTGTCACATGTTTTTACTTTCTCTAGCAGAGAGTTAATAGTAAAACGTAGCTGTTTACAAGTTTTGCCATAAGTTGTTTACCAGTTAAAATTTTGAGTTTATGAAAACTGTGAATGTTATAAAAGTGAAAGTATGCTTTGTAAATGAAAGATGTGTTATGTATTTATGTGGAGACGGAGCGGTGAGTTAAATGAGAGCGCTCCGCCGCCATTTTGGAGTGAAAAAGCACCGTAGCAATAACTTTACAACTCAGAGACTGTGGAACATTTAATTGTGTGATTTGAAGAGTTAAAAATTAATTTATTGTGCTTATGACCTGTTATACAGGTCAGGTTTTTTTATGTGCTTAATTTGAGGCTCGATCGGAGCGAGGATTGATCTGCAGTGTGCGGGTGTGCACACGTGCGGACGGGATTCAAGATGGCGAGCCAGACCCAGATTTGCATATCTTCATCACATCAGTGAGGAAATCTTTTGAGTACAGTGACTCGCTGCCAGAGCGGTAGGAGTATATTTGAGAAATTGTTTTTGGATCGAATTGAACTCTGATTGAACTATTTTTGCGGACTGAATCGAACTGAAACTCTTTGAACTGAATAATTGAACTCCCATTTGAACTCGGACTGAATTAAAGGGACACACTTCTATTTTCACATTGAGTTCATATGTTGAAATGTGATTTGAAATGTGATTTGTGATTTTGAAATCTGATTTGATATGTTTTTGAAATGTTTATGGGTTATTTTGATTTGATTGTGTAAATTGAAGGTATTTTCCTACCTGTAAAAGAAAAAGGGTTTATTCAAGAAGAAAAATAGGATCCAAAAATAGGTTCAACTTAGGAAAAGACCGGTCTAACTTAAAATAGTCCAATTAAAAGTGCCTAGGTGAACTAAATAACACAAAGAGTGAAATACAATTTATTTTTATTTCTTTAATCTTTTATACTTACCTCTACTTACCTCAATATTGATAACCTGCAGGGTATATTTTTTGTTTTACATTTTTATATTTCTGTATATATTCATGTGTTTTACATTCAGTAAATAGCCGGCCTTTTGTATTTAAAGTAACGGTCTCTGGTGTAGTGATTTTTGCTCCCCCACTCCTTAGAACCTAGAACTGGTCCAGTAGCGCAGACAGTGGTGTGATACCAGTGCTACAACATTGCTACAACTTGGCGAGCCAGCCAGGAGTGGCATAGAGCATTTAAAATTTGGAACCAGAGACCGTATAGTATTGCTATCAGTGATTAATTATGGACGTTATTCAAACGAGCAGTGTGAAAATCTCCAACTCGGTCATAGTTAGTGGTATAGCCGATACAGAAGCCGATGAAGAACTATGTGATTTCCTGAAACAATATGGTTCCATTCAAAGGGTAATTCCAGTAGATTCCGCTGAGCCAGCGTCAGACAAACAGGTCATAGTAGAGTATGTACATGGTGCAGCTATGCAATCTCTCTTACCTTCATTGCCATACAAACTAGACAGTAAGACCCAGGCTGATGTTACTTATCACATTAGAGCCTTAGCCAGTGTTTACACACCTGTAGCTAGCAAAACAGCCACACAGACTTACCTTTCAGAGTTAAGGGACATAGCAAGACAAACTGGCAAAGACTTTGCAGCTGTCCTTAGAGAAGAGCTCTCTGCCATCAGTGAGAGTGTTGATCTAGATCAGTCAGAAACCCAAAGTGAAGATTTAGAACAGAACTCACCTGCTGTTCTAGAGAGAAATAGTTCTGAAAATGCTGCACAGGCAAGCCCCCTGCCCAGTACCACAACGGGGCAGCATGTTCAACACCATTGGTCCTCATTACTATCTAGAGAAAAGACACAGCCTGCTCTGAAACTTTCTGACGTCAACCCACCTGACATACAAAAAGTAATAGTCGAGCACATAGTGAGAAATGAAGATTCTGCTCTGCAAGTGCACACTTCGTTGAGACTCAGACCTTTCTCTGGGCGTTTCCCACGGCCCAATAATGAAGTAGATTATGAGACGTGGCGTTCCAGTGTGGAACTTCTCCTTAAAGACACAACGCAGTCCAACCTTTACAAGTCAAGAAAGCTTCTTGAAAGTCTCTTATCACCTGCCATCGATATTGTGAAACACTTGACACCTGAATCCCCCCTTTATGAGTACTTGGAGATCCTGGACTCTGCTTTCGGCACTGTTGAGGACGGAGATGACCTTTTTGCAAAGTACCTTAACACAATGCAAGATAACGGTGAGAAACCATCAGCTTATCTACAACGGCTGCAGGCGATGCTGAACACCACCCTCAGGAGGGGAGGTGTAATTGCAAGTGACCTTGACCGACATCTTCTCAGACAGTTTGTCAGAGGCTGCTGGGACAACATCCTAATAGCCGAACTCCAGCTAGAGCAAAAGAAACAGAACCCACCTACCTTTGCTGAACTTCTCCTATTACTCCGCGTAGCAGAAGATAAACGTACTTCTAAGGCATCCCGCATGAAACAGCACCTCAATATTGCAAAACCAAAAGTGTCTTCTTATTATCAAGGTATTTATGTGCAAAGTGAAGAAGACTGCAGCCCATCTCAGCCAGCTCTTGGTCACAGATCCGAAATCCAAGACCTAAAGAAACAAATAGCAGATCTACAGTCCCAGCTCACACGTATCACACAGAAAGACAGTAGAAAAGCTAAATCAGCTGCCAGACCAGTAGTTCCCCAAACAGCTATCACTCCAACATCTCAAAAGCCGCACCACAGCCGAGATGAAAACAAAAACTCAAGCAACAGACCAAAGCCCTGGTATTGCTTTAGATGTGGTGAGGACGGACACATCAAACCTCAGTGTGAAAGTGAGCCGAACCCATCTCTTGTAGCTGAGAAGAGGAAGCAGCTGAGAGAAAAACAGTTAACGTGGGACATTGAAAATGGAGCTTCAAAGCCTGATAATTTAAACTAGACCCAGTTCCGGTTGTGGGACAAACGGGGACTGGAACACAGACAAAGTGTCCCAAAAAGAAGCTGCACAGAGCCTGTGTGTATTCTCACACACAAAAACAGACAGTGACCCTGCCAAAAGGGCTGATTGGAGCCAAGTGCACCGCACAATTGACCATAGGTAACAAAGATTGCAGATGCTTGTTAGATTCAGGCTCTCAAGTAACAACGATCCCCAACTCTTTCTATTTAAAGAACCTGTCACACTTACCTATGAATTCCTTAAATGATTTGCTTGAAGTGGAAGGAGCCAACGGCCAAAGCGTCCCTTACCTTGGCTATGTTGAGACCACCATCAAATTCCCAAAGAGCTTGCTTGGAGCTGACATTGAAGTGCCCACATTAGTTTTAGTTGTACCTGACATGCGCTCCACCTTGTCATCAGTGCTTATAGGCACAAACACTTTGGATGTTCTCTATGAAAAATATGCAGACATCTCTCCTCAGAAATATGAGTCTCTTCCCTACGGCTATAAAGTTGTCTTAAAGACCCTTGAAATCAGGAAAAGACAGTCTGTTGATTCCAGTCTAGGAGAGGTGAGGCTTCATAGTAGGGACTTTGAGACCATTGCAGCTGGACAGACAAAAGTCCTTGAAGGATCAGTGAGCCGCAGGACAATTGATGTTGGAAAGTGGGTGATGGTAGCGTCACCGAAGTCATCTTCTCTGCCAGGTGGCATCCTGGTGACCGACAGCTTGGTAAGCCTACCACCAAAACTACCACGCTGTATCCCAGTCATGCTCAAGAATGAGTCACATCATGATATCACCCTATCTCCTAAAGCTGTAATAGCAGAGATACACGCTATCAAGAGCGTTCAATCAATTAAGATCCCTGATTCAGACCCTCCCACAAAACCTGACCAAAACTTAAATCTCAACTTTGACTTCACTGACTCTCCTGTACCCAATGAGTGGAAAGAGAGGATAACTGATAAATTAAGTTCCATGCCAGAGGTGTTTGCATTGCACGAGCTCGATTTTGGTCGCACTGACAAAATAAAGCACCACATAACCCTTAGTGACGAGACAACCTTCAAACATAGGCCAAGACCCATACACCCCCAAGACATAGAGGCTGTGCGTAACCATCTCCAGCAACTCCTCGATGCAGAAGTCATTCGTGAATCGGAGTCGCCCTTCTCCTCACCGATTGTCGTTGTCAGGAAAAAGAATGGCGATGTTAGACTCTGCATAGACTACAGAAAATTGAACAGCCAAACAGTAAAAGATTCGTACGCCTTACCTAATCTTGAGGAGTCATTTTCGGCATTGACCGGGTCCAGGTGGTTCTCGGTGCTTGATCTCAAATCAGGCTTTTACCAAATAGAGATGGAGGAAGCAGACAAACATAAAACCGCATTCGTCTGCCCACTAGGATTCTTCGAATTCAACAGGATGCCTCAGGGGATCACGAATGCCCCTAGCACGTTCCAGAGGCTTATGGAGCGCTGTATGGGAGAGTTGAATTTGAAGCAAGCCCTAGTTTTCCTTGATGACCTCATCATTTTCTCCTCGACACTGGAGGAACACGAGGAAAGGTTGATGCGCGTGCTCCACCAATTAAAAGAGTTTGGCTTAAAACTGTCACCAGGGAAATGCAAGTTCTTCCAAACTTCTGTAAAATACCTCGGTCACATTGTGTCTGAAAATGGCATCGAAACTGATCCAGATAAAGTAGCAGCATTAAAAACCTGGCCAAAACCCAACAACCTGAAAGAGCTAAGAACCTTCCTGGGCTTCTGCGGTTATTACCGCCGGTTTGTAAAAGACTACTCAAAAATTGTGAAGCCACTCAACGAGCTCACTTCTGGCTACCCGCCGCTGAGAAAGCGCATTAAAACCGTAGGGAACCCAGAGAAATACTACAACCCAAAAGACCTCTTTGGTGACCGATGGACGCCTGCTTGCCAGACAGCGTTCGACACCATAATCGAAAAACTGACAACAGCACCAATCCTCGGGTTTGCTGACCCCAAGCTCCCCTACATTTTACACACTGATGCGAGCACCTCGGGACTCGGTGCTGCCCTTTACCAGGAACAACAAGGGCAGAAGCGGGTGGTTGCTTATGCCAGTCGAGGACTGTCAAAATGTGAGTCCAGGTATCCTGCACATAAATTGGAATTCCTTGCCCTTAAATGGGCAGTGACCGAGAAATTCCAGGACTACCTTTATGGGAATACATTCCTTGCTGTCACCGATAGCAACCCATTAACATATATTCTTACCTCTGCTAAGCTTGACGCCACGAGTTACAGATGGTTAGCCGCCCTGTCGACATTTGATTTCCAGCTACAATACAGAGCCGGTAAGCAAAATCAAGACGCGGACGGGCTATCCAGGCGTCCCCACGGCAAGTTACCTGATGACACATCATCACAAAAAGAGTTGGAAAGAATACAACAATTCACAAAAAGACACTTGTCAGAGGCTGATTATGCACACCTGGATGAAAACACCATCAAAGCTATCTGTGAGAACCACTCAGTTTGCCAAGTGATCAACAATCACTCTGGGGAAACATCACCCAGCACCACCTTGGTTGTGTCACTTGCCCATCATCCAAAGGCTCTCCCACAAAGCTTTGAAGAAGAGGATCAGCTAGGTGGCTTACCTGTCATCCACTCATTAGAACCAGCTGAATTAAGAGACAAGCAAAACTCTGATCCCTGCATCCGTGAAGTACTTAGGCAAGTGGAGTTAGGAGAGAAACCTCCACCATCCTTGAGGAAGGAACTTCCTGAGCTGGGTCTCTTATTAAGAGAGTGGGATAAACTTACTGTCTTAAATGGTGTCTTGTATCGAAAGCGACAGGAGGGTGCTCAAACTCACTACCAGCTTGTACTCCCCCAAGTCCTGAGATCCTTGGTTCTCAAGAGTCTTCATGATGATATGGGCCACATGGGCGTAGAGCGCACTCTAGATCTCGTCCGGAAGCGTTTCTATTGGCCCAAAATGTCAGCTGAGGTGGAAACTAAAGTCAAAACCTGCAATCGCTGCATACGACGTAAGGCTATGCCTGAGAAAGCCGCACCACTTGTCAACATTGTCGCTACAAGACCACTTGAACTTGTATGCATCGACTTTCTCAGTGTGGAACCAGACTCGAGTAACACTAAAGACATTCTGGTCATTACCGACCATTTTACGAAATATGCAGTAGCTGTCCCCACCCCAAATCAGAAAGCCAGGACAGTGGCCAAGAGCCTGTGGGACCACTTTTTTGTCCATTATGGCATCCCCGAAAAACTCCACAGTGACCAAGGTCCCGACTTTGAGTCCCGAACAATAAAGGAACTGTGTGAGCTCATTGGCACTCAAAAGATAAGAACCACCCCTTACCATCCGAGAGGGAACCCTGTAGAACGCTTCAACAGGACCCTGCTCAACATGTTGGGAACTCTCGAGAATCAGAAAAAGAGTCACTGGCGGGATTACGTCAAACCCTTAGTACACGCTTATAATTGTACTAAAAACGAGACAACTGGTTTTACCCCTTACGAGTTAATGTTCGGGCGTCAGCCAAGATTGCCAGTTGACCTAGCCTTCGGCCTACCAGTCAATCACCAGCCAGGCTCACACTCTCAATATGTTCGCAACCTGAAATCCCAACTTGAAGACAGTTACAAAGTAGCAACTGAGAATGCTAAAAAGACAGCCAGTCGCAATAAAGCGAGGTTCGACAAGCATGTCGTTGACTCCACCTTGAAAGAAGGCGACAGAGTCTTAGTCCGAAACGTCCGTCTTAGAGGCAAGCACAAGTTGGCCGACAGGTGGGAGTCCGATGTGTATATTGTCCAGAGACAGTCTGGAGACGTCCCAGTTTATGTTGTGAGGCCTGAGACGAGAGATGGTCCACAAAGAACTCTTCATCGTGACCTCTTGCTGCCATGCGGTTTCCTTCCTGTAACCTCAATTGAAAGTGAGACTAACCCAGCCATGACAGTGAGACGACCAAGAACTCGACAATATCCTAAAAATGACAGTACGGATGGAGCTAATGAGGATGAATCCCAATCTGACTCTGAGGAATATCACTATGATGGACACAGAAACCTACAAGTGGAAACAGTAATGTTTGACCCAACCCCTGAACCCATAGAACACTTACCAGAAAGGATTCAACCGGAACCCTCCAAAGAGTTGACTGCTGTTAAGCAAGGCCCTTCAAACGTAGCCAAAGCTCTTGAAGATGTCCCAGAAGAGACCTATGATCCTGGAACCAATGACTTACCTGATCCTGAAGAGAGCGGCTCAACCGCTGGACAAGAAACTGAAAACTTACCTGAGGAAGATGTGGATAATGTCCATCCTTCTATTCAACCTGCTCAGGAGGACAAGAAGGACACAAGTTTTATGGACCAAAGTGATATCCAAACAGAAGATGACTGTTCTAGAAGACCTATCAGAGATAGAAAAGCAGCTAAAAGATTAACTTACCCTGAGTTAGGGAACCCATTAGTTACTGTAGTTCAGTCTTTATTTCAAACCTTGAGTGAAGTGCTTACAGATTCCCTTAAAGAGCCTAACTTCCAAAAAAACCCTAGAGTTATGACAGTATAGGTTCAGAATGCACAGGGACGTGCATTAGGTAAAGAGGGGAGGATGTAACCCTGTTAAAAATGTGACATAAATAAGAATAAATAGTTAAAAGCTGCATAAATAAGTTTAAAAAGTTAAATGATTCGTTTAATGAAGTTTATTCATGAGAATTAAAAATGTTAAAAATGTTAAAACAGCAATTTAATGTCTAAAGATTAAAAGCATGCTGACAGAAAATTCAGTTCACCACCCCTTTAACGGGCTAGTGACGTAAGTGCGTCACGTTAGCGACGCTGCAGCAGAGATCTGCGGGAGAGAGCAGAAGAGAGATCGGAGAGAACGAACTCTGTTTAATAAGCAGAGAAAAGAGTGTAAAAGTTGATTTTGCAGTTAAAAAACATAACTTACCTGATCGGGGATTGACAGGGATTTTATGTGATCTTAGCCACAACAGTTTTGGTGAGTTTGAGTTGTTTTTTGCACTTTGCTGTGTCACATGTTTTTACTTTCTCTAGCAGAGAGTTAATAGTAAAACGTAGCTGTTTACAAGTTTTGCCATAAGTTGTTTACCAGTTAAAATTTTGAGTTTATGAAAACTGTGAATGTTATAAAAGTGAAAGTATGCTTTGTAAATGAAAGATGTGTTATGTATTTATGTGGAGACGGAGCGGTGAGTTAAATGAGAGCGCTCCGCCGCCATTTTGGAGTGAAAAAGCACCGTAGCAATAACTTTACAACTCAGAGACTGTGGAACATTTAATTGTGTGATTTGAAGAGTTAAAAATTAATTTATTGTGCTTATGACCTGTTATACAGGTCAGGTTTTTTTATGTGCTTAATTTGAGGCTCGATCGGAGCGAGGATTGATCTGCAGTGTGCGGGTGTGCACACGTGCGGACGGGATTCAAGATGGCGAGCCAGACCCAGATTTGCATATCTTCATCACATCAGTGAGGAAATCTTTTGAGTACAGTGACTCGCTGCCAGAGCGGTAGGAGTATATTTGAGAAATTGTTTTTGGATCGAATTGAACTCTGATTGAACTATTTTTGCGGACTGAATCGAACTGAAACTCTTTGAACTGAATAATTGAACTCCCATTTGAACTCGGACTGAATTAAAGGGACACACTTCTATTTTCACATTGAGTTCATATGTTGAAATGTGATTTGAAATGTGATTTATGTGATTTTGAAATCTGATTTGATATGTTTTTGAAATGTTTATGGGTTATTTTGATTTGATTGTGTAAATTGAAGGTATTTTCCTACCTGTAAAAGAAAAAGGGTTTATTCAAGAAAAAAAATAGGATCCAAAAATAGGTTCAACTTAGGAAAAGACCGGTCTAACTTAAAATAGTCCAATTAAAAGTGCCTAGGTGAACTAAATAACACAAAGAGTGAAATACAATTTATTTTTATTTCTTTAATCTTTTATACTTACCTCTACTTACCTCAATATTGATAACCTGCAGGGTATATTTTTTGTTTTACATTTTTATATTTCTGTATATATTCATGTGTTTTACATTCAGTAAATAGCCGGCCTTTTGTATTTAAAGTAACGGTCTCTGGTGTAGTGATTTTTGCTCCCCCACTCCTTAGAACCTAGAACTGGTCCAGTAGCGCAGACAGTGGTGTGATACCAGTGCTACAACATTGCTACACTGAGGTAAGAACACAGTAAAATATTGAAAAACCTTCAATTGTTTTCCTTTAATTGTTTTAACTCATGTTTATGAATTATGTGACTCTGAGCAAATACAGTAACAGTACATTTCTTTAGACTGAAGTAAAACTGATCTCTCTCTTTCCAGAAACACAGAGAAAAAGTGTAAGCATTGAAAATATAATTCATACTGTATATCAGTCAAATATGGGCCACATAAAATACAATTTCAAGAAAAGAAACCTACCGAGACTAAACTAGTGTTTATTATTTCATTTATCCAATTAAAAATATAACTGGATGACAATAAAATTTTTAATATATAATAATTATAAATAATTGCTAGGGCTGTGTATCGCCAACAATTCCCCGATACGATACGTATCCCGATACAAGGGTCCCGATACGATGCGAATCACGATACAAGACTATTTTGAATTACATTTTTGTTCAGAATTTAGTAACATTATTATTATTATTATTATTATTTTTATTATTATTTGTTTATTGTACATTGAATAAGCAGTGTTGTAACAGTTGTGTTTTTGCCATTCATTTAATAGCTATTAGAAATATTTAAAATCCCAGAGTTAGTACTTAACTTATGTTTTTTTAAAAGCAGTTTTACAAAGATGGTGCCTTACTCTTGTCTCTCATTATTCTACATCTATGAATATATCTATAAACATGCAGTCAGACTTAATACTATTTAATAGAAATCAGATAATTAATGTGACAGTTATAGTTTGAAGTAGCTCTGTATCTCTTCTCTAGACATACACTTTTCACATGCAAATCTTTGTCGTGTTTCTTCTCAAATGCGTTAGTACTGTTTTATAAGAGCATGGCTAATAAAGCCCTTTGCAGTAGTATAGGCTAAGACATATGCGCTTTCATACTGAACTCATTGACTTTAATGCGCGCGCGTGAGAGAGACACGAGTACGCGGCTCACTATGCAGACACGTGCGCCAGCGAGACAGACACGCAAAGTGAAAGTATACCCCGCCACCTTTAACTCTACGTACTCCGCGGGACACATGCGTCTTTTCCATATGGATCACGGATCAACAGCAATTCGTCACGTTACTTTCAAAAGTACATCCGAATCGATACGGAAGGTGCTGTATCGATGCGCGCATCGTCAGGCGTCCATGACGATGTATCGTCGTATCGATATTTTGAACACAGCACTAATAATTGCTCACCTTGGCATCAGTTTGTAAAATGAATCATTCGCCATGTCAGAAAGCAGCTTCACTCCTAAATCTCCCAGATTATTCCCATCAAAATCAAGATGTAGCAGATGTGATGGGTTTGATCTCAGAGCTGAAGTCAGAGCAAGACAACCTTCATCTGTGATATTACAATTATATAACCTGCAAAAAACAAATAACACACACACACACACACATCATTCTCACATCAAAAAGCAGATATTTCTCCTAGTCAGATTTTGCTTTATTGTTTATATTACTTACTAATTTAACTGTGCATGTGTCTTATATTGTGAGGCATGAAATGTCTTTACTAGTAAAATTTTTTCTACAATACAAGTAAATTGTTGGAGTGATGCTATGGTATGAACAAAAAATAGAATTATAGGTGTGAGCATGTAGGGTTCAGAACGTGTTTAACAAATATTTCTTAATATCTCTTTGATAACCACAACATGCGTGACTACAAAAAATTATCTTACTTTAGTATCTTCAGTTTACACTGAGGATGCTCCAGTACAGCAGAGAACAGCTTCGCTCCTGAATCTCCAAGAGAATTGTAAGCCATATCCAGTTCTCGCAGGTGTGATGGGTTTGATGTCAGAGCTGAAGTCAGAGCAACACAACCTTCATCTGTGATATTACACCTCCTGAACCTGTAGAAAACAATGACACACACTTCAGTCTCTCACTTCACAGATCCCGTAAAGACTCATGATGTGACCAGGGTTGCTAGATGCAGTTGATGATTTTCAGCCCAAAACCCGCCGAAACGCACAATACCACTAGCCTGGCTAACACCAGACCAGTCTCATAGAGAATGAGACGTAGTCTGGGAACCACATGCTCATTTTCTCGTATTTGAGGCGTGGTTTACGAATGCCCAGAGCCGTTTATTGGGCACTACGAATGTCTATCAAATGCTTCTGTACGTAGCTCATAGCCAAGTGTTCAATTATACCCGATGACGTATATGTAGAGCGACATAAGTTCAAACGTAAACAACTTTTATAGAGTATGTGTGCACACAGCTGAAAGCTATCCAACTAAACTGGCAGCTGTATATTGATAATGAAAAGTAACAACTTAGTGGCACTGTGACAACCACAGTACAGGCATAATGACAATATGATATTAATAAATAACACTTATCATTTATAAGTTAAATGGACTTCGTTGACGACGATGCCTAGCAGGTTGGTTCTATAAAACTCTGTGGTTATCATGTCTTGCAATATCCAAACATCCTTCTTGGATATGAAATTGTTTAACGCCAAACGTTGCTCTTTTTTTTTTAAATAAACTTGCATTCAAAACTACTTAGAACACTATCTAAGGCTGCATTGAAAAGTAACTTTGTGTCTGCTGCAGTGTTGGATTAACAAAACTGCTTCGGTGTGTCGCATAGACGTCATCATCGTCTTGCTGCCCCCTCCCCTTTCTGTGATTGGTTCCCTATTTCAGGGGCAAAATTGGTCCATAGTTTCCATGCTAGACTTGCAGCGTGAATAAATATGCGCGCAAGGCAGCATGGGAAACCCAGGCTACAATACCACCCAAAAAGTTTGATTAACAATAGAGTGCCACAGGGATGACATAAGCCCAATTTTGGCATCTTTACGCTGACTACCGTTAAATATCGCATACAAGGGCAACACTGTCATAACCACAACCTTATTAAAACTTATGCCATTAGTCCATCCACGTCATTGGCGCTCTAAAATTTCCTGCGTGCCAGCGAGTGGAAACAACAAACTCGCTGGTTTTAACCCTCTGCACGCCTAACAACCTCTCTAGTGCAAAGAAATGTCAGAGCTGCGCATATTACAAGTTCAGGTGTAGGGGTGTCACGATTCTCCAAATCCTCGATTCGATTACATTTTCGATTCTAAGGACACAATTCGATTCTCAATATTTTTTCCCCTTTTTTTTGAAAGATAAACATGCTATGTCATTATTATTATTTATTAGTATTAAGTTTATATAGTTTCACATTAACATGCACATTGTGTGCTTTTCCCCGCATGAGAGTTGGTGGGCTTCACTTTACGCAAGAAAGCTTGTAGGATTCCTTCTTGCACGCACATGGACTTAATGCGCGCGTCTTGGACTCCTAACATCTGAAATAAATCCAGCGCGTCATAAGCAGCTGCTCTTCTCTCTGTCTCACGTGCACGCGTTCTCGCATCTGTTCGAAGTCTAAACATAAACTTAAGTAGTAATCCTTATGTATTTGTTCAGTTTTATGCGTTTCCTGTGAGCTGAGGCAAACTATACCTTTTGTTAAAAATTATTACCCGCTGCATCTTGGCGCCTCTCTCACTCTCACGCACGTGCAGAAAGCTGGGCTCTGTCCGAAGTCAGATCACTAGGTAGTAATACTGTTTATGATATGCATTTCAATTTGAGTTGTAGCAATACATCCCTCGTGTTTAAAATATAAATCTCTGAGAGTTTTTTCCCCCGCTTGGCAAGCCGACCGGATGTGACATGGGGCGTGGCAGCATTTTTTAATTCGAAGTTCTAGGTGTGACTTAATTTCTATCGATTAAATTCGAAATCGTGACACCCTTATTCAGGTGCTAAGAGTCGTCCAATATGCACGCATTGAGTCCACGTGCGTGCGAAAAGGAATCCACGCATATTAGTTCACACATGACGCGTTACAGAAACTGAAGCGATCCTAGAAACTATTACAGGACGTGTTTGCAGTCATACACTGGCAATTTTATGGACTTTTCTGGGATCAACATACGGTATGTGTGAATGATCTTACCAAAGTTTCTCCAGTTTACACAGTGAATGCTCCAGTACATGGGCGTCGGAACCATTATACGTGGGTGGGACAGGACCCACCCACTTTTTAAGACCAATGATAATGGACCCACCCACTTTTTCTCTAATTTAGCGCATTTGTCTGTTCACTTATCAAAGCGCTGTTAGTCCAAATCCATTCCACTAGAGCAGGGATCCCTAACCTTTGCTTTTTTTACACCGCGGACCCGTTTCAGCTTTTAAACATAATTCGCAGGGGTGAGTGGACGCTGAGTTGCTGTTCGAACATAGTGCTGAAAAACCTCCTTTGCCAAATGTTTTAAACAGAAGTAAATGTCAAACAACCATGCATTAGGAAAATTAATAACTGCTTTATTTATAGTATATTTTCTATAGACGTGTAAAGCCATATTATAGCGGATTATTTTACTTTCATTGTTTCACGAGTTTGCCTGCCCATTTAGTCTTAATAATTAACGGTAAACGAACTTAGCTTGGTGTTCTTAAAGGCAGCTCAAACCTTAGGTCGGACTCGAGCCCCAAGTTCAAGACACAGAAGAAAAAAGGAGGAGATGATGAGGAGAGATGCCAGAAGAATTGCGTCTGTCGCGGAGGCACAGAGACTCCCATTTTGCTTTTAATGATAATTAACACAGCACTAAATGTGGTTCCTTTCAAACGTTAAAAGTGTAGGCTACTCGTTAAAATATTATTACTGCTGTAAAATTGTTTATTTTGATTATGGAACGATCGCTGGATAATTTTCAAGTTTTTTTTTTACAGAAGCCTGCAATTACTTTTCATTTGCGACATGAACGTCCTCACGTATTGTTATTATTTGCGAGGTACATTTGCAGATAATTCATAAAGTCATACCTCTGTTTAATCGATTGTGTTTTAGAAGAACACATGCTCAAACTCTTATGACAGCATTGTTTCCCGACGGATACCATAAAATAAAGTGATCTCATTTCCAGAATCTCAAATTTATATTTCTCTAAGAGAGAGAAAGAGAAATTGGGTATAACAAATAAAAAAGGTATACAAAAGTTGTATCAGTTTACCTTCATTCGTTTTTCTTACCTTTTATTTCCTCAAAATAAAAAATAAACATTGTAGCCTACTGTCAGCAGAGTAGAGAAAAAAAAATGACACAGAGAAAGATAAATGAAACATGACATCTGTCATTATTTGCAAAATATTTAAAGGGCTATTACCAGAATTTCGACCGTAATAGGCTACTGTCTTTAATTTAATAAACGCAAATGTTCAGGCTAATTAAAAGGAAACATGAAAATGTCATCTATTGCAGTAAATGTATTTTTCGGGGGGGGGGGGATGTGGGGACCCACCCACTTTTCATTTGCTTCCGACGCCCATGCTCCAGTACAGCAGAGAAATGCTCCATTCCTAAATCTCCAAGATTATTCTCAGTCAGATTCAGTTATCTCAGGTGTGATGGGTTTGATCTCAGAGCTGAAGACAGAGCAGCACACGCTTCAGGTGTAATATTACAATTATTCAACCTGTAGAGAACAATTACACACACTTTAGTGTCTCACTTCACAACACATCAGCTCAAGGTCATGAAGATCTTTACAAATCTAAAGCTCAAATTACTGTCAGACAAAGCCTGGTCTGAACCATTTTGTCACATTACAGGACATGATAAGAGAAAGATTCATAAGAACCTTTTATTATTCATATTTTTTAACTTTTAAGTAAATTAAGTGCATATTGTTTACTAAATTCATAATGTCCCAACTATTCTGAGATTGTTTAAACTAAAGTGTGGCATCACGAGAGGGCGTATGCTAGAGGGAAGATACATGTCCTTAAAGCTGCCGTCGGCAACTCGAGGATTGAGCAGTTTCCAAATGTTTACAATTTCATGTCCCTCCCCCACTACCTCCACGCTGTTCAAACCAAAACACCTATGAACTTCAGGCGGATGCACGTGATATTGTAACTGTGCATTCAGACCGCCACCGGCGAGAGCGTCAATAAAAGCTCTGGCTGCCCAGACAACGACGCTAAAGAAAAGTTGTAGTGGACGCTCTGACGCTCGAATGCATTCTCTGAATTCCTCTCAGGTGGAGGTTTCCACCTTCCGATTGGTTGCCGCCGAACAGTCTAATTTATGTTGTTCTATTGGAGCATAGTGTTGGTTTCAGTGAATATGATCAAAAAATATGATCAAATAAGTTGCCGATCGCAGCTTTAAGCAGTGCATGAATTGAGCACATGTGCGAATGTGCATGATAGTGAGACGCAAACACAGAATTACTCCAGAAACACATAAAATTTTATTCCAGAATGGCAGAAAACATTCCTGTGGCTCATTTTGAGAAGTTGTTTTGCCAGTACTGTAACGTGCAGAAACAAACAGAAAATGCTCACTTGGCCGGCACGCGCTCTATACAGCAAGTTGGTTGTTTCGCCATGGGAGACGCCCCATTTAGACTGCCAGCGACTAGCAGTAGCAGAGCGCTGAGATCTTATTCATTTCAATGGAAGCTTGCTGACTTCCGGCACTACGAGCGAAAGTGACCATTGATGACTGGATGGGCACAAGAAAGTTTAGAAAACTTTAACATTTTGCAAATGATGAGCAATTTTGAGAGCTACTACCAATTGGAGCGAAGCAGTGGAGTTCACGTCATCCTTCTTTCGTCAGTTCCTGGAGTAGATTGTACTCCTTTGTTTATGACAACCAGATTTAGAAACGCCTCATTGAAAGAGATGGGCGACAAACAGCAAGAAAGTTGCTGGTGGTCTAAATGAGGCTAAATGTTTTGGATTGAAAGAGGTGAGGTGGCGTTTTTTTTTGCGCAAAATGTGAACGCCCCTATACAGTACAGAAATAGGGTAAATCCCAAAGATAAGCATTTGGTATATCGCAAGAGAAAAAGACACGGGATCCTTGCAGGAAGCTTGCCTTTGTTCAGACCACCAGCGACTTTCTCGCTGTGTCTCGCTCGTCTCTTTCAATGAGGTCATAGGAGGCGTTTCTAAATCTGGTTGTGATAAACAAACAAGTATTGTCCAGAAAGAGAGACGGATGACATGAACATTGCTTCACTTTCATAGGTAGTCGCTCCTGAAAGTTGCTAATTATTTGCATAAAGTTTAACTTTTCTAAACTTGTGAATGTTGCTTAAGCGAGCAAGACAACTGTGCTTACCACAGCTGCTGGACTAGTGATGATTTGCGTCTAATCAAATACAGACAAAGTATTTTTTATATATTTTATTATAGAGATGTTTTTACATATAGCACTCTCTACCCATCATACACTAGAACCCATCATAATGTTAAAGGGACACTCACTTTTTTGGATTATTAGGCTCATTTTCCAGCTTCACTAGAGTTAAACATTTGAGTTTTGATATTTTTCTTATTAATAACTTAACCCTACCTGAAAAGGTTGACAGCTACAACAAATGGAATGAATGGTGTGGTATGAGAGACAAAGGAGACCTGTTGTTATGTCTAGAGAATGGGAGCAGTAAAGAGTTACTCTTTTAAAAGTTAATTTTGATGCTGAAGAGACTTAAGTTATAACTCTGAGACTTTATGTTTGATTATTAAACTACACCTGCTTCCTGGAGAGATTGTTAGAGAACTGTACCAGTAAAAGATCCTTAACCTCTCATGTTGCCACAAAACAGATGTAGATGTTAAAAGAGAGGTGTAAGTCATTATCAGAACTGCAGTATCATGTTCAGATCAAGATCAGATAATGTGAATATCAATCACCTAAATTTAGCAACAACAGATGGACAATAAACACTTTAAATACATTTCATTACTCTATTACATCACAAAACATCATATGATCTTACTTTAGCATCACCAATTTACACTGAGGATTCTCCAGTACAGCAGAGATCAGCTTCGCTCCTAAAACTCCTAGATCATTATCAGACAAATTCAGATCTCTCAGGTGTGATGGGTTTGATGTCAGAGCTGAAGACAGAGCAACCCAACCTTCATCTGTGATATTACAATTCTTCAACCTGTAGAGAACAAAGACACACACATTTCACTCTCTCAGATCACAACACACACACACAGAAGTCTGATCTTAAGCAGTCAGGCCTGTAAGATACTTGACAATTTCACTCTAGCCCCTTTCACACACAGCAATAATAGAAAATGCATCTGGGATTTGTTCAGGATCGCTTGACTTTGGTTCAATTGTACTGCCAATGATTTTCCGGAATCTGTGCCGGGCATTCACACACGTCGCAGCATCTGATGTTTGCTAATTATCCGTGATTTCTCTCTTAAAAAACCACGCACATGCATTTTAGTTTATGACAAAATAATACATTTCCTGGGATCTAACTGCTGTGTAAATGTGGTTTCTGAGAACCACATCATGTGTGAATGATCTTACCAGAGGTTCTCCAGTTTACATTGAGGATTCTCAAGTACAGCAGAGAGATTCTCCATTGCTGAATCTCCAAGATTATTTTCCGTCAGATTCAGATCTCTAAGGTGTGATGGGATTGATTTCAGAGCTGAAGTCAGAGCAACACAACCTTCATCTGTGATATTACATCTCTTCAACCTGTAAAGAACAATGACACAGAGATCAGATCAAGGTCATTGTGAAAGAATATTACAAATGTAAAGCTCAAAACACTGTTAGATAAAGCCTGGTCTGATATTTTGTCATGTTATAGGACATGATTAGATAAAGATCCCAACAGGTAATACTGTTTACGGAGTTCCTAAAGTTTTTACTGTGTTGAGTCTGTTTAATTTAAACAGATGTAGATATTAATAGGATCAAATCATGTGATAATCAATAACACTTCAAAAAGATTTCATGACATTATATATTATGATCTTACTTCAGTATCTGCAGTTTACAGTGAGGATTCTTCAGTATATTAGAGAGCAGCTTCACTACTGAATCTCCAAGATTATTATTAGACAAATCCAGATGTGTCATGTGTGATGGGTTTAATCTCAGAGCTGAAGTCAGAGCTTCACAAGCTTCAGCTGTAAGATTACAACTTGTCAACCTGTAGAGAAATAAACAAATTACGTTGGTTTTATATGACATAATTATGTTTTAAGAATAAAGTGACTGTTTATACTTACTGAAATGATCCGGATTCTTGAATCGCCAAAACTAAAGCTGACCACTGAGATGAAGAGAGTGTGACTTTACTTAATGCATTAATCATATAATTTCGGAATTCTGTCATTAGTGAAACATTACCCAGTTCATTTAGACAGTGAAACAGATTGATGGAATTCTCTGGAGATGGGATGCTATTGATTATATTCTTGATGCACTCGATTGTTTTCTTATTGCTATGACGACTGTAACCTATCTGGATCTTCAGATCATGTATGAGATTCTGATTTGACTTCAGTGACAAACCCATAAGAAAACGAAGAAAGAGATCCAGATGTCCATTTTTACTCTGTAGAGCCTCATCTATAGCTCTCTTATACAGATCATGTATTGAAAATGTAAGTATTTGAATCGGTTTAATTTGATCAAACACATTCACGTTTTTGTTCATAAAAGAGAGGTGCGCATGTAGAGCTGCTAGATGTTCCTGAATGCTCAGATGAACAAAGCTGTAAACTTTCCTCTGACACAAACCAAACTCCTCTCTGAAGATCTGAGTACACAATCCTGAGTACACTGATGCTTCTGCTACATCAATGCCACAATCTCTCAGGTCTTCATCATAGAAGATCAGATTGCCTTTCACAAGCTGCTCAAAAGCCAGTTTACACAGTTTGAAGATCATCTCTTTATTCTTCTTATAGTCCTTCTGATTTTTTACGTTTGTCTGAATGATCAGGAAGTGTGTGTACATTTGAGTGAGAGTCTTGGGGATCTCTTGACTCTTGTCTTCCCTCAATATTCTCTCTAGAACAGTGACTGAAATCCAGGAGAACACTGGGATGTGACACATGATGTAGAGACTCCTGGATGACTTCAGGTGCGAGATGATTTGATCAGACAGACTCTCATCACTGATTCTCTTCCTGAAGTATTCCTCCTTCTGTGGATCACTGAAGCCTCGTACCTCTGTGACTCGATCAACACACTCAGAGGGGATGAGATCAGCTGCTGCTGGTCTGGAGGTGATCCAGATGAGAGCAGAGGGAAACAGATTCCCCTTGATGAGGTTTGTCAGCATCACGTCCACTGAGGTTGATTCACTTACATCACACAACCTCACACTGCTGTGAAAATCCAGAGACAGACGATACTCATCCAAACCATCAAAGATGAACAACACTTTATATTTATCACTGAAGATTTCCATTTCTTTTGTCTCTGGGAAGAAAAGATGAAGAAGATCTAAAAGACTGAGTGTTTTGTCCTTCATCAAATTGATCTCTCTGAAAGGAAGTGGAAATATGAGGTGGACGTCCTGATTCTCTTTCTCTTCAGCCCAGTCCAGAATGAACTTCTGTACAGAGACTGTTTTTCCAATGCCAGCGACTCCCTTTGTTAGCACACTTCTGATGTGTTTGTGTTGTTCAGGTAAAGGTTTAAAGATGTCATTACATTTGATTGGTGTCTCCTCTGCCTCTCCACTTTTACTCTCTGTGATGTTGAGCTCTGTGTAGATTTCATTCAGTAGTGTTGGGTTTCTCTGGTTTGATGTTCCTGGATACAAACACTGAAACTTCTCTCTCAGATTTGATTTAAATGTGTTCAGGACTTCATTAAGTTTAGAGTCACGGCTGTGAAATGAAAACAGAAGTTAGTGAAGTACAGGTATTGAGTAAATTAGATTTTTGAGTCTATAGTTTACCTGAATTCAGGATACAAATATCGTGGTTGATTCACAGACTGCTCAAACTTCATCTTTTTACAGACGGGTTTGGTTATGACCGACCTGGAAGAGAATCAAATACATTTTTGAGATGTAAATTAAACTGAGGGTTTTAAGTAATGTGAACAACACTGTGTTAAAATGTGAAGGTATAATTTCCTACAAATAATTCAAAAATGTCCCATTACTTAACAAATCACACCCCAATATAAAATGTCTAATTAAAATCATATAATTTCTATGAATGTTACGTCACTTTTGGTCAGGCCATCTCTTCATTTCTATTGGTGGATCCATTGATCCACTCTTCATAGACACACAGACTTTGATATCTTCTGATGCTATAACACACAACAAACATGTGAATTTAAATAACGTTTATTTATCCATTTAACAATGATGAGCGATCATTTTATTCACACTTTAAACTCTCACAAATGTGTCTGACTACATTTCATAGATCAAAAATCACTTCACGTAAAGATTAAGCTTGTAACTTACACTGTTTAAATATTACTACGTGTATAAAAGTGATATAGCCACATGTGATATAGTTAAATACAAATAATGGCAAAAATCTGCTAAATAAGTTATGTTTATGAGTAACGGTAATCTGCAAAACACTTTTAGAAAGTAAACACTTTACCGGATTTCGTTAAACCGTTTCCATCACTTCCGGTTCCGCTACCGAAGATAAGCATAACCTGTCCATCAGGTCTGCAGATTAATTAAGTTATTTTCCATTTACTGACATTTAGGGATTTAAACAGAATAAAACGATAAAACAAAGCAACTGTGCCCTCAGTTGTTACTAGAGATGTTTTGGGCGGTCCATTTGGATCACGTGAAGAACCTCAGCCAATCATTATGAGCTGTGACGTCAGAGGCAGCTTTCAGTTTGTGGTTCAGGTTAGATTGCAGCCACATTTTTTTTTATTTGTTCATTAATAAATAACAACAGCTTCATTGGAGATACATATCAGTTATATTCATATCAGTTATATTCGTCACTAAAATGAAAATCTATTTTAGTAGTTAAATTAAAAACGCCACAGAAAGAACATACATTTTTACAAATACAGTATTCTCTCTCTCTCTCTCTCTCTCTCTCTCTCTCTCTCTCTCTCTCTACTTTTATCCATTACATGCAGCAACATAAGCATGACAATCATAAAAGTCATCAAAATTCAAGTCTTAAGTTAAACTGAAAATAAAAACAACATATTGACTGACAAAAAAAAACTAATTATAGAAAACATTATACTATATTACATTATACCAACAGTAGTACTGGTGCTAATGGTGTATACATTTCACCTGTCATTACATTTTCCTACTATGTGGATTTAACTTCAATAACATTGAGTTGATCAGATCAAGTTAGGCTAGGTTGTATGATGGAGCAGAGAAAATGATATCAGGAACCAAGATAAACACAGACAGTGTAGTTCACTCAGTGTCATGTCAATATTTTGAGGGGTTCATTTATAGGTAAAAGAGAAAATAAAACTGTTAAATTGGCACAAACAGGGAAATAGAAAATAACGGCTAAGGGAAACTGATATCTGCTTGTATTACCCATCGAACACTCCTGTGCCTTAACAGAAAAAGTTAAGAAATTGCCTGGGGCAAATATTTTTGTGAGGATAGACCCTAATATAATTAAGGATAATTTGCAATGGCTGTTGAATAAGAAAATAATGCACAACCAAAGATGATAATGGACAAAAATGCAGTCTTTTTTACAGTCTATGGTCTGAGTAGGTAATTCTTACTATGACTATTTGGCTGAATAAAGACATTCAGATATTAAAATCATTATCATCAAACTCCAAATTCAGCTCAAAGTTCATGTTTTCCCTTAGGAGTAATGGGTGTAGAAATGTCCGCTTAGAGAAAACAATATGGTTTTGAATATAGTTATATAGTGTAAAAAATAAATATAATATAGTCTGAGTAAAAACTGAATAATCTTAACACATTTGTTTTTTATTTGCTGAGAGTACAAAAAAATCTTATGCTTATATTATACATCTCTGTAAAACATATACATGAACACATTGTGTACTTTTGAAAACGTACAGCTGTATTTATTTTAGAATTTGTACTTTTATAAACAATTTAACAAACTCACTGCAGTTTCCTCATTAACACAAACCCATTTGAGAAACTCTGTCCTAAACAACAGATCACACACAGGTGAATGACTGTAACAGAAGTTATGTCATTTTAATGTTTATTACTGTTATGTCACACACACACACAAGGATATCTTTAAGTCCCCGTTGCTTGTGTTGACTTAAGTGTCTCTTCCTCTGTTATGTCATCAACAGAAGATTCGGCCAACGATGAAAAGCTGTTAAAATAAACAACCTGTTCTTATATCTGTTCATAATTATGTATTAACCTTATAATGCATCCTTTTTCTGTTCTGCTTTTTTCATATGAAGGTGTATGGTGGTGATATGGCTAGGAACTGTACTCTCATTACGGCATAATGATCAAGGACTTTGCTGCTGCAATGATATACGGTAAGCAGTGCCCGAAAATAATCCCCTGCAATTGCAAGTTATCAAGGGGACAATATTCAGGACAGGTGCTGCGTAATATCATTGCGACTGCTGCAATCATGTTGCAAAGTCCGTGATTATTACGCCAGAATGAGAGTATTAGCTCCTAGCCATATCTGCCTAGAAAATCACAACTTTTCATTTTCTGTTAGTCTTAGTACACGATGTAACTATAGAAGAGTCACATTTTAAAGAGGAAAAATATTGAAACTCTTTGGTCATTTTTGAGCGCGATGCTAATGGCCTCTGCATACACTGTAATTTATAACTTTATGTACATACACAAATGATTGTCAAAGAGCGCTTTAGCATAATAACACTATATGCTAACTGCATTAATTAGCGTTTGTACTCTGCATAATAACATTAAAGTGGATCTGGGCCAGATAAAATACAGCTTAAAGCAGAAAATCCTACAGAGACTACACTATTAAAGTTTATTTACTTCCTATTATCCTATCAAAAGATATTAACTTGACATCAATCGATGACAGTAAAATGATAAATTTGATAAATACAAACCTTGACCTTTTGCGAGTCGACGTCACAGTTACGTCACGCGCGCATGTGGTGGCAGAAAAACAGTGGAAATGAATGAGACACGAGTGAAACGAACAATATAACTCACTAGAAAATGTTTTGTTGTGCTGTTGAGTGTCAGAATAGGAATGCCAAAATAGATGACCTTCATTTTTATAGTATAGGCTACCGTCATCGAAGACACCATTTGAAGATAAACGTAGGGGTTTATGGTTGCAATAAAAGCCCTCAACCGGACAGACTGGAGTGATGAAATCATCTGAAAATCTTTTAATTATTTGAATAGAAAATAATTAGAGAAGATATCCGGTGTTCTTTTGAAGTCTGATCCCTCTATGTGTTTCTTATAGCGTTTTCATCACGTTACGTTTATAATTTATTTAGAAAGATTAAAGATTTGAATGAGTTCATAATATCAGTAATATTACAATTTATTAAAGTTTTCGTATTCTATTACTTCTTTACTTATTACTTCTAACCGCCCACAAAAAAAGTCATCTCGGTTTACAAACACGCAAAATGTCCATTTTTTTCAGTTTGTAATTTGGATCATTTGCCATATCAGACATCAGCTTCATTCCTAAAGCTCCCAGATGATTTCCATCCAGATACAATTCTCTCAGGTGTGATGGGTTTGATCTCAGAGCTAAAGTCAGAGCAACACAACCTTCTTCTGTGATATTACACTCACACAACCTGTAGGGAACAAAAAAAAAAAAAACACGTCACTCTCTCATTAAAAAAATGTGTTTCATTTATTTTCCATTTATCTGTGCACTTTTTGTCTTCACTAATCAAAAATGTTTCTTGTGCTCCTGAATATCTTAATGGTATAGCATTGGATTAGCAGCGTGAAATGTCATGAGTTCGAACACACATGCTGATAAAAATTTTATACCTTGTAATGCACTGTAAGACACTAATAGCGTCTGCCAAATGCATAAATAAAATGATTGCTAATAAAGTGTCAAAAGTTCCCTGCTTATCTTATTAGTTAACATGCAGCACAACATTT
The DNA here is from genome assembly GCF_030506205.2 of Paramisgurnus dabryanus. Taxonomy (NCBI): domain Eukaryota; kingdom Metazoa; phylum Chordata; class Actinopteri; order Cypriniformes; family Cobitidae; genus Paramisgurnus; species Paramisgurnus dabryanus. The sequence goes on from NC_133344.1 coordinate 10,533,937, forward strand.
ATTACATGTATATGCAAGTGCTTTTCTTAAATATTTCACAGCGCAATTGATAAAATAAGTTCGCGCAACTTTTATCCCCTGGTTTACATCTGTATTTAATGTTGTACACTTAAAACTACTTAAATACTTAAATAAGTGTGTAATCTGAATGATCTAAACAATCAGAATGGCATACAAATACATTCTTATGTAAAGTTTACATTAAAGTCTGTAAAAAAAAAAAAAAAAAAAAGGAAAAAAGCCATTTAATGTCCTTTCTATAGCAGTATGCCTTAACCTTGCTGTGACACTTAAAAACCCTGTTCAAATAAATTTTATTCTTCTCTAATAATTATTGCAGATCGAATATTCGACAAGTCAAGCACATCCTTAATTTTCATCATCATATTTGATCGACTATTATTGAATATTAGATGTTGCAGCCCTACAATGAAGTTATTCTTCATATGTTGTCAAGCACAACATTAACAGTGGCACAGTGTTTAAAGGTTATTAATAATTAGCATCATCTTGTAGTTCAGTGGTTAAGTCACTCTGATAATGGATAATGTCTATCTGAGAATGATTATTAGAGATGATTTTACCACAGTTGCTCCAGTTTACATTGAGGATTCTTCAGTACATCAGAGATCAGCTTCACTCCTAAATCTCCGAAATTATTCAAAGACAGACTCAGATCTCTCAGGTGTGATGGGTTTGATCTCAGAGCTGAAGACAGAGCAGCACAACCTTCCTCCTTGATATTACAATCAGTCAACCTGCAGAAAACAATGATAGAAACACTGTTAGTGTGGGGATGTTGGAGCAGTGTGTCATGAATTTCTATTAAATCCTGATGTAATCACGTTATGTTTTATTATCTAACACCACAACTACAATGTATGAGACAAAAACAATGACCATATAATATGAAAAAAAAAGTTTTGTGGCAGTTGTAAGAACTTCAAGGTTATGAATAAGAATTTAAACAAAAGATGTGTTAAAAATGTGTATATAAAACCGCCAATAAAACCGAAGAAGCAGCATGAATAAGTTGCTGGAGTCATACTGATACAAACTGTCTCAAGTGTTTTTGCAAACTGTTGTTGGGCGTTTAAGAGGTTAAAAAATTTGGGGTTTTAGATGCGAGAACAAAACAACACTTTATGGCCTTCCTAAGGCAGAGGAAATAAAAAAACTGGTTAGAATTTATGTTTAATACGATTCCAGCACAGTACAGTCAGAAGTTGAATATATGCTCTTGGCATTTTTACACCAACTGCTTCGTGAACCGTTCTCTGCCAATGATACGTTTTTCCGGCAATCTGAACTTCCGCTATTATCCACCAGATCTTACCCAACTTATACAACCCGGAAGCAACCGCTCACATCAAACAGTTCAAACTCAGTGTATGTTTTGATCATCGCTCTGAATCAGACTTCAGCTTTTTGCTCAAAATTTGTTATTTTTGAAGAAACCTACTTCATATTTGAGAGGTGATAAAAAAAGAAATAATGAAGGTAGGATGAAATGTTGTTTTTTGGTGGAAAGCAGAGGGTCTGATCAGACCGATGATCAAAACATACGGGTGATTCTCACGAAACCATTGAAACACCACGGCACTAATGATTTTAGATATAAAATGTGTAATATAGTAATATTAAAAAGCCTCAGAATTAACACAATACTGTGTTCTACCTTGCACAATGTGTGATTTCAACATAAGAATTTATAATTTGTCAATTTTATCTCATTTTCTGCTGAAATTCTCATTACCGCAATGCGTCCGGCTGTGTTTGAACATGCGTTATGCTGTAATTTAAACATATTAAAACAAAAATATTTAGAAAAAAAATAAATTGATGTTTTGCTAGACTACTTTAGATGACAGAAAATAATTTACTGAATATTCATGTATAATAATAATGAAGAAAAATTAGGAAATTGATGTGTCCATGCCTGATGTTCTCATCCTCCGCAACACTTTTTGAGAACAGTTTAAGCACACATACAGAATTTTAATAAAGTTTGATTTTGAGTGACCAAGCAGATGGACCAGTTACTTCAAGATGGCTACCAGGTAAGATCATCTCTTTATATCTTTCCAGTTAAATTTGAAATATTCTCTTGTCAGAATGCTTACACGACATTTTGATTATCATTACCGAAACAGGTAGTTTTCTACATTTCGAAAATTGTTTGATTTACAATTTTTTATGAAAATGTTCTTTATTAAAGTCTAATTATATGCACTGAATAAAAAATTAGCAAAGCCTACGTGGCTTCTCTATTTTTAGCAAAACATACTGGGGTACCTCATCCTCCGCAACACCATTCTCATATACCGCAACCATTTAATAGCAGTTGCGGTAAAGAGAACTTCTGTTTCGGAAATGAGAATTTAAGCAAGTTTATTACATTTAAATATCTCTTATGAATTTAATATAAATTTAAAATGTAATAACTGTTGATATTTTGCTTTATGATGCTTCATTGTAGACAGTCAGCAAGTGAGAAAAAAGCTTTAGCAAAGGCCAGGTTGACAAAGTTCAGGGAGAAACTTAACAGCAACCCAGAATGGTTAGAGGAGTACAGAAGGAAGGAGAGAGGGAGGTTAGGTTAGGAGATGTTACTAGCAGGTGGAATTAGCAAAAAACACACTACAGTGTTAGGAAATGTACATGACAAACACACAACACAACGCAACAAGTCTATACTATATGATGATGTGTACATTAATTTTTTTCTCCCATGTTGTGAGACATGCTAATTTAATGTTATGCTTTCTTTCCACTTTCAGGTATCAAAAACAACCTAGCGATGGCACGCCACGCATCTAGGCGCTGCAACATCAGTTGGATCACAAGATCCACAAAGTTGGATCCCATGCGTGCCAGCATCTCAGCTACCTGCGACCGCACAACGCGCGCTGTCTGCAGCGTCAGATTGCTGCCTGGGGGCGAGGGACAAAGGGAGACTAAAGGCGGCACCTCCTTTCTGCGCAGTGCGTGAGTCACAGACACCAGAGAGGATGGCCTAAAAGCGCCCGGCGCTGTGACAGAAAGCGGGTTGCTGCGCAATTCATTAGGACTGTGCGTTAACCCTTTCCGCCTCTGCTGTCTTCGCAGCATGTGGGTCGTGTTCGAGAGTGGGGGAGGGCGTGTTGTAGACGCTTATGTGAGGACGGGCCCTGGGGCGAGCAACACAAAACCAACTGAGGAGAAAAATGCTCTGTTTTTGAGCGGCTTCGTTCCGGACGGCAGTCCCCCAGGACCCAGTTTCTTGCATCATATACTGGAGGATTTGTGCCAGGGACTCTTGTGATGCACCACCGGTTCTGGTCCATGAGACACAGGGTGGTGAGGTAGGAAGTGGCTCATAGCCTTAGAGCTCTTCACCGCTTCCGAGAAATGCTCCGTGATTGTGCCCACCGTGTCACCAAACAGGCCGGATGGAGAAACAAGCGTGACTGTGGATGGCCACCATGAGTGGTCTTCGTGGCCCTTAGCGTGAAATCCGTAACCATTCTCAGATCCCTGAAGGTATTTAGATCCGTGCTGCCCTCATCCAGAGCCTTAAGCACCTGCGCCTAAAAGATCTGTAGGACCGCCATAGTGTGCAATGCAGACAGAGCCTCTCTCGGCGCGGGTATGCTTTTTCGGACAGGTGTGCTGTCATGAGGCTTCACTACCCTCAAAGCTGTGCCACACCATCCAAGGAAGTGGACAAGGGGCAGAGGTGAGCAGCCACAGCGTCCTTGATGGGGGGAATAGACAGGTAGCCTACTTAAGAAAAAAAATGGGGGAGAGGTAGCCCACGCTTTGGTGACTTTCCTCCGAGCATCAGCGGGCCTTGTAGAAGGATGGCTGTGTGTCTGATGGACCACGTGGAGCCTGGTCCCAGTCTCCATCCAACGCTGTCAGAGACATCTCATCTTCCTCCGCCGGAAACCCAAAGGAAACAGACCTGGCGGCTCCCGGTTCAGGACACAAGCACTCGGCAACAAACTGAACCGGTTGAGCGAGGGGAGGACGACCACCAGCGGCTCTTTGCCGGCAGTGGGACACTGCAGTAAGAAACCTCCAAGGGCGATGTTGAGCCGGGTCCTGAGCACCTTCATCGGGAGATCCTCACAATAAGGGACACCCTGAGCCAACAATTGCCACCTTTGGGTGGAGAAGCCCCAAGCAGAGCACACAGAGCTTGTGTGAATTGGGTGGGTCAATCAGACCTCCGCACCACAAGCAGATTTGCAACATCCCGGAACACAGAGAGGGCTGCTTACATTTCAACCTGAATTCAATTTTGCTGCCTATGAAGTCTGTCCTAAAGCATTTCTCGGAGCTGCCATTATGCAGCCAAAGTCATTGTCTCATAAGGCAGCGAGGGAACACGTCAGCTGTCTAAACTTTCGGATACAGCCTCTCTCTCTCTCTCTCTCTCTCTCTCTCTCTCTCTCTAATCGAAACAGATACAGAATGGTAAAAGGTCAGAAGACCAAATCATATCCAGCAAGGAAATATTTTTCATCTTATTTACACAAATGTTTTGTGATATCCAGCTGACATTAGCTGGTCATTTCTCAATACGATGGCTGCAGCCTTCAGAGCTCGCATTTGTAGGCAGCATATGTCATCAAGACCATCTTATTTCGGTATGTTAAATGCATAAATGGGGACTTAAATATGACACAAAGGAATATTAATATAAGCCTTCCTGTTCTCATGTTTTTTCTTTAATATTTTTTTCAAAGACTACACAATAAAACAGTTTTGAACTTGAACGCATGATGCTGTAAATATTATCAGACTTTCTACTTTAAAATTTGTTTTTAACTAAATCTCAGGCTAGTATACGTATTCTCATTACCGAAATAATTAACCTCATTTCCGAAACCTATGTATCATTACCGCAACAGATGCTTATTAAATGTTAATTTCATTAATAGAAGCATAATACTTTGATTTTAAATGCATGTGCAGAATCTCCAAATTATGTTCTTTCAGGTTTGTCATGTCATTTTGAAAATGTGTCAGGTTTCTTCGAAATATAAAAAAAAAATAGTTGTAAATTGTGGAAGGTGTTGCGGTATATGAGCTAAATAAAACAAAATAATAAAAACGTTAAATTTAAAATAAATATTATTTCAGAATTTCAATTTACTGTGCATGACTATTAATAATCAATTTTTAAAAATGTGAAAATATATTAGCTTTTCTAACAGTGTTGATGTTTTCTGACTGTTGCGGTAATGAGATTTTTTAGGACTTATTTTTGAAATTATGTTACAAAAAGTGTTAAATGATAAGTAAACGTTTTTAAATTAATGTTCCCATATACTTCAGACTTTGTTTCTAATGTCTGGTGGAAAAAAAAGTAAATTTAAGCAATTTTTACATTTTCATGCTTGACATTTTTACAACCAAGTTTTCGTGAGAATCACCCATACACTGAGTTTTAAACTGAGTGAATGCTTTAGTAATTTATAAGTTGGGTAAGAGCACTAGAGGTCGACCGATTTATCGGCCGGGCCGATAATTTGGCCAATTTTTGGCATATTTAAAAAAATCGTCTTTGGCCGATTTTGCTGCAAAATTAGGCCGATTAAAAGGCAGGCGCATCTGCGGGCTCCTAAGCGTTGTTGTAGAACTCATGACGCTGCCTCTTGCTGCAAGCAGATCGCTCCCGTGTGTGTGCAGCCGTGCCTTGTTCACAAACAGCTTTAGTAAACGATGGCGGGATCGCGCAAATTAAGCAGCCAGTACAACAGCGCGACGGGCTTATGTCTCGCGGTGCACTGTCCGTGCAAAGATTAGGCTCATTTCATGTGATTAATGAGTGATGATGAGTTTTGTTTGCGTGACGGAGGGAGCAGAGCCGCGAGCGCACGCTTTCTGTCTTTAAACTGTCTCCCTGCTTTTATTACTCAAAACAAAACTGATTCGATGGCGAAAGGTCGGAAGACCAAATCATATCCACAGAGGAAATGTTTATCGTGTTGTTACAGTAACACTTTGTTTACAGTTTTGCGCTGCTCAGCCTGGATTAGAACACAACGCGTCCGATTCGCGAACTGACTCCTTTGAACGGATTCGTTTGAATGAACGGTTGAAACAACAGAACTGTCCCAACACTAAACTCACAAGACGTCACTGTCAGCACAATCAGTCACTTATAGCGCCTCAGAAATGAGAATGTAAATGTGTTTAGAAAGATCTGCCCTAAATAACAGTCTCAACTAAAAAGCATAGACATTTACCATGTTAACTTTATGATGAATAAATAATTTATCAGGTCTACCAAATAATGATTTTATCCTACAAAGCAATAAAAGCCATGGTAAAAAACTGATCAAAGATGATGACCGCAGAGTCTCAGGTAAGTTTGATAAATGCATGATGCAGAGGAGGTTGTAAAACTCTTCAGAAAGACCAGGCATAATTTTTTTAAATACTTTGACTTAAATAGTGAAATTTTTACATTTAAAATATCTGCTAATGATGAGAACATTTTGATTATTATGTACATATAGAAAATCACCCAAACATATCGGCCACCGGCTGCCCTGATTTCTAAATATCGGAATCGCCATCGGCCAGAGAAAAAGCCATATCGGTCGACCTCTAAAGAGCACCACCTACTGAATAATAGCGGAAATGTAGATTGCAGTAAAAACTCGTCACTGGGAAGCGTTTCTCTAAATTGATGAGATAACTTGTCAATGGCAGGGAAAGAGTTAAACACAGGTGCTTTATTTAATAAATAATTGCATTTAAAGTCTGTAAAATAATACATTTAATTGTTATTTGGTGCAATCATTTCTTATGACCTTTCTAGTCTGTCTGCTTCTGAGAAGGTCTGTGCATGCTTGCTTGAGGCGTTTCCGTAACGAATGTCTTCGCCTTTGAACTCTCTCGATCGGGCTCAAACTGGTAAGGCAATACTGATACCACAGTGAGGGACGCAACATTTCCAACACGCTCTGAACTAGAGTTGTTCCGATTCCGATACCAGTATCGGAAATACGGCCGATACCACAAAAAATTCTGGCATCGGAATCGGCGAGTACTTGACCCCATGTACCGATCCGATACCATTTTCTTAATAAACGTAGTTATGCAAAGCGAAACTCATTTCTTCTTCGCTGCTCTGAATGCAAACACCAGGAATTACCACATGCGTGACGCAACCATTGTTTACTTAGAGCGGCGAAGGAAAGAAAGCATGCAGCTGTATGTCCGCTGTTTGTTAGTGTTTCAGACTAATAAAACATCGACATGTCTCAACGGAATCCGCGCCCGCAGATTTCCGCGGAGAACTGAACGGATTTAATGCCCGTGATTGACAAGCAAACATACCCCGCGCTTGAGCGCGTATGTGAGTGACCAGTACTGTAATTGACAACAAGTACACATACATAGCCTCGCGCGTTTGTGAGCAGCATTGATAAGTACATAAACCCTGCGTGTGCTGTTTGCTCTGATTGTTTTTAATGATAAGAGCATGAACCGTTTGATATATGAGATGAAATAAAACTTACCACTGAGTTTTACCGCAGATCTTACTTGTCTCTGTCGTCTATGTGACGCAACAGTCAGCACATCATCATTTCAAATCAGTTTACAAGACGAATGCTCTTGTTATGTTTAAGATAAAGTTTACATTGCGTTGTAAAAATTATGAAATTATCTTCATACGTGCTTAATTCATAATAAGAACGTATTAACACAAGCTTTTATTCTGCTATAATATATATTAACAATAATATATGTCATTTTAGGCTACAAACTATAATTCTATTTTGACATGCACATTATCTGGTTTATGTTGGTCCAGTTTAATTCAGAGGACTCATTGGTTTGGTGTATTCATTTTAATTTTAAGCCTTTAAAAATTAATTATTTTGGATGAAATGTTGTAATATTTAATAGCTTAAATTCTTTAATTTAAAACCATCCTGCAGAATTCCGCAGATTTTTTACAATTATTCCTAAAACTAAAATACCCTTTCAGTTAACAGTGTTCGATTTGTGGCTGATTTTCTCAGACATTTGACAATAATATTTATTTTTCCTTTCAGATAATAAAAATACTGTGGTTCATTGTATGTATTTGTTCATGTTTAATACAGGAATAAGTCTGAAGCACACCATAAAACAGTTATATCCATTCATACAGGGCTAGTAGTATGTACAGCTGTATATTATACAGAAACACACGTAGGTATCGGATCGGTACTCGGTATCGGCCGATACCCTGAGCCCAGGTATCGGAATCGGTATCGGGAAGAGAAAAATGGTATCGGAACATCTCTACTCTGAACACAGTTGACCTATAACAGTAGATTAAGCCATCCGACCAATCTGGACATTTGGGGAGGCAGGTTTTAAGGAAACGGGTGCTAAATCCGAGTGATTTAATTGACGAGCCAAAATCGGTCAAGCACGTAGGTAACTTATAAGAATAATAATGCATTCATTTAAAGCAAAACTATGTAGTTTCCATGTAAAAATGACTTGCAGCTCCCCCATGTGGTTGAAAAGCGCAACAGTGCCTGGTATCAGACACTCTTCTGCAGGCAGGGGGAGGGGCGGGGCTGTGTTTCCTACCCTCCACCGCCACTTTCAGAGTGTGCTTGTAGCAGCTAGGAGGCTGCTCAGGTTGCAGCAACAGTACAATTTGTCCAGTTAAAAGTTGTTCTATCACTGAAATAATTTTAGAGACACTATTTAAAGGTAAAAAAAACTACATAGTGTTGCTTTAAGTTTTAATCACATAAATGTACTCCGGGAGACCAAAATATTACAAAACATTTTTACCACAATAGGTGTTCTTTAACCAAGTAAAGGCATTTAACTGGATGTTTGTTAAATGTCTCTCTGATTGACAGTTATATAAAGTCTTTAAGAACCACATCATGTGTGACTACAGAAAAATGACCTTACTTCAGCATCTTAAGTTTACACTGAGGATTCTCCAGTACAGCAGACAACAGCTTCATTCCTAAATCTCCAATTGTATTATTAGTCAGAACCAGTCCTCTCAGGTGTGATGGATTTGATGTCAAAGCTGAAGACAGAGCAACACAACCTTCATCTGTGATATGACAACCCCTCAACCTGAAAAGAACAATGACACACACTTCAGTCCTTCAGATCACAACACACATCAGATCAACATGGACTTGCACTCATATTAGGCATGGTTGCCTTAAACCGTGCCCAAGCGTGAATGTCCTACTCCCCCACAGGCTTGCACTTGCAGGGTGCTTTCATCGATCTGTGCCAGAGTACACTTTCATCATTAAAGGTCCTGTTCTTCCTGCGTTTTTGAAGCTTTGATTGTGTCTACAATGCCCAATATAACAGGTGTTCATGTTTCACGTGTAAAAAACGCATTATTGCTCACACAATTTACTTATCTATAGCACTGTTTTCAAGGTCCTAAAACGGGCTGATGTCCTTGTTCTATGTAACGAGTTCTGATTGTGTAGTTTGTTTAGTGTGACATATTTCTGTGGGTGGAGTTTAGTCAAACATTTTTGCTTTGACGTCATTCAACTTGGAAGTATAGGACTGTAGTCCAAACCGGCTGTTCGCTGTTGGCATTGAAAGGGGAATTCTGTTTAAGAAAAAATATCGCCTGGTAGTGAACTTTATCATTTTGCAGGTATTATTTACCGGTATGCTCAAACAGCAACATTACACACTAACTAAAGTTTGAAAAATGGGATCAGGAAAAACGGGACCTTTAAGATGCAATTGTTTTGAAGAAAACAGGAAGTAAATCTGCCATTCAACACTAGAACCAATCGTAATGTTAAGTTTATGGCTTCTATTTTAAGTTGTTTGGGATTCAATGACACTCAGCCCCTCTCACCATGCCTATCCACCTGTTTCTCGAACGTGAAAGTAGGTGATGTGACCACTGATCTATATAAATGACTGGATTGCGCATGACGTCACACTTGTGAAGCCACCGCGCCGCCATGTTGGTATACCCAAGCATTCTATTAAATCAATGGACGTTATCAGATTATAATGATAAAATATCACTTTACTAGTCTCTGTTTTTATATCTGAAGTCTCTTTGTACATTATTACAAAACAAACATCCTAAGCATGTACAGAGTTATTTACTGAAAGTTGTACATTTTGCTTTTTAATCGGTTATTATACATTCATCTTCATTACAGTATTGCCAGCGGCCAACCGCAGCATATTTAGTATTAATGACAAACGTGCTTATTCTGAAATTTAAATAAATAATTATGCTTTGTACCGTATGTGCATGCAATAATTTGTGGTTTTGTAATTATGTTATCTAAACTTACAAGTTACCTACTTATTCAGAGAAATAATGCTGACCGTGCAGCTGAATGTCAAAAAAAAACTTTATTTATACCTGTGTCATTAACAGAATGCAGCAGCCACACTCACCTTAACGTTTTTTTTTTATAAATTCATTATCCTGCCCGATTAAAACATAACATTGCAAATAACACCAGAATTAACAATTAAGTTGTGTACACATCCTAAAAAATTATCTTGTGACTGATACACGGTTAACTGGGTAAATTTAGATCATGATTTTGAATGGAAGTCAATGACACCCTCTGCCAGTTGGGTATACCAAGATGGCGGCTCGAACTCTGCGCGGGCTTCACATCAGGCCGTTACGTTAAGCGTTCTATGCGCAATCCAGTCATTTATATAGATCAGTGGATGGGACGCATTTCCTTTCCGGTCCGAGACTTCTGTTTCGATAGACAGCCGGCAGACAACAGTATAGTGGGAGCACACATAAAACATGATTTTAACAGTTAAAGGACAAGTTCGGTATTTTAGACTTAAAGCCCTGTTTTCAGATTGTTTATGGTCAAATAGAATGGTTTTGACTGAAATTTCGACATATGCGGCTGCCCTGAGAATTTTCGGATGTTTGTGTTTCACCTCACACCTCTACAATGGGTTTAATGGTACACTGGAACAATCCTTCCTAAAATGCATTAAACTTTCGTTTACAAAGACGTGAAACTCACCGAGTGGTCAGGGGTGTTCACTGATATGCTCACACAAAAATCGCTGCAAAAGATGATTTCCAACAGCTGTTTTAGCATTCGTTGTTAACTTGTGGACCTATTTCCCCAAACGCCTCACACCCGTACATTCTTCCGCTTAGAGCTTGAATAATGGATACTCCAGCCCAGGTGGTGGCGCTAATCCGCCTTTGCCAATTGCAAGAATAGAAACAAAGTTCCCGGCGCGGAGTAATACCGTACCTCACAGCACATCTAATACATGTCAATGAAGGTGGTAAAAACTACGATAAAACCTGTTGGAATGCATCTTTTGGAGCGATTTTTGTGTGAGCATACCAGTGAACACCCCTGACCACTCGGTGAGTTTCACGTCTTTGTAAACTAAAGTTTAATGCATTTTAGGAAGGATTGTTCCAGTGCACCATTAAACCCATTGTAGAGGTGTGAGGTGAAACACAAACACGCGAAAATTCTCAGGGCAGCCGAAAATGTCGAAATTTCAGTCAAAACCATTCTATTTCACCATAAACAATCTGAAAACAGGGCTTTAAGTCTAAAATACCGAACTTGTCCTTTAATATTTACTACATCTGTCATGTATAAACCAATGTGATGATGAAATTAAGAAGTGGCTTGATATATGAAGATATATTCAATCATTTTGTGTTGTTGAACAGAGGTGACGGGGTCTTCAATGCGCAAATATAAAAGCACAGAGACATACCAGTATCTTTACAATAGGAACGTCAGTCAAGTGTTTGTACATGGATTTTACCAAGATTTCATGTTTTTAACTTTTCTGGGGCTGGTTAAAAATGTCACAACTGCAATGTCACTTTGCAATAGACTACCATTAGCTTTAGTGGTTCACCGGTAGTCATGAACAGGAAAGTTCAAAGATGGCGGCGCCCACATTTACGTCAAGAAACAGGAAGATAATAATGCATAATCGATCCATTGCTGATGCTGCTCACATAACTGTTCCGCTTGTGCATCAAAAAGTTTTTATGAAAGTCGCACAACTGATGTCTCACCCTTTTGAGAGCGATCACAGTAGGCAAACCAGGTTTTGGGGATCAAATTCACCTGGTTTGAATAATGCATGTATGCGGTTATTTACTGTTATCATTTGTATTTTCCAGCACAGTTTTTATGTATGAAGGAGCAATGCTCACGAGGTTACTGGCTCTGACTCACTCTGGATGCTCTTGGTGTCAAAGTGTTTTGATTTTTATGTGGCGTTCACCCTGCTGTAGTGTTGATCGGACTTTATTTCTCTCTGCTGGTTCTCTCTCTGAATTATGGTCCTGTCTGTCAGTTACAATCTTGCTGTCTGGTCTCTGGAGTATACGTAATACAGTCTTGAGCTCTTTGTGTTTATGTGGTAAGCACCCAGTTTGTGATCCCTGTCTGATCTTTAGGAGTCTGTCTAGCCTGTAAGATACTTGACAATATCACTCTGAGAATCACATCATGTGTGTATGATCTTACAAGAGATTCTCCAGTTTACAGCCAGGATGCTCCAGTAGATCAGAGAGATGCTCCATTCCTGAATCTCCAAGATTATTCTCAATCAGATTCAGTTCTCTCAGGTGTGATGGGTTTGATCTCAGAGCTGAAGTCAGAGCAGCACAACCTTCACCTGTGATGTTACATCTCTTCAACCTGTAAAGAACAATGACACAGAGATCAGATCAAGGTCATTTTGAAAAATCATTACATATCTAAAAATGGAGTCACCCACCGTCAGACAAAGTCTGGTCTGATGCCTGAACTTTAAACTATTTTGTCACGTTACAGGACATGATTAGAGAAAGATTCATACAGAAGTTTATATAATTCAAAACATTATTTTCATAAAGTTCTGCCTGTGTTAAGTGTGTTTAATGTAAACAGATATAGATGTTAAAAGTGAAGTGAAAGTTTCTTGTCTGTCATCATTATTAGATCTGCAGTATCTGCAAATCATGTGAAAATCAATCACACTTAAACTAGGTTTCATTACGTAATAATTGACTATGATCCTTTGAATTATGTAAGGAATAATTGAATATGAATTAAATAATGCACACCCAAGTAATGTGTAGTAATGTGTGGCACGATGCGAAACAGAGTGTGCATTACTTTCAAATAATTCAAAGGACCGGAGTCAATTATTCCTTACATAATGTCATGGCATCTTACATTAGTTTCTCCATTTTAAGTTCAGGATTCTTCAGTGCATCAGAGATCAGCTTCACTCCTGAATCGCCAAGATTATTCTGAGTCAGATTCAGTTGAGTCACAAGCGATGGGTTTGATGTCAGAGCTGAAGTCAGAGCAACACAACCTTCATCTGTGATATTACAAGAACCCAACCTGTAGAGATACACAGACTTTGATCTCTTCTGATGCTATAACATATAACAAACATGTGAATTTAAATAACGTTTATTTATCTATTTAAAAATGACGAGCAATCTTTTAATTCACACTTTAAACTCTCAAAAATGTGTCTGACTAAATTACATTTCATAGATCAAAAATCCCTTCACGTAAAGATTAAGCTTGTAACTACTGTTTAAATATTACTAGAAAAAAAAAAACACATTTGTTTGGAACTACACCATTAATAATGTGTAAAGAGTAAAGTGATTGTTTATACTTACTCAACTATTCTGTATTCACAAATGACAGGCAGCAGCTTCTGAAGAACTTTCTGTGCTTCAGAAATGTTTTGTTGTTTAACAATACGATTCATGTGAAACCCATTCAGCTCACGTCCTGAAGTCAGCCACACAAAAATCAAAGCTGACCACTGAGATGAAGAGATTTTGGCTTCATCTAATATTCTAAACTTCAGATAATTTTGGATTTCCATCAGAAGCAAATAATCACCCAGTTCACTCAGACACTGAAGCAGATTGACGGATATCTCAGGTGAAGGATTCTCCCTCATCTTCTGTTTGATGTAACTGATTGTTTTTACATTGTTATAAGAGCTGCGTCCTGTCTGTATCCTCAGACCTCGTAGGAGATTCTGATTCGACTCCAGCGACAAACCCAGAAGAAAACAAAGGAAAAGATCCAGATGTCCATTTTTACTCTGTAGAGCCTCATCAATAGCTCTCGTATACAGATTATGTATTGAAAGCTCATGTGTTTGAATCGGTTGAATTTGATCAAACACATTCAAGTTTTTGTTCATAATAGAGAGGTGCACATATAGAGCAGCTAGATATTCCTGAATGCTCAGATGAACAAAGCTGTAAACTTTCCTCTGACACAAAACAAACTCCACTCTGAAGATCTGAGTAAACAATCCTGAGTACACCGATGCTTCTGATACATCAATGCCAGACTCTCTCAGGTCTTCATCATTGAAGATCAGATTGCCTTTCACAAGCTGCTCAAAAGCCAGTTTACCCAGTTTATAGATCATGTCTTTATCCTTCATGTTCTTCTTAAAGTTGTCCCGCTGTTTAATGTTCATCTGAATGATCAGGAAGTGTGTGTACATTTCAGGGAGTCTCTTGGGGATCTCTTGACTCTTTGCTTCACTCAATATTCTCTCTAGAACAGTGACTGAAATCCAGGAGAACACTGGGATGTGACACATGATGTAGAGACTCCTGGATGACTTCAGGTGTGAGATGATTTGATCAGACAGACTCTCATCACTGATTCTCTTCCTGAAGTATTCCTCCTTCTGTGGATCACTGAAGCCTCGTACCTCTGTGACTCGATCAACACACTCAGAGGGGATGAGATCAGCTGCTGCTGGTCTGGAGGTGATCCAGATGAGAGCAGAGGGAAACAGATTCCCCTTGATGAGGTTTGTCAGCATCACGTCCACTGAGGTTGATTTACGTACATCACACAACTTCAATTTGCTTTTAAAATCCAGAGACAGACGACACTCATCCAAACCATCAAAGATGAACAACACTTTATATTTATCACTGAAGATTTCCATTTCTTTTGTCTCTGGGAAGAAAAGATGAAGAAGATCTAAAAGACTGAGTGTTTTGTCCTTCAACAAATTGATCTCTCTGAAAGGAAGTGGAAATATGAGGTGGACGTCCTGATTCTCTTTCTCTTCAGCCCAGTCCAGAATGAACTTCTGTACAGAGACTGTTTTTCCAATGCCAGCGACTCCCTTTGTCAGCACACTTCTGATGTGTTTGTGTTGTTCAGGTAAAGGTTTAAAGATGTCATTACATTTGATTGGTGTCTCCTCTGCCTCTCCACTTTTACTCTCTGTGATGTTGAGCTCTGTGTAGATCTCGTTCAGTAGTGTTGAGTTTCTCTGCTTTGATGTTCCTGGATACAAACACTGAAACTTCTCTCTCAGATTTGATTTAAATGTGTTCAGGACTTTATTAAGTTTAGAGTCACGGCTGTAAAATGAAAACGGAAGTTAGTGAAGTACAGTAAGTGTAGAGAGCAAATTCGATTTTTGAGTCTACAGTTTACCTGAATTCAGGATACAAATATTGTGGTTGATTCACAGACTGCTCAAACTTCATCTTTTTACAGACGGGTTTGGTTATGACTGACCTGGAAGAGAATCAAATACATTTCTGAGATGTAAATTAAACTTTTAAGTAATGTGAACAACACTGTGTTAAAATGTGAAGATAAAATTTCCTACAAATAATCCAAACATGTCCCAACACTTAACAAAACACATCTCAATATAATCATATCATTTCTATGAATGTTACGTCACTTTTGGTCGGGCCATCTCTTCATTTCTATTGGTGGATCCATTGCTCCACTCTTCATAGACACACAGACTTTGATCTCTTCTGATGCTATAACACACAACAAACATGTGAATTTAAATAACATTTATTTATCTATTTAAAAATGATAAGCAATCATTTTATT
The DNA here is from genome assembly GCF_030506205.2 of Paramisgurnus dabryanus. Classification (NCBI taxonomy): domain Eukaryota; kingdom Metazoa; phylum Chordata; class Actinopteri; order Cypriniformes; family Cobitidae; genus Paramisgurnus; species Paramisgurnus dabryanus. The sequence goes on from NC_133344.1 coordinate 10,549,830, forward strand.
CACACTTTAAACTCTCACAAATGTGTCTGACTAAATTACATTTCATAGACCAAAATTCACTTCACGTAAAGATTAAGCCTGTAACTTAAGCACTATTCGGACGGGATTAGTTTTCCAAACGACATTTGAGGCTATGTTTACATTAATGCGTTTATCCTTTAAAACGCGTTACTTTTGCTACGTTTACGCCTTTCATCTACACTACATCACCGTTTTCGACCTTCATAAACGGATTCGTTCACAAACGCTGAAGACCCTGTTTTAGTTTGAGAACTCAGACATTGCTCTGAGTGTAAATGAACGTAGACGGAGTCTTATGTAAACGAACAGCTGATGTTAACCTGACAACGCATCATTTTCAAAGTAAAAATTATTTTATTCATGTAAATGTTGGTTTGCAACGGAGGTTTTGCCAAAAATAGTAAACATCTACCAACCAGCTATAAACGCTATATCGGATTGTTTTAACATGTATCATCATAGATAATGTCTGTTTTATATTTATGTTTGAGTATTGTTGGGTTTGAGTATTGTTGTAATGTGTTTATGTTTTGTTTAAATTTAGTTAGCTTACGAAAGATAGACTGTAATTTTAAACGCCATATAGGCGTTGTAAAGGCCAATATGAAGGGAGAATTGTAATGGGCCAGACATTATTTTCCAGTTTAATGTTAGTTTTGTTTGCTACTTTAAAATGAATTTCGTTTCAGATAATTTGTCTCTTAATTTTAATCGATGTTTTGTTGATACGTTTTGTGAATATAAATTAATAAAAACTATAAACTCATCGTCATTAATATATAATGCTCGTTTAGGCGTTGCGCTTTTAGCTATTTCTGTGTTGCTAGCGGAGGACGTGCACGGACCTCGCACACTTTTAAAAATAATGCAATAAGCATTTCTGGTAGACTAAAGCAATACTTCACCTCTTACTATGTTTGATTGAAGTTTGCATTTGCTGAAATTTATTTTTGCTTCAAGTTCGCTACTGTTTAGTACTGTTCACTTGAGTGCTTTCTTTTTAAATCATAAAGACCTCTGTTTAGTTATAAAATCAAAATTAACCTATTAATCATATTAATATGTTGTAGGGGGGAGCTAGAACAGTATAAGAATTTCCCAAACACATTTTTATAGGTTAAAAAATAGTGTCTGTTATAGTTGCCAGCAAAGGACCCAGCCCAGGTATGACTTTTTGTCAATATCGCACACCTCTAGGCTGCATAAATGCGCAAAGGTAAGCTATTATTAGAGTAATACCTTATTTTACACTTTTATGCGCATGCCCAGTTACGTGATTGGTCATGTTTCATGCATTTATGGTGGTGTATAGTGTGGATGAAGATTCTTTTTAAAATGCCAGTATAAACGAGGATCGTTTTCATTTTAAAATGCCGTTTTAAAACGCAAATGCTCTAATATAAACAGGGCCTGAGTTTCAACGTGTCCCCCAGGACGTCTGTGATTTTATGTACCGATTCGGACGGGATTAAAATGATGCAGGCTATAGACCCTTTTACTGTTTGTACACAACGATGACGTGGCAGCGTATGCGCGCGCATTTAGGCAACGGAAGTATCGTAAGAATCAGCAGTGAAGCAACACAAACAGTAAGTTATTTTAAAAAAGTTGACTTTATCAACATTTTCAACACAGCTACCAGATCCGTGTACTATAGTGGAGTGGATAGAAGACGTTAGCAGATGGCCAAAAATAAAGTTGCCAGATACATATATACGTATATTAGTATATTATATTTGAGCAACCAAACGCAACAACCAGACAATTTGATGCTGGGAAACCGTTTTAATAAACGTTCTGAGTTGCTACCACGTTAGAACCAATGGGGAATAACACTACTTCCGTTGCCCAAATGCGCGCGCAGGCTATTTGATCACGTGAGCTGTAAAAGGGTCTATTCCAGAGTCGTATAATAACAGAGTTACGAAACGCTTTGATCTCGCCGCCGTGCGGTCACGTGATTCATGTAACGTTCTGCAGTTCCAAACCAAGCAGGGCTGTCAATCTGTTTGCATAGGTTTTCAGCTATTTTAGATAAATATTAGCTTGTAATGTGAATTGATCACTATACTTACTATGTTTATAACGTTTTTTTACTAGGGAGTGATGTAAATATAGTAAAACTTAATAAAGATTTGTTAATTGTGGCCCAAAGATAACTGTGGTTATCTATACCAACTACAGCAACACAGTTTATCTTTTATTTTTGTAGCAAAATATGGCTATATAAATGGCTATCAATCTGCTAAAAACATAATTCCTACACTTTTACTATATTAAAGTCACAAAAAAGATCGCCAACGCGGTTATTTGTAACAGTGAAGCATAACATAAACACACTAAATTAATATTTAATTGTATTTATAGTACACACATTAAATGTTAATATAATCATACATGATTTTCGAGGATACATCACTCGTATTACTTACCAAACACAATGAAACACATAGCAGCATTGTAAGCAGTGTGACTCTCTTATAAGGCATTTAGCTTGTCGCTGTTGCCCCCTAGTGTTATTCGTAATATATAAAAAAGATAAGTTTAAAGTAGATGGCCACCAGTAATAAAATATTAAACCATTAAATCTATATTATTCACACATTATACACAACTCATTAAAATATAAAATTTTTACTGGTTATTATTAACGATAATCATTACCTACAGCAGAGTTCATAAAATATCACTGTTGACTATATTAATGAAATGTCCGAAAATGTAAAGAGAAACGGTAATTTCATCGATTTACCAGCAGGTGCCATTGAAATGAATGGGCTTCAGTGCTGCGTTTGGAACTATGCGTCACTACCGGTCACTACATGAAACGCTGTTACTTCCGCATTCCATTCTTACAACGGACGTCTATGTGAGTGTCGTAACTCTATTATTATACGACTCTGGTCTATTCCAGAGATGGGAGTGTCTGTTTCATGCATTTGGGCGTTGCAGAAGAGCACGTGCACTGGATACGCGTGTTTGTAATGTTTAATATTTTGCTTTAAATGTAAAATTATGACAGAACATGTAATTTATGAATTTAATTTTAACAAATCAAAATAAAATATACAAATCCAACTAAAGTAACGTTAGCCTACGTGTTTTATATAACTGTCTGCTTATAATAAACACAAAGAAATGAATAAATAATGATTAATAAAATGTATTATCTTTATTAATTAACATTACCATTCCGGAGTTTAACAACTTTGAACGGAGTTTCTTATAACGTTAATGATATTACAGTGGCCAGTCTTAACAGTGTTTGATATTCAGCTCGTCTTGATTTAATTATTTTATTTTGCCGAATGCGAAAAAAACATTCATATCTGAATGAATGGGACTCAGGAAATACATTATACGCGCATTAGTAAGACCTTACGGCAGATCACGTTGGCCAAAACACGAAATGAACCGCGTTTTCAAAAGATATTGCGGGCAAACACAGACATTTGCATTCGGACGGGATTAAATTTCTCAGAGGACCTCTGAGTTCGGCGAAAAACAGTAACGTTAGGTAAATTGCTCTGGAATTCTTACGGAGGTCGTCAGAGAAAATCACAGACATGGCCGATTCGGACGGGTTAAAAACAAAAGAGGACCTCTGAGAAGCACGATTTTCTCAGAGGTCCCCCTGTAAAACTAATCCCGTCCGAATAGGGCTTTAATAAGTGATATAGCCATATGTGATATAGTTAAATACAGATAATGGCAAAAATCCGCTAAATTAGTTATGTTTAAGAGTAACGTTAATCTGCAAAAGACTTGTATGAAGTAAACACTTTACCGGATTTCGTTAAACCGTTTCCATCACTTCCGGTTCCGCAACCAAAGATAAGCATAACCGCTGTCCATCAGGTCTGTAAATTAATTAAGTTATTTTTCTCTTACTGACATTTAGGTATTCAAACAGAATGAAACGATTAAACAAAGCAACTATGTCCTCAGTTGTTACCAGCGATGTTTGGGCGGTCCATTTGGATCACGTGAAGAACCTCAGCCAATCATTATGAGCTGTCTTCTTCTTCTTCCTTTTAATGGCGGGTAGCACCAACTTTAAAGGTGCATTATCGCCACCTACTGTATTGGAAAATGGACCAGCAGCCTTACATTATGTTAAAAAAAAAACACACTAAATTCTCCCAATCAGCCCTGTTGTTTTAAGATAAAGAAATAAACGTTCTAATCCATTATTTATTATATTTTTTAGATTTAATTCCATCACTCCGATCTTCCTCATTATTTCTCGTTCATTACTATATTTTTGACATACACAAATAACATGTTCAACTGTTTCCTCTAGTCCACAATGATCACATTTTCCTGGAGGTCTGGAGAGATTAATTAAGTTATTTTCCTCTTACTGACATTTAGGTATTTAAACAGAATGAAATGATTAAACAAAGCAACTATGCCAGTTGTTACCAGCGACGTTTGGGCGGTCCATTTGGATCATGTGAAGAACCTCAGCCAATCATTATGAGCTGTGACGTCAGAGGAGGCTTTTAGTTTGTGGTTCAGGTAAAATCGCAGCCAAATATTTTTTTAATTTGTTAATTAATAAATAACAACAGCTTCATTAGAGATACATATCAGTTATATTCGTCACTAAAATTAAAATGTTAGTTGTTGAATTAAAAACGCCACAGAAAGAACATACATTTTAATCTATGTTAATACACACTATACAAATACAGTATTCTCTCTCTCTTTATATATATATATATATATATATATATATATATATATATATATATATATATATATAATGTATTTATATATTTCCATTAAATGCAGCAACATAAGCATACATGACAATCATAAAAGTCATCAAAATTCAAGTCTTAAGTTAAACTGAAAATAAAAACAACATATTTACTGACAAAAAACTAATTATACAAAACATTATGATTATACTATATTATATTATACTAACAGTAGTACTGGTGCTAATGGTGTATGAATTTGACCCGTCATGACATTTCCTATTATGTAGATTTAACTTTAATAAAATTGAGATGATCAGATCAAGTTAGGCTAGGTTGTATGATGGAGCAGAGAAACTGATATCAGGAACCAAGATAAACACAGACAGTGTAGTTCACTCAAAGTCCTATCTTTATTTTGAGGGGTTCATTTATAGGTAAAGAGAAAATAAAACTGGCACAAACAGGGAAATAGAAAATAACAGCTAAGGGAAACTGATATCTACTGGAAACTTACACATTTGTTTTTATTTGCTGAGAGTACAATTTTTTAATAAAAAAATCTTATGCTAATCTTATACATCTCTGTAAAACATATACATGGACACATTGTGTACTTTTGTATTTATTTTAGCATTTGTACTTTTATAAACAATCTCAAAAAGTTTCCTCATTAACACAAACCCATTTGAGAAACTCTGTCCTAAACACAGATCACACACAGGTGAAGGACTGTAAGAGAATTAACAGTAATGTTTATAACTGTTATGTCACACACAAGGATATCTTCAAGTCTCTGTTGCTTGTGTCTCTTCCTCTGTTACTTCAACAGCAGAAGTTTCAGCCAACGATGAAAAGCTGTTAAAACAAACAACCTGTTCTTATATCTGTTCACAAGTATTTATTAACATTATAATGCATCATTTTTCTGCTCTGCTTTTTTATTTCACTTAATGTCACACAGTCATATGAAGGTGTATGGTTATTATTATTTTTTTATAATACCTTTATTTAACCAGGGAATAAAATCACATTGAGATAAATATCTCATTTACAAGTGAGCCCTGACCAAGGTAGCAGCACACAATAGACAACATAAAAAAAGATTTAGTACATACAATATTCCCAACAATAAATAAGATTAAGAACAAGTGCAGACAGTGTGGAATGTTCGGTTAAGATACAGCTTAAACTCATTCATAGAGATAAATACATTCAGTTTCAATGACCTTGATGCACTATAAGTAAAAGCAGTTTTTCCAAACTATGTCTTCATTAAAGGAACATTTAAAAGAAAATATTTACTTGAACGCAGATTATACCCTTGACTACTGACAGTTAGTAGCCTATTCATGTAGCTGGCCAACTATGGCCTTATACACAAATATAAGCCAATGCTTGTATCTTCTCAAGTGAAGCGAAGGCCAACCTACAATTTCATACAATGCACAGTGATGAGTATAATGATTGGTACGAGTTATAAATCTTAAAGCAGAATGATCAACAGAGTCCAATGATTGTAAAAGAGCCTTAGCGGTACTTCTATAAAAAACATCTCCATAATCTAAGACTGGTAAGAAGGTAGCTTCCACCAACTTTCTCTTTGCCGACTGAGAAAAACAAGCACTATTTCGAAAGTAAAACCCCAGTTGTAACCTTAACTTAGACAACAAATGTAACTTAAATGATAAATCCTCTTCCAACACAAAACCTAGATATTTATAAGAGGAAACTAGCTCTATAGAATTACCTTGTAGAGTATAAAGAGATGATACACACTTATTTTTCCTTGAGAAGACCATGTATTTTGTTTTCTTATCATTCAGGACTAACTTTAAAGAGACAAGGTTATGCTGAACTATTGCAAATGCTTCCTGCAACTTTAAGATGCAACTATTAATGGAGGGTGCAGAGCAATAAATTATGGTGTCATCGGCATACAAATGAATGTTTGCATCTGATAAATTATCGCCAAGATCGTTTATATATAATGTAAATAGCAGGGGACCCAAAATGGACCCCTGTGGCACACCAGATTCAATAATAAGCTTGTCAGAGAGAAACCCCTTAATTTGCACCCTTTGACACCTATTCTTAAAGTTGTTCCTAATCCAGCCTAATGCAGTTTCAGAAAGGCCGATACTATGTAAACGCAATAAAAGAATACCATGATTGACAGTGTCAAAAGCTTTAGCTAAATCAATAAACACCGTGGCAGTGGCAGTTACCGTGCTATGATTCTAGTGATGCACAGATGCATCGGCCGCCGATATTTATCGGCCGATTTTTGATGAATTTGAAACCATCGGCATATCGGCAATAGCACGAGAAAGGCCGATACCGATTGTTTATTAATTAACTGCATAAAGTCAATGAATTGCATGTCTGTTGTTCAATTAAAATGATTTAATGTTTGGGTGTGCACTAGGGCTGTTCCGAATACAATTCTTTGAGCTTCAAAGCTCTAGTAGAAATCAAATCAAATATTCAAAGCTTCGGAAGGAGGGGCTGAACATATTTTTCTCTTTAATAAAGGCAGGAATCTGTGTGCGTATGTAGCGGCGTGCCTGTCACGCGTGCTGCGAGAACAGCATTAGTGAAACAAAACACAAGCAATACTTTTAATAAGGTAACGTTAGCCTAACATTTTTCTAACAAACAAACACTCCCGTATCAGAAATTAGAAGCATAGTAATTACTGATAACGTAAAGGGTAACTTAGGCCATTTAAATAAAACAACGTAAATAAATGAACGAATGAATGAAGTTCAACAAACTGTAATAAAACGGTAGCATACTTTCAAAATCAAGTTTATTTACTAACACTTACACCATCCAATACGTTTTTCATCAGTAGAACAATAAAGAAGATATTTTGCAGAAACCCCAGTGCTCCGTCATGCAAGTCAACCGATCCGCCACTTTAAACATGTATATCTAATACAAAAGTAATCCCCCATAACTCCGTGTGACATATTGATGTCTTGTGAAGGAAATCAATCAGTTTTTGCAAGAAACTGAACGTTATTTACAACACTATTAGCGTGAATGCCAAAGCAGGAAGCGCGCTTTCCGTTCGAGCCGAGGCGATCTCTTCTACTGGTGGAGTTTGATGGCTGTTTGCTATGGATGTTGGTCTCTCTGCGCCACCTATAGAGCGGGAGCGTGAAGCGCACTTCCTGCTTGGCAAAAGCTCTGCATTAACGCTGTGAAATATTTATATATATTCGAATCTCAAAACTGAAAATTGAATGTCAACCAACGGAACGAATATTCAAACATTCTGGTCCAGCCCTAGTGTGCACTATACTTAAGCACCGACAGAAAACCTTTGTTGAGCTGGCTCAAATGTCTTGGACAATAAAAGAAACAGACTGCACTTTAGTGGGGCAAGAAGTCCAACTTTTTTGAAGTAGCAATATTTATACTCTGTTTAAAGCAATAGCACTGGCATTATTTATGTTTATTAAAGAAATCAAATATATATGTAAAAAAAATTAGTTAATGTTGTTAATAAAAGAAATGCTGAATAGCAAAAACCACCTTTGAAGGTTGTCATGTTGTCTTATTATATTTGTTTTAGCTTAATTTGTGCCTCTTATTATGTTGGTCAGTTGAATGTTAATTAGATCCAAGAAATAAACTAGCTAATAGACAAACTGTATAATATTGTAGGCTAAAAGTGTTTAATATCGGTATCGGCATCGGTATCGGCCATAAGTTGTCTGCTTAAATCGGTATCGGCCCAAAAAAATCCTATCGGTGCATCCCTAAACCCGGACTGATACCTGAAAAGAATACTATTTCTAGATAAAAATTCCTTCAGCTGTTCACTGACAATAGATTCTAAAATTTTGACTATCACCGATAGCTTGGAAATCGGTCAATAATTATTTAAGGTGGTTGGATCTCCACCTTTCAACAGGGGAACAACTAAGGCAGATTTCCAGACATCAGGAATGAAATTCTGATCCAATGATAAATTAAAAATATAGGCTAATGGGCCAGCAAAATTTGATCAGGAAAATAATTATATAAAGTGGAGGGTGAAAGTGATTTGATGGTCTTCCAAAATTTAACAGGGTTTTTAAGATTTTGTGAAGTTTCATTTAAATAATATTCCGATATTTTGATCAACGTATAAGAGCTGTACATTTATTTCTCAAAGTTCTAAACGCTACCCAATCTCTTTCTGTATCTGATTTCCTCGCTATGGCCCAAGCCAAATTCCTTTCATGAAGGAGTTCAGATAATTCATGTGAGAACCATGGATTGTCACGTCCTTTTACTCTGAATGTCCTACCAAGTGCATGCCTGTTTACAATCTTCAGAAATAAAGTGTGAAAATACTGCCATGGTGATAAGGCTAGGAACTTTAATCTCATTACAGCGTAATAATCAAGGACTTTGCTGCTGCAATGATATACGCAGTGCCCAAAAATAATCCCCTGCTATTGAAAGTTACCAAGGGGACAATATTCAGGTGCTGCGTAATATCATTGCGACTGCTGCAGCCATGTTACGGCAGCAAAGTCCTTGATTATTACGCCAGAATGAGAGTATAGTGCTAGCCATATCTGCCTAGAAAATCACAACTTTTCATTTTCTGTCTGTCTTAGTACACGATGTAACTACAGAAGAGTTAAGTTTTAAATAGAAAAAATATTGAAACTCTTTGGTCATTTTTGGAGCACGATGCTAATGGCCTCTGCATACACTGTAATTTATAACTTTTTTATGTACATACACAGATAATTGTCAAAGAGCGCTTTAGCATAATAACACTATATGCTAACTGCACTCATTAGCGTTTGTACTCTGCATAATTACATTAAAGTAAATCTGGGCCAGATAAAATACAGCTTAAAGCAGAAAATCCTACAGAGACTACACTGTTAAAGTATATTTACTTCATATTATCCTATCAAAAGATATTAACTTGACATCAATCGATGACAGTAAAATGATAAATTATAACTGATAAATACAAACCTTTGCTCATCGTACTTTGTTCAGTTTGTAATTTGGATCATTTGCCATATCAGAGATCAGCTTCATTCCTAAAGCTCCCAGATGATTTCCAGTCAGATACAATTCTCTCAGGTGTGATGGGTTTGATCTCAGAGCTAAAGTCAGAGCAACACAACCTTCATCTGTGATATTACAATCACACAACCTGTAGGGAACAATAAAAACACATGTCACTCTCTCATTTAAAAGAGTGTTTCATTTATTTATCCATTCATCTGTGCACTTTTTTGTTCTTTATTGTAAGGCATAACATTTCTTAACTAATAAAATTTTTTCTTGTGCTCCTGAATATGTTAGTGGTATAGCATTGCATTAGCAGCGTGAAATGTCATGAGTTCAAAATCGGGGAACACACATGCTGATACCTTGTAATGCACTGTAAGACACTTTGGATAAAAGCGTCTGCCAAATGCATAAATGAAAATTATTGCTAATAAAGTGTCAAAATTCCCCTGCTTATGTTATTAGTAAACATGCTGCACAACATTTTGTACATGTTAGGTGCACTGTAAGTTATAATATTAATATACGTCATCTGTGCACAAGACAGGGCCTTAAAAACATCAGCCAATTGCTCATGCGGTCATCGCAATCATCATTGGCCCTCTGGCTTGTCAATCACTGCCATTAAGATCCTTGTGAGAGACATGCGCGCTCCAGTAACTTTACACAGGTGACGCATGCGCATAGCGCATGAAACTCTGTCTTAAGTTTCGGTTTGTTTTCATTGTCGATCCTGCTTTCCTCCTCGAATTTGCACCATGGAAGAGAAAAAACCCGAAGTAGGACGCAAAGAAATACTTTTTTAAAGCCGCTGGGAATAGGAGAAAATTGTCAGAAGAACGTAACTTAATGTAACCAGTCGTTAATGGAGAAACATTTAAACGCTGGAGAGCAATGAAGGAACAGAGAGGTGTCAAGACAGACACGCAGTTCGCAAAAATTCTTCTCAACAGGTAACAGTGATTATTCTTTCTTTGTGGAATAATTATTGTTGTACTGTTATTCAGGTATATTGACATTGTATTGTACTGTAGTTGTAAGGCAGTGACCAGTCTGCTACATGCTAGTTGAAATGGGAGTAAGTTAGCGTCGACTGATCTAACGTTTTAACGTCTTATGTGTTTATTATCATATCATTTCACATAATGAATCCACTGACGCGACACAGCATATGCCGGTGGTAAACAAACACTCGTTAAAATATTTGTGCACACAGAATTTTTCACACAGAAATGAGCTGTGAATGAGGGAGGCTGTTCTTACGCATGCGCTCAGTAACCGTTTTTGGATTCTCAGTAGGCGAAAAACATCCTCTTTTGCACCTTTAACCCTGCTGTGACACTTAAAAAACCCTGTTCAAATAAATGTTTTTCTTCTTGAATAATTATTGCAGATCAAATATTCGACAAGTCGCGCACATCCTTAATTTTCATCATCATATTTTATAGACTATTATTAAATATTAGTTGTTGCAGCCCTACAATGAAGTTATTCTTCATATGTTGTTAAGCACAACATTAGCAGTGGCACAGTCTTTATAGGTTATTAAAAATTAGCATCATCTTGTAGTTCAGTGGTTAAGTCACTCTGATAATGGATAATGTCTATCTGAGAATGATTATTAGAGATGATTTTACCACAATAGCTCCAGTTTACATTGAGGATACTTCAGTACATCAGAGAGCAGCTTCACTGCTAAATCTCCGAGATTATTCAAAGACAGACTCAGATCTCTCAGGTGTGATGGGTTTGATCTCAGAGCTGAAGACAGAGCAGCACAACCTTCGTCCGTGATATTACAACCACTCAACCTGCAGAAAACAATGATAGAAACACTGTTAGTGTGGGGATGTTTAAGCAGTGTGTCATGAATTTCCATTAAATCCTGATTTAATCACATTATGTTTTATTATCTAATGCCACAACTACCATGTTTGATATAAAAACAATATTTAGGGATGCACCGAAATGAAAATTCTTGGCCGAAACCGAAAAAAGGAAACCAAGGCCGAAAAACCGAAAACACCTAAATAAATTATTATGCAATTTATTAGTACAATTGCATTTATGGCTATCACTGTGTACTAACTTTACTAGGGGTGTGTGACGGATAAAAAAACTCACAGTTCGGAACACATTACAGTTTTTGAGGCACAGATCAGATTATTTTTCGGATCAGCTAAAAGCAGGTGGGAAAAATCTAATAAACAATAAAGAAATTGCAAACATTTATAAAAGAGAACAAAGTTGTACAATAATAAGGTCTGAAATTAGCATTAGGTACAGAAATCAAATAAAATTAATCATAACACAATAAATTAAATATATTATTATTTTTAGAGCTATTTGTCTCTTTGTCATGGGTTGTTTGATCAACATTAATGACACAGACTTAAGTAGGTTAATCTGACTGTAATCTATACATACACTTAAGACATAAACAAATGTTTTTATTAGAAAAAGAATACTGTGGAGAGAATTTTGTTTATATGTGCCCTGTCAATAACAGCAAGATTTTATGTTTGCGCGTTTCTGTCGTATGTGCACTACCGAGGGCACTTAAACACGTGCACGTACAGAGACCGAGGGTGAATCCCAAACAGCGCAACAGTCGCTCCACATAAAAACGTTACGTTGTTTTTCATTGCTTTATTCGCCAAATGTATGTTAATGGATTACAGTATGAGACACATTAGCGCAACTCTCTCTAAAGTTTACACATCAACACATGCTTAATCTTTGCAGACGCGTGCAAACAGCTCGACCATGAGTGAAACCTGCTTGAGCACGAAGGGGAGGGGTGGGAGACGACTGATCACCGTGAGTGAAACCCAAGCGCTAGCGCACAGATGGGAGGGGAGCGGTTGACATTCATTTTCGGCTGGATTTTTTATTTCGGCCCGAAACCGATAATGCCATTTTCGGACGAAATTTTCGGTGACCGAAATTTCGGTGCACCCCTAAACAATATAATAAAAAAAACATAAAAAAGTTTTGTGGCAGTTGTAAGAACTTCAAGATTATGAATAAAAATTTGAACAAAAGATGTGTTAAAAATGTGTATATAAAACCGCCACTAAAACCAAGACGACAACACATGAATAAGTTGCTGGCTGAGGGTTGCCGGAGTCATACAGATACAAACTGTCTCAAGTGTTTTTGCAAACTGTTGTTGGGCTTTTAAGCGGGTTAAAATTGTTGGGTCAACACTGTTTTTTAGATGCGAGATCAAAACAATACTTTATGGCCTTCCTAAGGCAGAGGAAATCAAAAACCTGTTGTTAGAATTTATGTTCAATACAATTCCGGCACAGTACAGTCAGAAGTTGAATATGCTCTTGGCATTTTCACAAGGACTGCTTTAACTCATCAATTAAAGCTCCAGTTCTGTCTGTGATTTTGAAGCTTTGATTGTGTTTATAGAGGGCAATATAACATGTATTCATGTTTCACGTGTAAAAAAACGCGGTATTTTTCACACAATTTACATATTTGTATAGTGCTGTTTTCACTGTCCTCAAAACAGGCTGATGTCTTCCTTGTAAGGTGAAGTCCCTCCTTCAGAAATACGTATCGAGTTCTGATTGTGTAGTTTGTTTAGTGTGCTGTGATTCGATAGCAGCTTAGCTTAGCAGAGCCGTTTGAGCCAAAGCTGGTGACTGACGTATTCCTGTGGGCGGGGTTTAGTCAACAAACTGTTTTACTGACGTCATTAAAGCAGGAAATAGAGGGCTGTAGTCCAAACTGGCCATTTGTTGTAGGCTTTTAAAGAGGAATTCTATTGAAGAAAATATATCGCCTGGCAGTGAACTTTGAGCTTTATCATTTTACAGGTATTATTTATGCTATTATCGCAACATTACACACTAACTAGGGTGTAAAAAATGGTCACAGATTTTACTGACAGAGAAGACGGCGATGACTTGACGAAAGGTTAGCATTAGTGTTTCCCACACACACACACCTGTTCTCTCCCTCTCTATAATGCGATATGCCTGCGCACATGTTTTGTAGTAACTTTGTGCAGTTACTGTGTATTCTCTCATATTTCTGAATTTGCACCCAATTGTCTGCGCTATATGCGACAATAAAACTCGCATTTAAATAAAAAGGGGCTCATAACAAGACATTGATGAGAAGAGCAACACCAGTAAGACTTCAATGTAAATGTATGGTGATTTATATACCAGCTGTAAACATACACGTACGTTTCGTAATTTCCTGTTATTTTGCGTGTTTCTTTCAAATATAAAAGCGCTTAAGCATTTACTTGTATTCTAGGCGAAAAAACAAGTCAGTGCCAAGTCAGTTCCTGAATAACACGACACAAACTTTAAAAAGTCAAATTCACTTCTCAGAGGCACAGAACTGTTCCTGAAACTGACGTTCTCCCCAAACTGAAATTAAACAGTGTTTCGAGTTTTTCTCGTCTGTGTCATGTTGATATCAAGAAGCAACGTGCACATGACGAGGAGAGAGGTGACCTGCTGCGCAATCGAGTTACCCCTCCCATTTCTGAATGTTTAACTGAGATTTTTAATCCCGTCCGAATTGACCATCAATATTACAGACGTCCTGTGGTAAAATTACATTACGCCATCTACAACCGTAAAACTAATCCCATCCGAATAGGGCTATAGTCTGCTCATTTTATGTCTGACAACAGAACTGATAATATGTAAATAATAGCAATCAGTTGTGTTAAAATACAATATAACGTGACAGATCAAAGAGTAGAAGTGAAACATATTTCAGGTGCCAACACTCAAACCGGATCAAACGCAAACACGTGATGACGTCACATATATGCTAATTAGAATGTGACGTCATCACCGCCACAAGTCTCTCAAAATCCTGTGGGAAACACTGGTGTATGTTTTGATCATCGCTCGGAATCAGATTTCTATCAGAAGTCTTTCACAAAAATGCAATTATCTCAGCTTTTTGCTCAAATTTTTTTTTTTTGAAGAAACCTTCTCCATATTTGAGAGGTGATAAAAAGAGAACTAATGAAGGTAGGATGAATGTTTTTTTTTTGGTTGAAAGCAGAGGGCAAAACATACATTGAGTTTTAACCGTTTTAAACTGAGTGAATGCTTTAGTGTTTTATAAGTTGGCTAAGAGCGCCAACTAGTGGTTAACTCTTTCACCGCCAGCGTTTTTTTTAAAAGTTGCCAGCCAGCGCCAGCGTTTTTCATGATTTTCACCAAAGTTTAATGCCTTCCAGAAAATGTTCTTCTTTAAATATATAAACATACAATATACCAAATGAAAGAACAGACCCTCTGCTTTCAAACAAAAAAAAACCGTTTCATCCTACCTTCAGTGGTTCTTTTGCAATCAGCTTTTGAATATGGGTAGGTTTCTGCAAAAACACCATATTTTGAGCAAAAAGCAGAGATAATTCCATTTTTGTGACGGACTTTTCATAGAGATCCGATTCAGAGCGATCTTTAAAACAGACACGGACATGCAGCAGCTTGCCATAGGGCAATACTTCCGTTTTAAAAAGTTGCGGAAGGGCGCCACCTGGTGGATAATAGCGGTATTGCGGAAAGTCGGAAAATCTCGTCATTGGCGGGGAAGCGTTTTCTCTTAATTGACGAGATATCTCGTCAATGGGGGGGAAAGAGTTAATAGCGGAAATATAGATTGCTGTAAAAACTCCTCACTGGCAGGGAAGTGTTTTTTTCTTAATTGACGATGTCAATGGCAGGGAAAGAGTTAAACACAGGTGCTTTATTTAATAAATAATTGCATTTAAATTCTGTGAAATAATACATTTAATTGTTATTTGGTGTAATAATTTTTTATGCCCTTTTTAGGCCGTGCACGCTTGCTTGAGTTGTTTTGGTAACAGTTGTCTGCGCCTCTGAACTCTCTCGATCGGGTTCAAACTGGTAAGGCAATATTGATACCACAGTGAGGGCCCAACATTTCCAACACGCACTGAACACAGTTGACCTCTAACAGTAGATTAAGCAATCTGACCAATCTGGACATTTGGGGAGGCGGGTTTTAAAGAGATGGGTTCTAAATCCGAGTGTTTTAATTGACGAGACAAAATCGGTGCAGCACATAGGCAACTTGTAAGAATAATAAGGCATTAATTTAAGTTTTAATCACATATATGTACTCTGGAAGACCAAAATATTACAAAAATGTGCTTATTTTCACCACAGCAGGTGCTCTTTAACCAAGTAAAGGCATTTAACTGGATGTTTGTTAAATGTCTCTCTGATTGACAGTTATATAAAGTCTTTGAGAACCACATCATGTGTGCCTACAGAAAAATGACCTTACTTCAGTATCTGCAGTTTACACTGAGGATTCTCCAGTACAGCAGACAACAGCTTCACTCCTAAATCTCCAAATGTATTATTAGTCAGATTCAGTTCTCTCAGGTGTGATGGGTTTGATGTCAAAGCTGAAGACAGAGCAACACAACCTTCATCTGTAATATTACAACCCCTCAACCTGTAGAGAACAATGACACACACTTTAGTCCCTCAGATCACAACACACATCAGATCAAAATGGATTTGCACTCATATTAGGCCTGGTTGCCTTGAACTGTGCCCGAGCACGACTGTACCACTCCCCCACTGGCTTGCACTCCTCATCGATCTGTGCCCGAGCACGCTTTCATCATTAAAGGTCTCGTTCTTCCTGTGTTTTTCAAGCTTTGATTGTGTTTACAAGGGCACAATATATCGCGTTCATGTTTTACGTGTAAAAAAAAATACGGTACTTTTACACAAATTACTTATCTCTATAGCTCTGTTTTCACTGTCCTCATAACAGGCTTATGTCTCCCTTGTTCTATGAAGTCCCTCCTTCAGAAATACGTAATGAGTTCTGATTGTGTAGTTTGTTTAGTGTGTTGTGATTCGACCAGCAGCTTAGTTTAGCTGATCCGTTTGATCTTAGTTGGCAACTGACGTATTTCTGTGGGCAGAGATTAGTCAAAAACTCTTATGTTGACGTCATTCAATAGGAAAGTAGAAGGCTGTAGTCCAAACCGGCCATTCGCTGTAGGCGTTAAAAGGGGACTTCTGTTTAAGAAAAAATATCACCTGGTAGTAAACTTTATCGTCTTGCAGATATTATTTTTGCTCTAACAGCAACATTACACACTAACTAAAGTTTGAAAAATGGGATCAAGAAAAACAAGACCTGTAATATGCAATTGTTTTGAAAAAAAAAACAGGAAGTAAATCTTTTGTTCAACACTAAAATCAATCGTAATGTTAAAGGGACATTCCACTTTTTTTTTAAATATGCTCATTTTCCAGCTCACCTAGAGTTAAACATTTGATTTCTTACCATTTTGGAATCCATTCAGCTGATCTCTGGGTCTGGCGCTACCACTTTTAGCATAGCTACGCCTAAAGGGCTCATTATAGTTGTGCGTATGTCCTACGGCGTAGCCGCGACGGCATAGGTTCCGCGTCGGTTTTCATTTATACTTTTGCGCCCTCGTTCGCATCGACGTGCAAACACACGCGCAGACCGCTGGTAGGCAGTATCCGAAAATAGTCCCCTGCTATTGAAAGTAACCAAGGCAACTATTTTCGGGCAGTGCGTAATATCACTAGGGATGCTCCGATCAGGGTTTTTGCAGGCCGATACCGATCACCGATTTGTTGTCTTCGTGATCGGCCGATACCAATGCCGATACCGATTTTTCAAGCTGATATGCAAGCTTTTTGATGACTGTTACTGTTAACATTTTTTCTAGATAAAGTAATAACACAGATGTTGCCTTTGTTGTATTACTTGCAGTAATTAGGTTTATTATTGTTTTAATAGAGAATCAAAAAATTAGCACAACAAATATTTCTTCTGCAAAGAGAAATTTAATATGCCTTTAAAAAGTCTTATGTCTGTTAAAAGCGATAAAAATAAAACATTTCACAGTCTAAACTGTATGAATTAAACATACACGCATTCGTATGAAGAATACCAGTTCTTTAGTGAAGAGCAGAAAGTGATTTTATTGAGAGATGAATAGACCATTTACGCAAAAACCGGAAATACGTAAACAACGCGTAAACGCAATTCCGGTATAAGCTTTGTTGTTGGTGGAGAAATGGCAGCTAGAGTGTTTCCGACTTTCCTAACTTGTCTACCGAAGTTCACCAGCGCCGATGTGGTGAAGAGTGTGGGTATACATTCGTCCACTAAAGGAAACAAACTGGATAAGGGATATAAATTCTTCCGCGCGGAGTTTATCCACAATTATCAAGGTAAGCTTTAGCTACAAAACCGGCTATAACTCCGTTTACGTTAATTGTAAATCTAGGGGTTGTGAATTTGTAATATAAGATTTAACACATCGCAGTGAATATGTCGTGTGTAAGTTATGTTTAAGTGAGATGACATGAGGTTAACATAACAACCAGTAATTTGGTGTAGCTGCTGTACTAGGTAAATGTTACTAGCAGTCTGCTGCAAAGTTGTGTATTTCTATATGAGATAACATGCAATGTTTCCTTGCTACATGCGGTTTAAGTAACAAATATACTACAGGGACAGGTAGTAGTGAGAGGTAGATGCTTCAGGTCAATGAGAGAGAGTGAGGAGTCTCACAAACTGGAGGTTTTAATATAGACAGAATGCCGGTTGGCAAAAGTTTCCTGTTCTTGCGTGTTCACTCTTCTTGCTGCGGCACTTTTTTTCACTTACTGTTACTATTATAAACTATTATAAAGGTAGGGCTGTTTCTGGTTGGAAGACGAACAGCCTTGAACACTACAGAAACGGCGACTCGTTGACTCTGCTATTTTTCGTATCTGCCGCTACGATAACAGGAAGTTGCCATACACTTTGTTGACGTATTTCCAGTCGAAAAATGCGGAAGTGCGTAAAAGGTCTATTAGGATACTGTAGCTTTAAGACGTGAGAGAGATCACTCTGTTCACGTGCACTGATGACTGAGGCTTCTGTGTGTCCATGCGCCGGATGTACGCGGACGAGAGCAGCTGTGAGGAAAATGAAAGTTTAAACGCTCAAACTTTAAAACGCATGCAAATAATAAACTTTTGGCATGAGGATGCAATTATCCGCGATAGATGTGTGTTGTATACGCTGTTTAATGGGGATGTGAAGACGCGTCGCGCTGTTGATCAGATCGCGTCCTCATAGAAAATACGCTTATCTCTGCAAACGCAAAGAGAGAAATGCAAATCTGCATGTCACACATGAGCGATGGGTTATAAAAATGCTCGCATTGCGTAAAAATGGTCTCTAACTGCAGCCGCATTCAGGAGCCCTATGTTGACAAAGGTAAACAGAAAGATCGGTTTAGGAGATCGGCAAATTTAGCGAGGACCGATCGAGTCATTTAATGACGTTATCGGCCGATACCGATCGGCGGCCGATCGATCGGAGCATCCCTAAATATCACTATGCCTCCTGCAGCCATGTTACATCAGCAAAGTCCTTGATTATTACACCAGAATGAGAGTTTAGTTCCTAACCATATCTGCCTAGAAAATCACAGCTTTTTATTTTCTGTCGGTCTTAGTACACAATGTTACCACAGAGTCAAGTTTTAAATAAGAAAAATATTGAAACTCTTTGGTTATTTTTAAGCGCGATGCTAATGGTCTAATCAGATTCAATGGATTGTGCTAAACTATGCTAACAGTGGTAGCGCCAGACCAAGAGATCGGCTAAATGGATTCCAAAACGTAAAAATCAAATGTTTAACTCTAGGGGAGCTGGAAAATTAGCATATTATCAAAAAAAGTGGAATGTCTCTTTAAGTTTGTGGCTTCTATTTTGAGTCGTTGGGATGCAATGACACTCTCATGCCTATAATAATGCTTAGTCGATCAATTGCTGATGCTGCTCAGACGTTCACATGACTGTTCTGCGTGTGCATCAGAAAGTTTTTATGAGAGTTGCGCAACTGACGTCTCACCTTTTGAGTGCGATCACAGTAGTCAAAGCAGGCTTTGGGGGTCAAACACACCTGGTTTGAATAGTGCATGTATACGGTTATTTATGTATGAAGGAGCAATGCTCACGAGGCTACTGGCTCTGACTCACTCTGGATGCTCTTGGTGTCAAAGTGTTTTGATTTTTATGTGGCGTTCACCCTGCTGGATTGTTGATCGGACTTTATTTCTCTCTGCTGGTTCTCTCTCTGGATTATGGTCCTGTCTGTCAGTTACAATCTTGCAGTCTGGTCTCTGGAGTATAATACAGTCTTGAGCTCTTTGTGATTATGTGGTACGCACCCAGTTTGTGATCCCTGTCTGATCTTTAGGAGTCTAGCCTGTAAGATACTTGACAATATCACTCTAAGAAACACATCATGTGTAAATGATCTTACCAGAGTTTCTCCAGTTTACAGCCAGGATGCTCCAGTAGATCAGAGAGATGCTCCATTCCTAAATCTCCAAGATTATTCTCAATCAGATTCAGCCCTCTCAGGTGTGATGGGTTTGATCTCAGAGCTGAAGTCAGAGCAGCACAACCATCATCTGTGATATTACAAGAATTCAATCTGTAGGGAACAAAGACACGCAGATCAGATCAAGGTCATTTTTAAAGATCATTACATATATAATACTCGAGTCACGCACCATCAGACAAAGTCTGGTCTATTTTGTCACGTTACAGGACATGATTAGAGAAAGATTCATATAGAAGTTTATATAATTCAAAACATTATTTTCATAAAGTTCTGCCTGTGTTAAGTGTGTTTAATGTAAACAGATATAGATGTTAAAAGTGAAGTGAGAGTTTCTTGTCTGTCATCATTATTAGATCTGCAGTATCATCTTATTGAGGATCAAATTATGTGAAAATCAATCACACTTAAACTAGATTTCACTACGTAATATTTGACTATGATCCTTTGAATTATGTAAGGAATAACTGAATATAAAATTGAATAATGCACACCCAAGTAATGTGTAGTAATGTGTGGCACGATGCAAAACAGAGTGTGCAATATTTTCAAATAA
Source organism: Paramisgurnus dabryanus (assembly GCF_030506205.2). Classification (NCBI taxonomy): domain Eukaryota; kingdom Metazoa; phylum Chordata; class Actinopteri; order Cypriniformes; family Cobitidae; genus Paramisgurnus; species Paramisgurnus dabryanus. The sequence continues at coordinate 10,570,570 of NC_133344.1, forward strand.
TTCAAAGGACCGGAGTCAATTATTCCTTACATAATGTCATGGCATCTTACATTAGTTTCTCCATTTTACATTCAGGGTTCTTCAGTACATCAGAGATCAGCTTCACTCCTGAATCTCCAAGATTATTCTGAGACAGATTCAGATAAGTCACATGTGATGGGTTTGATGTCAGAGCTGAAGACAAAGCAACACAACTTTCAGCTGTGATATTACAAGAACCCAACCTGTAGAAAAAAACTAATCACATTAGTTTGTAACAACACCATTAATAATGTGTTAAGAGTAAAGTGATTCTTCATACTTACAGAACTGATCTGTATTCACAAATCACAGGCAGAAGCTTCTGAAGAAATTTCTGTGCTTCAGAATTTTTTTTTTTAACAACATGATTAATGTTAAACTCCTTCTGCTCGCGTTCTGAAGTCAGCCACATAAAAATCAAAGCTGACCACTGAGATGAAGAGATTTTGGCTTTACCTAATATTCTTAACTTCAGATATTGTTGGATTTCCTTCACTAGTAAAACATCACCCAGTTCACTCAGACACTGAAGCAGATTGATGGATTTCTTGGGTGAAGGATTCTCCCTGATCTTCTGTTTGATGTAACTGATTGTTATTACATTGTTATGACAGCTGCGTCCTGTCTGTATCCTCAGACCTAGTAGGAGATTCTGATTCGACTCCAGCGACAAACCCAGAAGAAAACAAAGAAAAAGATCCAGATGTCCATTTTCACTCTGTAGAGCCTTATCTGTAGCTCTCCGATACAGATCATGTACTGAAAGCTGTTGTGGTTGAATCGGTTGAATTTGATCAAACACATTTAGGTTGTTGTTCATAAAGGAGAGATGCACATGTAGAGCTGCTAGATGTTCCTGAATGCTCAGATGAACAAAGCTGTAAACTTTCCTCTGACACAAAACAAACTCCACCCTGAAGATCTGAGTACACAATCTTGAGTACACTGATGCTTCTGATTCATAAATTCCACACTCTCTCAGGTCTTTATTACAAAAGATCACATTGCCTTTCACAAGCTGCTCATAAGCCAGTTTACACAGTTTATAGATCATGTCTTTATCCTTCATGCTCTTCTTAAAGTTGTCCCGATATTTAATGTTCGTCTGAATGAACAGGAAGTGTGTGTACATTTGAGTGAGAGTCATGGGGATCTCTTGACTCTTTGCTTCCCTCAATATTCTCTCTAGAACAGTCACTGAAATCCAGGAGAACACTGGGATGTGACACATGATGTAGAGACTCCTGGATGACTTCAGGTGTGAGATGATTTGATCAGACAGAGTCTCATCACTGATTCTCTTCCTGAAGTATTCCTCCTTCTGTGGATCACTGAAGCCTTGTACCTCTGTGACTCGATCAACACACTCAGAGGGGATGAGATCAGCTGCTGCTGGTCTGGAGGTGATCCAGATGCGAGCAGAGGGACACAGATTCCCCTTGATGAGGTTTGTCAGCATCACGTCCACTGAGGTTGATTTACGTACATCACACAAACTCACACTGCTCTGAAAATCCAGAGACAGACGACACTCATCTAAACCATCAAAGATGAACAACACTTTATATTTATCACTGAAGATTTCCATTTCTTTTGTCTCTGGGAAGAAAAGATGAAGAAGATCTAAAAGACTGAGTGTTTTGTCCTCCATCAAATTGATCTCTCTGAAAGGAAGTGGAAATATGAGGTGGACGTCCTGATTCTCTTTCTCTTCAGCCCAGTCCAGAATGAACTTCTGTACAGAGACTGTTTTTCCAATGCCAGCGACTCCCTTTGTCAGCACACTTCTGATGTGTTTGTGTTGTTCAGGTAAAGGTTTAAAGATGTCATTACATTTGATTGGTGTCTCCTCTGCTTCTCCACTTTTAATCTCTGTGATGTTGAGCTCTGTGTAGATCTCGTTCAGTAGTGTTAAGTTTCTCTGCCTTGGTGTTCCTGGATACAAACACTGAAACTTCTCTCTCAGATTTGATTTAAATGTGTTCAGGACTTTATTAACTTTACGGCTGTGAAATGATAACAGAAGTTAGAGAAGTACATGTAGAAAGCAAATAAGATTTTTAAGTCTATAGTTTACCTGAATTCAGGATACAAATATTGGGGTCGATTCACAGACTGCTCAAACTTCATCTTTTTACAGATGGGTTCGGTTACGACTGACCTGGAGGAGAATCAAATACATTTCTGAGATCTGAGGGTAATGTGAACAACACTGTGTTAAAATGTAAAGATAAAATTCCTACAAATAATTCCCATTATTTTAACAAAACACACCCCAATATAAAATGTCTAATTATAATCACTTTTGGTCAGGCCATCTCCTCATTTCTATTGGTGGATCCATTGACCGCTCACTCTTCATAGACGACTCTGATCACTTCTGATGCTATAACACACAACAAACATGTGGATTTAAATAACATTTATTTATCTATTTCAAATGGCGTGCGATCTTTTCATTCACACTTTAAACTCTTTCACAAATGTGTCTCTTAGTCTGACTCAAATACATTTCATAGATCAAAAATCACCTCACGGAAACGTTAAGCTTGTACACTGTTTAAATATTACTACGTAGTCTACGTGTATATAGGTGATATAGTTAAATACAGATAATGGCCAAAAAATCGGCTAGATTAGTTACTGATAAGAGTTATCTGCCAAGACTTTATATAAAGTAAACATTTTACCGGATTACCTTAAACAGTTTCCACCACTTCTTCTACCCCAGCCATCAAAGATAAACATAACCGCTGTCCATCACGTATCCAGATTAATATCTAAACGTTTTTTCCTCTTATTGATATTAAAACAGAATTAAACGATAAAATAAATCAACTATCAGCGATGGGTTATTTTAAGTACTGCTTCTTGAACCCTCACAACATTTATGAATCATATGTTTATTGTTTTGCATCTTCTTTTTCTTCTTTGGATTTTATTAGCGGGTCGCATATCAACGTTTTGGTGAATACCGCCACCACCTGTGCTGTAGTGTGAAGTGACTTCAGTCAAGGCGTATGTTAAAAGATGTCTATGTTTATTTTTAAGAACACTATACTTACAGTACGGATTTTTTTTAAAGGATCATATGGAAGGTATTTTTGGTCTTTTTTTAAATTAATTAATTAATTAATTAATTAAATAAATGCTAAAATTAAATCGCAAAATATGTCCCAAATTTGAAAATTAAATGCTAAAATAAAAATTTAAACATTAAATAAAATTATTTCATTTTCAACGTGATGAAGCATCATTCCGACCAAATTGAAAAATAAAATTAAATTAATGATTTGACATTTAATTTTCCATATAATCTTGAGGCACTGTCCTACTAATGCAACTGTAATGCAACCCTTTGACCAGTATTAATAATGGTCAAGTGAACTCGGGTCAGTTTTATTATGCAAGTTCATTGTTTTATTACAAAAGCATAAATCTTCATCAATATATGTATATATTAATGAATATATTAATTAAAAACAGTAACATAAGAATACATGTCAATCATAACAGTCATCAGAATTCAAGTCTTATTTTATTAAATTAATTCTGAATAAATAAATAAATAAAGCAACAAAAACCAAAGCACTTACAGTTGTTTAATAAAATATTGCCCCCTTGGTAAATATGAGCAAAATCTGCATTGTTTCTCCTTTTATCTTTTATTCTAAAAATTAAAAAAAATTATTAAAAAAGTACAATGTTTCATTCATTAAACTTACTTGAAAGTGGGAGGATCACATTATTATATTTAATATGTATTTTCAAATAGGCTACATATATTTTTTTTGCCCACAATTATTGCCCCCCCATTAAATTTTTTAATCATTAAAAAGCCTTGCAAATGTTGACATTCAAGCGATTTTTTGTGCACACAGTTAAAAGTGTATGCACAGAGAGGCACTTTTAAAGAGCACCTATTATGGCCTTTTTACAAGATGTATTATAACTGTGGGTTCACACCAGATGCGAGTTCAACGATTTGCGCAAGTAGATCACATACAAAGTCAATGCAAAGACGCAATTAGACGCGTCCTCAAGTGGGGAGATGAGAATGACGTGATACGGGCGGCGCGTTTGCTGCGGAAAAAACGCGTTATTCGCCTCAAACGCGTATTCGCCCAAGTGGAAAATATTTAACTCGGGCGAAAAATTCCCATTACACGAAGTTAAATCCCACAAGTAATCTAGAGCAAGAAACGCAATGCCCCGCGTTTCGTGTGTACGTAGCATAAGTCTTATGCAGGGTTCACACCAGACGCAATTAGGCGTTCCACGCGAATTGAGCGTTGCCGCATGAAATGTGCGAGTTGAAAAATCGGAACTTATGCGAATTTCCGCGCCACGTTAACCAATCTGGACCTTGCTGTGGTAGTGACATGATTACAGAAAGCGAGCGGAGTCTCAGAAGCCCCTCCTATGACGTGAATTTCTGCGTGAATGTCTTGAATGACTAGAATTTCACACTTGGGAATGAAGCGAGGAAACTCAATGTCCAAGCATCCAAATAGCCTGTTTTTGCTGCCTCTACCGCGGCTGGCGTGAATGCACCATCAGGTGTGCCCAGAATGTGTCTGTGAAGTTTCAGCTCAAAATACCCCACAGATCATTTATTATAAAATGGACACAATGTCCATATTTGGATGGGAGCAAAAACACATTGTTTTAATGTCTGTACCTTTCATTTAAATGAGCTACAGCTATTCACTTAAAAACAGACAGTGAGTGCTTTTAGTTCAAATAAATCTGATTAATACAGTCTAAGACAATAGTATCTAGTGAACAGAGTGCAACCTGCTGAGGGTGAAAACTATGGAAATGCAGGACTGTAAGTGGGTGGGGCTTTATCAATGTGACATTGATAAATGAGAATCAAAACAGCATAATGAGACTGCTTTGGTTTAATAAGGAATAAAAAACAAGGAGCGTGAGGATTTCTTTCATTATAGGGCTCTGGCCACACACTGCTCAAAGTGGATTTTGCATAATAGCTGATATTAAAACGTGACGTGAAAACAATGCAGATCACTGACTCGTCTGAGGGAATCGACACTACCAGTGTCATTGCTAAACACAATCCTTGTTTATCCTTCGTGCTTGGGCCGTCTCGAGCAAATCTGTTGTCATCTGTGCTTTGTTTGTAAACTTCAGAAAAGTAATATTATTCTGTAATGCACGTTACTTGAAATGCTTTACCCCCAACACTGGTTGTAAGTTCCCTAACTCACTTTTAGTGGAGATAAAACATCCACAGGTTGAGAATCAAGAACACCATAGTGTTGTCCTTGCAGTTTGTGGACGCCTCGGGTGTTTGTACAAAAACTGTCATGTGAGACAGGGGTAGTGATAAACGCGATGTGCAAACATCTATTTGTGGTGTTGAATATAAATTTTTTGGCGGAATGACAAATAATGAATGAATGTATGGGAAACACTGCATTCCAACGATGCTCGTTCCTACTTTTTTTATGATGTCACAGCAGTAGACAGCCCAAATATAACAACACGCCTATAATCCCTCCAACTCAGAAGTGCTACTAAACTCGATGGAAAAGCTAACCAAGTTTTATCGTATGTTAATCAAACAACAGAAGACAAAAGAAAAATCACTTTAATAGCTTAAAAAGATTAATTACATTTAAATTATAAAATGAAGACAGTGTTATTATTCCATGCACATATTGTGATTAATAAAAAAATTAACTTGGCCCAATTTTTTTCATATGATTTTAAGTAAAACTGTAATAATTGTCATGGAAACTGACAAATTAGTTTTTCTTTGCTGATAACACAAAAACTTTATTTAGAAAATAAAAAATCTTAAACTAATGTAACACATCTCTGTAAAACTCACGCATACACACACACACATACACACGCACGTACACACGCACGCACGCACGGATATCTTCAAGTCTCTGTTGCTTGTGTTGACTCAAGTGTCTCTTCCTCTGTTACTTCAACAGCAGAAGATTCGGCCGATGGTGAAATGCTGTTAAAACAAACAAACAACCTGTTCTTATATCGGTTCACAAGTATTTATTAACATTATAATGCATCATTTTTTTAAATTAAATTTTTTAATTTTTTAATTATAAAGATGTTGACACAGATCCATAAGATGAATATGATAAAAACAATTTTAGTAAAATAAAGAAAAATATTAAAATAATATTAAGGCTTAACTTGTTAAAATTAGTTATACATCATGTGTCATGAACTAACAACGAACAGCAATTTGTACATCATTCTCTTAGTTAATATTTAAATATATTTTGCTCATTGCGAACGCACACTAATTTGTTTAATTTATACAATGTGAAGTGAAAAAACTTGTACATATTCTTATATATATTTTATACAGTCTGTATATACTGTAATTTTTAACTTATTATGCTAAAGCACTCCCTTTGGTACATATCCGTGTACATATAAATAATAACCCTATATTCTTGCACTTCTGGTCAGATGCTAACTCCATTATATTAGCGTTTACTCAGCATAATGCCAGTAAAGTTGAATCTGAATATGCATAGCAAAAAACAAAACAAAAAATTTAAAGTTTTGAAAAACCTTCTGAGACTAAACTAGAGTTTATTATTTCATATTATCAATATCTAATGAAAAACATTAACGGATGACATGAAAATGTTAAATATATAATAAATAAATCATTACTCATACTCACAATATTTTTTTCAGTTTGTAATATGGATCATTTGCCACATCAGTCATCAGCTCCATTCCTAAATCTCCCAGATTATTTCCAGTCAGATACAATCCTTTCAGGTGAGATGGGTTTGATATCAGAGCTGAAGTCAGAGCACCACAACCTTCATCTGTGATATTACATTCACTCAACCTGTAAGAAACAATTAAAACACACTTGAGTCTCTCAATAAGGATTTTTTTTGTTTGTTTGTTTCATTTATTTTCCATTTATCTATACACTTGTATGCATGCACTTTTTGTCCTTTATTGTGAGGCATAAATTGTCTTCACCAATCAAAAATGTTTCTGATAATAAAGTGAAATGTATCAAACTATACTCATATATACTCATGTAAAAGAAACAAATACATTTTCACATTCACATTTTACATTAAAATCTGTAAAGACAGTACAGACGAAGTGAAAAAAATAACAAGAGCATCCTGTAGCAGTATATCTTAACCTTGCTGTGACACTATAAAAAAAACCTGATCGTAAAACATTTTTCTTTTCAAATAGTTATTGCAGATCGAATAAATTGTGAACATCCCTAATTTTCATCATCTTATTTAATCGACTATTCTAGAATACTAGTTGTTGCAGCTCGACAGTGAATGGTTCATGAATACAGTTTAAAGATTTCTAATAACAAAGTCGTTATTTAACGAGAACAAAGTTGTTATTTAACGAGAACAAAGTCATTATTGAACGAGAACAAAGTCGTTATTTAACGGGAATAAAGTCGTTATTGAACGAAAACAAAGTCGTTATTGAACAAGAACAAAGTCGTTATTGAACAAGAACAAAGTTGTTATTGAACAAGAATAAAGTCGTTATTGAACGAGAATAAAGTCATTATTTAACAAGAATAAAGTCGTTATTTAAGGAGAAAAAAGTCATTATTTAACAAGAATAAAGTCGTTATTTTACGAGAACAAAGTCATTATTTAACAAGAATAAAGTCATTATTTGACATGAATAAAGTCGTTATTTAACAAGAACAAAGTCATTAATTAACGAAAATAAAGTCATTATTTGACGTGAATAAAGTCGTTATTTTACGAGAACAAAGTCATTATTTAACAAGAAAAAAGTCATTATTTAACAAGAATAAAGTCATTATTTGACGTGAATAAAGTCGTTATTTAACAAGAACAAAGTCATTAATTAACGAGAATAAAGTCATTATTTGACGTGAATAAAATCGTTATTTAACAAGAACAAAGTCATTAATAGTGTTGTTTTTGGCGGCCTGTTTTAATTTTAGTTTTAGTCTAGTCTTTCTGTCAAGCTGACATTTGAGTTTTTATTAGTTTTAGTCAGTTCATACTCTTTTTAGTCTAGTCAAGTTTTAGTCGACTAAAAGTCTGGGCATTTTAGTCTTATTTTAGTCAGAATTATCCTTGACTATTTTTGTCTAGTTTTAGTCGACGAAAACTTGTGAAATTTTTAGTCTAGTTTTGTCAATGAAAATTGTATTTTAATCTCTTTTTAGTAATGCAATTCTATTTAACCCAGTCAATATAGTATAAGTACCTAGCAGAAGTATAGACAAAACCAAAATTTTCTTTTAGCCAAACCCATTAAAAAAAGTTATCTTGTTATATTATACCTTATAGATATAAGAATACATCCATTTCAGACATGGAAGATGCTCTGATTGGAATTTACTTGATTTGAAGATATATATTTTACTTAATTTTATTTAACCTCTGAGTGAGTGACTTGATTGTAGGTAAAGAGTCTACATTAAAGTATACAGAGTAGTCTAAGCAGCCTTAACAAGAACAAAGTCATTAATTAACAAGAATAAAGTCATTATTTGACGTGAATAAAGTCGTTATTTAACAAGAACAAAGTCATTAATTAACGAGAATAAAGTCATTATTTGTAAAATTTTTAGAATTTAGTCAATAGGTTTAGGCTTATTCTTTACATTGTCTACGGCATTAAGATAGTGATATAAATACACTAAATTCACTACACACTATATTATTAATAAGCATACGGTCAAGCAGAAAAGCCCAGAATTTGCTCGTTTTCATTGAAGGAAACGTATGTGCCCTTTAGCGGTTTGTGTTCTTATTCTAGGATCTTCTGCTTGCCTGTACACAGAATGTTTTTATTAATAAAAAGTTTTGTTGAATATGGTGTTTTAATATTACTGTGTAGATGCATTAAGCCACATTCAATGTTATCTTTTAGGGTTTTTATAAGGGTCTGCACTTAACATAAAGCTTTTATATTGTTGCTTTCATGAGAACACGCCTAAAGTGAAACGTAGCCTACTTGTTGCATTTATCTCAACGGTTAGTTCACAAAGCCACAGAGTCTTTCCATTCCTCCCTCGCCATACGATTAATATCCCCCCATCACCTGTGCACTTTCATTTAGGTGCGCCTCCATGTGCATATACTTTACCCTACCCAATTAACAAAACCCTTTATTCATCACAATATTCTGATCATTGCATATTTTATTTTCGTTAAATAACGATTTTACTCTTTTTAAAAAACAACTTTATTCTCGTTAAACAATTACTTTATTCTCGAAATTATATTTATTCGAACTTTTGCTCGTTAAATAATGACTTAATTCTTGCATTTTAAGGACTTTAAACTCAAGATGGTTTTATTTTTTATTTTAACTTGGCCCTTAACCTCCTTGGTAGCGATGACTATTAGAGACAGGTGATTTTACCACAATAGCTCCAGTTTAAAGTCAGGATTCTCCAGTACGTCAGAGATCAGCTTCACTCCTGAATCTCCAAGATCATTCTGAGACAAATTCAGATGTCTCAGGTGTGATGGGTTTGATCTTAGAGCTGAAGTCAGAGCAGCACAACCTTCAACTGTGATATCACATGAATACAACCTGTATTGACACACAATTCAGTCTCTTAGTTCACACACAATTCAGTCTCTTAGTTCAGTGGTTCTTAACGTTATTCCTGGAGGCCCACTGCCCTGCATGTTTTGTATGTCTCTTTTATCTGGCAGACTCAGTTCAGTTCATTGAGATCTCTTCTAATGAGCTGATGATTTGAATCAGGTGTGTTAAATAAGGGAGACATACAAAATGTGCAGGGCAGTGGGCCTCGAGGAATAACGTTAAGAACCACTGTCTTAGTTCACAACACAAAAGACAATAGAAAACAATATAAATACAGTTTCATACAAATTTGCGAAGCTTTTTTCATATATATGAAACACAAAAACATTTAACCCACATTACTGAAAATACACTTAATATAAATAAAGTTTTATTGTTTAATATCAAACTGGAAACATGAGTACATGTGTAAGAGAGATGATCTTACTCCAGTATCTCCAGTTTACAGTGAGGATTCTTCAGTACATCAGAGATCAGCTTCACTCCTGAATCTCCAAGATTATTGTTAGACAGATGCAGATCTCTCAGGTGTGATGGGTTTGATGTCAGAGCTGAAGACAGAGCAACACAACCTTCAGCTGTGATTTTACAACCACTTAACCTGTGGATAACAATGACAGAAACACTGTTAGTGTTGGGATATTTGAGCAGTGTCTGATTGAATTCCCATTACATCCTGATGTAACCACATTATGTTTTATTGTCTAGCACCACAACTACAATGTATGAGATAAAAACAATGACAATAATATGCAACAAGCTAAAAACAAATAAAAAAGGTTTGTGGCAGTTGTAATAATTCTAAATAAGAACAACAAATGCATGAAAAAACAGATTTGTTAATTCTGCATTTCATAATTTTCTAAATGTTACAAAAAAGGCACCAGTTCTGATTGATCACATTAGATTGATCTGTTCTGTAAAAAAATCATATGAGCTGTTCACTCTTGGTATTAAGAAGTGTTTTCGGTGATCAGATCACAAGTGTACCAGAGAGACACATTCCGTTTAGACCTGGGCCCGGTTCCCCAAAACGTTCATATCGCTAAGTAGTTCTTAACCTATTCCTTAAAGGATTACTCCATTTTCTTAAAAGAAAAATCAAGATAATTTACTCACCACCATGTCATCCAAAATGTTGATGTCTTTCTTTGTTCAGTCGAGAAGAAATTATGTTTTTTGAGGAAAACATTGCAGGATTTTTCTCATTTTAATGGACTTTAATAGAGCCCAACATTTAATACTTAACTCAACACTTTTTTTCAACGGAGTTTCAAAGGACTATAAACGATCCCAAACGAGGCATAAGGGTCTTATCTAGCGAAATGATTGTCATTTTTGACAAGAAAAATACCAAATATGTACTTTTAAACCACAACTTTTTGTCTAGATCCGGTCCAGCGCGACCTAACGTAAATGCGTAGTGACGTAGGGAGGTCACGTGTTACATATATAAAACGCACATTTGCGGACCATTTTAAACAATTAACTGCCACAAAGACATTAATTAGTATCAGTTGACATACAACAACGTAGGAACGGTCCTCTTTCAACCACTTGTAAACACTGGGGCGGAGTTTCGCGTTCGTCCTCTGTGACCTCTTGACGTCATGACGTATTGCGTGGGGTCAGCTGGCGCATCACGACCGGATCTACATGACGAAAAGTTGGGCTTTAAAAGTGTATATTTGTTATTTTTCTTGTCAAAAATGACAATCATTTTGCTAGATAAGACCCTTATGCCTCGTTTGGGATTGGTTATAGTACTTTGAAACTCTGTTGAAAAAAACGTTAAGTGTTGAGTTAAGTATTAAATGTTGGGCTCTATTAAAGTCCATTAAAATTAGAAAAATCCTGCAATGTTTTCCTCAAAAAACATAATTTCTTCTCAACTGAACAAAGAAAGACATCAACATTTTGGATGACATGGTGGTGAGTAAATTATCTGGATTTTTCTTTTAAGAAAATGGACTAATCCTTTAACCTCTCTCTTAACTCTATGGCTAAGTATAGATATATACACTAAGTATATCTTCTGTAAGTCACACTTTCGTAAGGTTGGTCTGTACCATTCGTAAGCTCTCTCTTAGCGTTGTTTGAGCGCAAAAGTCTATCACTGCCACTGTGCAGCAGTCTTTAAAAATCAGCGCAGCGCAGTACAAGTCAAACTATGGTATGTTGACAGTGATTTTATGTTATGGACATTTTAAGACTTATAATAAAATATGTTTGCAATAGATACAGGACTATTTATGCAGTTGATTTTATTTGGTATTAGAACTAATGAATAAAAGACGGCGCCGGAGTTTGTTCCCCATCGAAGTCTGTTCCCTCTATGTTTCTTATAGCGTTTTCATCACTTTACATTTATAATTTATTTAGAAAGATTAAAGATTCGTATTGATTATACTAAAAAGCAATAATATCATGTATTCTAATACAATTTATTTAATATTTCATACATTTGACAGTTTTATATTAGGGTATGTCCTTTAACATATTATTACATTATATTGTTTGTTTTAAAAAGTTATGTTTGCATACATAATATATATATATATATATATATATATATATATATATATATATATATATATATATATATATATATATATATATATATATATATATATATATATATATATATATATATATATACATATATATATAATAGGATTCATACTGTATAAATAATTGACTTACAATTAAGAATAATAAAGATACATTACATAAATGCACACATACTCACTCTCAGTAGCCATTAAAACTTTCAATGTATATACAGAATAAAGTGTATAATGTGATAAAAACGCTATAAAAAACACTACACTAAAGGGAAACATAGGGGGAACAGACTTCCACACAACACCGGCCGCGGAGCTGTTAAGTCCATGCCAATTTTTTTATTCGGCAACACTTAAACCCTTTTGACATTTTGCCTGACGTGGCTACATTTTAAAAAAAAAAATCGCCTCCCAAGACAACTCATTATGGAGCTGCTGGATCTTCTCAGAACATATTCTGTATCTAACTCTCTCTATCTCTGTTCATTGTAGATAGGTTGCTTTTTATTGAAAACATTAACCAACGGCAAGCAATACCGCAATAAACAGAAGTAACTGCAGCTGCTTGCCAGTCATTTCTGATTGTAAAGTGCCTTACCATTAGTATAAAAGTGCATTACATAATTTTTAAAAGCTGTTAAACCCATGTCAAGAAGCCGCACAAGTGGCACAACGGGATAAGGAGGGTGGATGATTAGCGAGGGTTCGTCTACTCTTATTACTGATTTAATTAATAGTCTAAATTTTATGGATAACTTAAACTATGTTAAAATAAATGTTACTGGAATAATTTGAGTAATGTTCCATTTGTATAGAACGTGTTATCTTTCTTATAGCCGTAATGCACCTTCGCATAAAGTGAAAAAATCTATCCCTAAGGGATCGATCCCAACTAATTCAGCACCTTTATTTGGGACAGCGCCATTATTACGTCGAACTTAGGGGCAGCGTGTTAAGAAGCTTCCTAAGGGACACTTCGGGGAACACACTTAGGAACATAAACAATTTTGGTAAGATATATCTTTTTGAGTCTTCTTAGCGCGCTAAGAGTGAGCATTATCGGGGAACCGGCCCTGGTAATTAAATCTTTCCCTTTGGTCCACTTTGGAATGCTTCTGTCCTGATTACTGAGTGGGGATGGTCTGTGGAGACAGTGGGCGAGTCTCTCTACTGTCATTTAAACGCGAGCGGGAGTAATGACGGTTTAAATGGATGCAAACTAATATTATTGCCGGGGTCCGCTGCTTGTGTTGTTAGTAAACATGTTGAGAACTGTTTTGTACATGTATATGAAAGTTGAAACTTGTATATGCAACTGTTGAAATAAGATCGCGCAACTTTCACACGCTCGCAAAATGAAATTAATGAAAGACGCGGACATCTGCCGCTTTAGTTTTATCAATAAAAGCCTAAAGATAGTGCTGTACACTGTGTGTTCACACTAGAAGTCGAAACAATGTAAAACATTGTGCTCAGTACCACAGATTACATGAACAGGTGTAGAAAAAGCGGTCTCATGTGGCTGTTCAAAACATATTCAACCACATGCGCTTTTACACTACAAAAGCAATCCTACTTAACCTTTGAATCTGGTTAAGTAGTCGAAAGTGGATGAGCTTAAAACGTTTTGAACATGTTTTACACCTGCCTTTAGCGTTGTCCACTTGTGATCCGATCTATGAAAACACATCTTAATACCAAGTGTAAACAGCCTCTTAGAATATGTCCTTAGAAGGTCACAGCCTTCAAATTGGGACACAGCCAAAGGGATCGCTTGCGGTCGCCTAGAACTGACATGCTGTTAAAATTTTGGTGAGGTGCAAGTCAGGCTACGCAGAGCTATGCACAGGCTTCTGATAACCTACGACCTTAAGCCCGACTATAACGAAGGTATTATGTGTAACTACAGAGAGGTGACCTTACGCCAGTTTGTCCAGTTTACATTCAGGATTCTTTAGTACATCAGAGATCAGCTTAACTCCTGAATCTCCAATAACATTTTTAGACAGATCCAGATGTGTCAGGTGTGATGGGTTTGATTCCAGAGCTGAAGTCAGAGCAACACAACCTTCAGGTGTGATATAACAATAACTCAACCTGCAAAAAAACAATGACACAAATACCGTTGGTGTTTAGATTTTTAAGCAGCGTGTGAAATATTCTTCAGATATTCTCTTTCTTCAGAGGCTTTTCTTTTCTTGTCATACAATTCGTAAACACCTTTTCTCAAACATTTTGAAAAAACACAGCGAGAACGTGAGCTTCAATGAATGGCTGAAGCCGTAGCTCATCACACATATACACGTGAAAGTGCGCATGTGCAAAAAGCGAATCTAGGGACGAGCACGTACGACGGCCTTACGTAAACACATCATCAGAATGATTGACAACTGGTAATTACTCTGTAACACAAACACTGTAAATTAAAGTGTAACCAGAAACTCTTACGTCCATACTCCATACTCTGCACCTTAAGACCTCTTTTAAGGCTTGAGATGCTTTCTGAATTACTTGGATCTTTTCTATCATTTTAAAGCAACACTATGTAGTTTTTTTTCCTTTAAATAATGTCTCTAAAATTATTTCAGTGATAGAACAACTTTTAACTGGACAAAGTGTACTGTTGCTGCAACCTGAGCAGCCTCCTAGCTGCTACAAGCACACTATGAAAGTGGCGGTGGAGGGTAGAGCACACAGCCCCGCCCCTCCCCCGACTTGGCGCAGTAACACCCTCCCTCCCTCTCCCATTATGAGAGTGAGAAGGGGAGCGGACTTTTCAGGCGAGTCGAAGTACTCCCAAAAGTGCTATTACGCCATAAAATATAGTTCCTCTTTTAAATCCGCTTAGAAAAGCGCTACGTTTTATTTTGTACCACCAAACTTGCTCGTATAACTACTCGTCTTAAATAGGAAAAACGTTGATGTGTTTGGTCACTTCTAACTTTATCTCTAAATGGCAGCATTGAATGAATGGGGCTAAGCTAAATGCTATCGTAGCGTCGCAGCGCGCTCCAGCGCTTACGTGCACACACACACAGATGATAGAGGGATGATTCAACAGTTCTTAGTTAAGGTAAAAACATATTTTAATATTAAAAAAATGAGTAGACTATTCCTTTAAAAGGGAAGCAACTTAATTTCTAAGAGTTTTCTTAGAAATGTGTCACTAGGAGCAACTCTTTGCACTTTTTTTAAGGTTACGAATAAAAATTTGAACAACAAATGCATGAAAACACAGATTTGTTATTTCAGTTTTTTTTTAGCAGTGCCCTTCCCAAAAGATTAGCATATTGTGATAAAGTTCATTATTTTCTGTAATGTACGGATAAACATTAGACTAATATATTTTAGATTCATTACACACAACTGAAGTAGTTCAAGCCTTTTATTGTTTTAATATTGATGATTTTGAAAGTGTTTTCAATACAAAAAAAGTCAACATTCAAATAATTATGTTCAGCTATGCACTCAATACTTGGTCGGGAATCCTTTTGCAGAAATTACTGCTTCAATGCGGCGTGGCATGGAGGCAATCAGCCTGTGGCACTCCTAAGGTGTTATGGAGGCCCAGGATGCTTCAATAGCGGCCTTAGGGCGCACTCACATTATCCAAACCAAACCAAGCCCCAGCGCGATTGTCACCCCTCCCTACTCCCCCAGATGCACGCACTCACACTGTACTTGTATCGATCCGAGTCCGGGCGCGCTTTCGTCATTAAGATGCGATTGTTTTGAAAAACGCAGGAAGTAAAGCTCTCTCTTAACACTGGAACCCACCGTAATGATAAGTCTGTGTTTTTTATTCGGAGTCGTTTGGTGCGCGATTACAGACAGCCGTCTCACATGTCATCATATTGCTTAGTTCATCTGTCACGTGCGCAGCTCGGACATTCACGTAACCCCGCAGCGCGCATCAAAAGGTTTTTACGGAGGCAGATGAAGGTGAGTGGTCGCGCAACTGACGTCTTCACCTTTTGAATCGCGCTCAGGCGCGAATGCGCTCACACCACAGTCTTCCGCGCCTGAGCCCAAGTGAACCTCTGCAACCCGGCCGCGGCGCGAATAACCAATCCGCGCTCGGGCACGGAACAGAGCGATCACACTAGTCAAACAAACCAGGCTTTGGGGGTCAAACTCGCCCGAGCGCGGTTTTGTTTGGATAGTGTGAGTGCGCCCTTAAGCTCATCCAGAGTGTCAGAGTGTTGGGTCTTGCGTCTCTCAACTTTCTCTTCACAATATCCCACAGATTCTCTATGGGGTTCAGGTCAGGAGAGTTGGCAGGCCAATTGAGCACAGTAATACCATGGTCAGTAAACCATTTACCAGTGGTTTTGTCACTGTGAGCAGGTGCCAGGTCGTGCTGAAAAATTAAATCTCCATAAAGCTTTTCAGCAGATGGAACCATGAAGTGCTGCAAAATCTCCTGATAGCTAGCTGCATTGACACTGGCCTTGATAAAACACAGTGGACCAACACCAGCAGCTGACATGGCACCCCAGACCATCACTGACTGTGGGTACTTGACACTGGACTTCAGGCATTTTGGCATTTCCTTCTCCCCAGTCTTCCTCCAGACTCTGGCACCTTGATTTCCGAATGACATGCAAAATTTGCTTTCATCCGAAAAAAGTACTTTAGACCACTGAGCAACAGTCCAGTGCTGCTTCTCTGTAGCTCAGGTCAGGCGCTTCTGCCGCTGTTTCTGGTTCAAAAGTGGCTTGACCTGGGGAATGCGGCACCTGTAGCTGTTGTGGCAAAAAGTCTTAGCTTGAATCTTCATAAGAAAAAATACCCAGGAGACAAAGGTTCCAGGTGCCAAACAAAAATTACTTTATTCGCTTGAGCCAACAAAGTGAGACAATCAACACCCCTCAAAGAGGTGCTCAAAGATCATCTGCCCTCCCAACATCTGACTCCATTTTTATACAGTAAGATCAAACACTTCTTATCTGAGATGACATAGGGCGCACTCACATTATCCAAACCAAACCAAGCCCCAGCGCGATTGTCACCCCTCCCTACTCCCCCAGATGCACGCACTCACACTGTACTTGTATCGATCCGAGTCCGGGCGCGCTTTCGTCATTAAGATGCGATTGTTTTGAAAAAAGCAGGAAGTAAAGCGCTCTCTTAACACTGGAACCCACCGTAATGATAAGTCTGTGTTTTTTATTCGGAGTCGTTTGGTGCGCGATTACAGACAGCCCTCTCACATGTCATCATATTGCTTAGTTCATCTGTCACGTGCGCAGCTCGGACATTCACGTAACCCTGCGGCGCGCATCAAAAGGTTTTTACGGAGGCAGATGAAGGTGAGTGGTCGCGCAACTGACGTCTTCACCTTTTGAATCGCGCTCAGGCGCGAATGCGCTCACACCACAGCCTTCCGCGCCTGAGCCCAAGTGAACCGCGCTCCGGCCCACCTCTGCAACCCGGCCGTGGCGCGAATAACCAATCCGCGCTCGGGCGCGGAACAGAGCGATCACACTAGTCAAACAAACCAGGCTTTGGGGGTCAAACGCGCCCGAGCGCGGTTTGGTTTGGATAGTGTGAGTGCGCCCTTATATTCTTGTCATTGGTCTGGGTCTGCTTCAATTAATTTTATTTGTTTGATGTAGCAGTAGTGCAGCTGAATCCTTCCTCATATCTAAAATGATATATTCTGCTTATTGGTTCTCATGGCCTTGGCCTAGCTTGCACAGATACCTTATTGTTAATGTAGCGAAGTACAGCTGGACAAATTATCTAATCTAAAATGACGTACTCTTGTTTATCGGTTGTTTCGACCTTGCTTCTCAAGATAATCGTGGCGAGAACAATCGGGGTATAGTCGCAGGATCGCACCTGGGCTCTTTTAATTAGGAAACGAAAGTTAACTGAGAAAACGAAAGTTTAACTGGGTGTCTTATAGCCTTGTGTAGAAACAATAGGCCTTAGGCCTAATATAATATTAATACAGCATATGATCAGTAATATACCCAACAAAAACTACTATAATAGCTCATTTAGAGAACCTTTTCATGATATGCTAATTTTTTGTGATAGGAATTTTGGGTTTTCATGAGCTGTATGCCAAAATCATCAGTATTAAAACAATAAAAGACCTGAAATATTTCAGTTGGTGTGCAATGAATCTAAAATATATCAAAGTTAAATTTTTATCATTACATTATGGAAAATAATGAACTTTATCACAAAATGCAAATTTTTTCAGAAGGACCTGTACACAAGTTAGAATAAATGCACCAGATGCGACCGATCACATTAGATTGATCTATTCAGTAAAAAAAATTAAAGAGTAAAGGGATTTATCTTTTATGATTGGATGTTTGTTTGTCAAGTGTCTCTTTAATTGAAATGATCTTACGTCAGTTTCTCCAGTTTACAGTCAGGATTCTTCAGAACATCAGAGATCGGCTTCACTCCTGAACATCTTAGTCTATTTTTAGACAGACTCAGTTCTCTCAGGTGTGATGGGTTTGATCTCAGAGCTGAAGACAGAGCAACACAACCTTCAGCTGTGATAAAACAAGAATTCAACCTGTAAAGAACACAGACACACACTTTAATCTGTCACTTTAAACACACGTCAGATCAAAATAGATTTAATTTTGTTAGTTGATGTGTTAGGCACGATTGCCTTTGGTTTTGATTGTTCGAGTATGCTATTATTAATGGTTTTCATTTCGATTTTGCAGCAGAGTTGTGTTGTATGTGGCTCACCAGACTATTGGCTCTGACCTGCTCCTTAGTTTTGCCCACTATATAAATGCTCACTCTGGATGCTCTTGGTTTCAACGCGTTTTAATTTTTAAGTGGATTATGGTCCTGTCTGCCAGTTACCATCTTGCTGTTTGGTCTCTGGTGTACAATACAATCTTGAGTTCTAGTGTTTGTGTGGTACGCACCCTGTTTCTGACCCCGTCTGGTCTTTAGCAATCTGACTTCTAAACTACTTGACAATTGTAATCTGAGAATCACATCATGTGTGTATAATCTTACCAGAGTTTCTCCAGTTTACAGTCAGGATTCTTCAGTACGTCAGAGATCAGCTTCACTCCAGAATCTCCAAGATTATTCTGAGACAAATTTAGTTCTCTCAGGTGTGATGGGTTTGATCTCAGAGCTGAAGACAGAGCAGCACAACCTTCAACTCTGATATTACTGTTATATAACCTGTAGAGAAATAAAAACAACACACTGGTTTGGAACGACATCCTTAATAATGTATTAAGAGTAAAGTGACTGTTCATACTTACAGAACTATTCTGGATTCACAAATCACAGGCAGCAGCTTCTGAAGAACGTTCAGTGATTCAGCTTTGTTTGCATTAATAATATAATTCATATTAAACGTCTTGAACTCCTGTCCTGATGTCAGCAACACAAAAACTAAAGCTGACCACTGAGATGAAGAGATTTGGGCTTTTCTTGATGTTCCAGATTTCAGACGGTACAAGATTTCCCTCATCAGCAAACAATCACCCAGTTCACTCAGACAATGAAACAGATTGATGAATTTTTCTGGTGTAGGATTCTCCCTCATCTTATGTTTGATGTAACCCATTGTTTTTACATTGTTATGATAGCTGCGTCCTGTCTGTATCCTCAGACCTAGTAGGAGATTCTGATTCGACTCCAGCGACAAACCCAGAAGAAAACGAAGGAAAAGATCCAGATGTCCATTTTTACTCTGTAGAGCCTCATCTATAGCTCTCTTATACAGATCATGTATTGAAAGCCGATGTTTGTAATGTAGTTTAATTTCAGTCAACACATTGATGTTGTTGTTCATAAAAGAGAGGTGCACATGTAGAGCTGCTAGATGTTCCTGAATGCTCAGATGAACAAAGCTGTAAACTTTCCCCTGACACAAACCAAACTCCTCTCTGAAGATTTGAGTACGCAATACTGAATCCAATGATGCTTCTGATACATCAATGCCACAATCTCTCAGGTCTTCTTCATTGAAGATCAAACTGCCTTTTTGAAAATGCTCAAAAGCCAGTTTACACAGTTTATAGATCAAGTATTCATCATTCACTTTATTGTCATCATCCTCTTCATGTTTGTTGTTTGTCTGAATGATCAGGTAGTGTGTGTACATTTGTGTAAGAGTCTTTGGGATCTCTTGACTCTTTGCTTCCCTCAATATTCTCTCTAGAACAGTGACTGAAATCCAGCAGAACACTGGGATTTGACACATGAAGTAGAGACTCCTGGATGACTTCAGGTGTGAGATGATTTGATCAGACAGACTCTCATCAGTGATTCTCTTCCTGAAGTATTCCTCCTTCTGTGGATCACTGAAGCCTCGTACCTCTGTGACTCGATCAACACACTCAGAGGGGATGAGATCAGCTGCTGCTGGTCTGGAGGTGATCCAGATGAGAGCAGAGGGACACAGATTCCCCTTGATGAGGTTTGTCAGCATCACGTCCACTGAGGTTGATTCACTTACATCACACAAACTCACACTGCTGTGAAAATCCAGAGACAGACGACACTCATCTAAACCATCGAAGATGAACAACACTTTATATTTATCACTGAAGATTTCCATTTCTTTTGTCTCTGGGAAGAAAAGATGAAGAAGATCTAAAAGACTGAGTGTTTTGTCCTTCATCAAATTGATCTCTCTGACAGGAAGTGGAAATATGAGGTGGACGTCCTGATTCTCTTTCTCTTCAGCCCAGTCCAGAATGAACTTCTGTACAGAGACTGTTTTTCCAATGCCAGCGTCTCCCTTTGTGATCACACTTCTGATGTGTTTGTCTTGTTCAGGTAAAGGTTTAAAGATGTCATTACATTTGATTGGTGTCTCCTCTGTTGTTGTTCTTCTGGATTGTGTCTCAATCTGTCTCACCTCATGTTCATTACTGATCTCTCCACTTTCACTCTCCGTGATGCTGAGCTCTGTGTAGATCTCATTCAGTAGTGTTAAGCTTTTCTCAGTTGATGATACATCATACAAACACTTAAACTTCTCTCTCAGATTTGATTTAAATGTGTTGAGGACTTCACTAATTTTAGAGTCATGGCTGCGAAAGTAGTATATAGAAGTTAGACAATTACATATATATATATATATAGACCATATTTGATTTTTGTTATTTTTTACATGACAACATTTCATTTATAAAAAGCTTCATTTAAATTGTATTTCAGTTTTTGATAAAGCATCATAAACTAAATAAAATCAGAGTCTACACTTTACCTGAATTCAGGACACATATATTGTGGTTGGTTCACAGACTGCTCAAACTTCATCTTTTTACAGACGGGTTCGGTTATGACTGACCTGAAAGAAATCAAGAATATTCATTACATTTCTTAAATGTTAATTAAACTGAGTGTCAAAGATAAAAAAAAAACTACAAATAATTTACAAAAATGTCCAATCATTTCAACAAAATACACCCCATTACTAATTTCTAAATATCTTATTTTTCAGGTCACCCCTTAAATTCTGTTGGTGGATCCATTGTCCTCTTATTCTTCATAGACACACAGCGGAACTCTGCATTTGGTGTCTTCTGCAAAAAACAGATAATTCTGTATATTATCCTGAACAAAAAATAATCTATGATTAAAAACAGCATATGATATTTCCTTTACAGTGTGTGAAGACCTAAAAATATACTTGTGTTATCTTAAATACATAAAAATCAAGGTTATAAGTGTTAAAATTTGACCCAATGCTGTTAGTTTAACCCAACTGTTGGGTTATTATACCCCATGGTTACATAACAACAACCCTACCTTGGGTCATTTTTGACCCAGCATTCCATGGGATAATTTTTAACCCAGCATGTGTTCTGTCCAACATTTACCCATTATTATGGGTGAAAAATAACCGAGACATTTTTAGAGTGTAGATATAAAATAAACTTTTAAATGCTTTAAGAAACACGTAAATGTAAATAACATGAACATTTTTTTAAAGTGTGAACTTTTTATTGACACTTTTAGAGATCAAAAATCACTTCACAGAAACGTTGTTTATCAAGTGAAGCAAGTGGTGTAACGTCTTGTTATAAAACTTAGTCAGAAATTACAAAAAATTTAGCTGAATTAGTTCAATATGATTGTATATAATCTGCAATGATTTCACATTAAGTAAACACTTGGTTATGCACAACAATCTATTGTTAAACAGTTGTTAAACCGTTTTGGTTCAGCTCTCTGAAAATGCTCTGTTCAACATCAAGCTATTATACTCAAGATGTCTTGTAATGGGATGCTAAACAATTAATCGCGATTAATCGTAAGCAGAATAAAAGTTTTTGTTTACATCATATATGTGTGTGAACTGTGTATAATAAATTTGCATAAATAAATGTACACACATGCATGTATATGTTTTAGAAATGTTAACATGTGTATATACATTTGTATATTTATGTATAATTTATATTATATATAAATATAAATACTTAATATATACTTTTTTTTCCTTAAAATTATACATGAATGTGTTCATATTTATATATATATATATACATATTTATTATACACAGTTTACAAACATATGTGATGTAAACAAAAACTTTTATTCTGCTAACGATTAATCGCGATTAATTGTTTAGCATCCCTATGATTATTATCTGAAAAGTTATTTTTCTCTCACTGACATTCAGATAATAAAACAGAATTAAACGGGAAAATAAAGCAACTAGATAGGATAGCCGATTACCTTGTAATCCCTTTGATTTTGCCGTCAGTTCATAACAAGAGTTGTTATAGGTTCTCTGTTGATAAAAGTGTGGCACAGTATAATAACACATTTTTTATTAAACAATATACCATATGATAAAATATTTATAATTAAATTATTATTTTTCCATTATATGTTAAAGCATCATACAAAGTATTCAACACGTCACCTTTTTCTCAATAAACCTATTTCTAAAGGGGCGATTGGCATGAAATTTTCACCACATGTGTGTACCAACTCGTACAATCCACACATGCAAAGACATCCAACCAATAAAATAAGTTATGTGTAATGATGTTAAATGACACAGGGAAAAAGTATTTAACACATGAAGAAAGTGAGGTGCAAAAAGGTCATTAGAAAGCAATCCTGCCCCTTGTCAGTGCAAATAAATATCAGCTGTTCAGTCCCAATCATAAGCCTCCATTATTTCCCGGGGTTCTCCCATATTTTAACATTCATCCAGTTTAAATATAATTTCCCATATTTCTTACATATTTTTAATCTTTTTATAAAAAAATATCATGGCCATTTTTGATGTTTGCATCGTTCGGCTCCAGTAAAGCAGGCGGTAGTATATCTGTGTAACATATTACTCAAACGACACCTGGAAAAAAAAACAAGAGGAAACCTTTTAGATGGAGGGTGGAGGATGACGGGCCATGCGAAAAACTACAACCGCCATGCGCACTCACTGCGCACATCCGCCCACTCGCCACGTACACAACATGTTTGAAGGAGAAATGGCACTGCACATCACCCCAAAATCACCATACCAACAGTGAAGTTTAGATGTGGGGAGATCATGGTGTGGGGCATACAGCACTGGCAAACTTCAGATTGAAGGAAGAAGGAATGGAAAAATTTACAGAGACATTATAGATAAAAATCTGCTGCCAGGATAATTAAGATAAAGCGAGGATGGGCATTTCAGCAAGACAATGACCCTAAACACACAGCCAAGGATATCATATTGAATCCAATAAAAAAATCAAGGATTATAGAAGAGGTTTTAAGATTTAAAGACTGCTTGTGTGGAAGAATGGGCCAAACTCACATAATTCATTTATGTACATCTGCATGGCTTGATTTCTTCGCATGTGTAAATTGCGTGGGTTGTCACCTACATGTGATAAAAACTTTATGTTAGTAGCACCTTTAAAAATATATTTACTGAAGAAAAAAGGTGATGTGTTCAATTCCTATTTTACCCGCTGCACACCCAGGTGAAAAAGTAGTACACTTCCATAGTGTACTTAAAGTGCTCCATTTTCACACACTAATTACGGTATGTACTTAATATACTAAAAAAAATTTTTTTGTACTTCTTAAGATTAATTTAAGAACATCTAAGTGTACTTATCTGTGCTATTTTGAGACGCCACGAATAAGAACTAAAATGTTAAAAATTTATTTATAAAATTAATTTAGGTACCACTTGTTAAAAACTTGAAACCATCTTTGTACAGTTAGAAAGTTAGGTTCAAGTTTAATACAAGTGTTAACTGCATGTTTGAGTTGCCATAATTTCAAAACACCAGTAATGTTTCTTTATAACCTAATAAGTCCTGGATTAATATAAAACCTGTCCGAGAAACCACCCCAGTATTTGAAAAGACTAGAATTTTAGTTCAAATTCATGATGTCTAAAAATAGGTACACTTAGTTAATGTTTAGAACATCTTAAGAAGAACTAAAGAAGAATTAAGTATTACAAGTACAAAATTATTGCATGAAAATAGAGCACATTAAGTACATTATGAAATTTTACTCCTTTTTACCAGGGCATGGCACTGGAAGCTTACGAAAATGAACCAGTGTTTTACTACAGGTAAAACCAAAACACTATATTTACTGTAATAAAACGTGGTTAATTTTTCGTAAGTGCGAAACCCTAAATATCTTTTCTAATACAATATTACATAATATTACAAAATATACATTATTAAAAATAGTAATAACGTTACCTGTTGTAATGCTGTAAATGAGTCGTATCCGTTGCAACATTATCTGCCTTCTTTTGTATAGCCTTTTAATCACAGCAAAATCTACATAGAAGTAGTTTAGGGAAAATATTAATTTTGACTTATAGGCAGACTGTTGAGCTTTCCTATAAACAAGTTGTTTACTCAAAAAAGCAGTATTATGAAAACCCGACTCTAATTCGCGTTGTTCCTGCGTTCTTCCTCTATTTATGTTTTACGGCGGTTGGCATTCCGCGTATTGGTGCATTAGCGACACCTTCTGCTCCGGAGTGGTTCGCAAACTTTAATTCCGCAACCCACAGGAATAATTTATCTCAGGACCAGTCAAAATACTTTTATTCTATAAAAATATGCAACAAAATTAAAAAATTCATTTAGAAATACAAAAAGTGTTTTCTTTTAGAAGAATTTCATATTTTTAAATGTAAGTCTTATTAAAGTTTAATTGCAATCCCAAAAAACCTGATATCAAAACCTAATTTGACCTAAATTGAATTAATTTTAAGTTAAATTAATATTAATGGTGTTCAGCCCTCAATGAGGGTCTGGTTAAAAATGTTGGAATGAATACTATGATTTGAGTTTATAACCTTACTGTATATTCCACCATATTAAAAAGATCTGCATAACATCTGTGTACATTTACTTTTGTGTAGCCTACTGACTGTCTTTAATATATTCTGTGCATGACTGCATTTTCATCTAATGCCACATCCACAAAATGTAAAAGACCCAAATTAGCCATACTTCTGACTATTACATCAGTTCTTTTTGGGTTTGCCTGTTCACTTTACTTATTCAGCTTCTCTTTGCGCTGTCCTTTGCCCAGGTATGATTTCTGGTTTTGAGGTGGGAAATATCCAAAATCTGAGTTTTCTGAATATCAGTATCAATCTCAGGACACATTGAAGTACTGAATCCTGAGACACTTGACATCGTGCATCATTCTTCTAATTTCTCTTGACGAAAGTTCATATGTGTCAGATGATGGTGATGCAGATACATGCTCCTGATAATATAAATTTCAGTAAATTAAAGGTGCAGTGTGTAATTTTTAGAAAGATCCCTTAAAAGAAATGCAAAATAATATACAAAACTATACTATCAGGGGTGTATAAAGATCTTTAAATGAACCATTATGTTTTTATTACCTTTAGAATGAGATGTTTTTATCTACATACAAGAGGGTCCCATTACGTGGAAGTCGCCATTTTGTGCCGCCATGTTTCCTCAGAAGCCCTTAACGGACAAACTTTTTAACTAAGTTGTCTCAGACGATGACATGTTTTTCCGGTGGCAGCTACGTAGCTTTTCTATGCGTTTCAAAAGTGAGGGGTGAGCAATGGACTGAGCCGTTGGTTGCAATTCGCAACCTCACCACTAGATGCCGCTAAAATTTACACACTGCACCTTTAAAACAATAAAACTGGTAACACTTTACAATAAAATGTTATGAACAAAAAATTATTATAGCATTGCAGTAGGCCTATTCATTATTATAATATATATTATTAATTGATTATGGTTTACCTGGACACAAGATGTTCAGAAATGTATTGTGAGAGCTCTATGCCCCATCTTTCTGAAACATGACGATTTCTACAAAGCTCAGTTCTGAGAAAGCACAGTGTGCTCTGATTGGGCAGCTATCAGTGTGTTGGCCAAATGCCTCAAGTGTAAACGGAAATGTGACACTCCTTACCATATTTACATAAGTAAAAACCCCACATATATTTTGATTAAAGGAGGCATTTTAGACATCAAAATAAAGAATAATCAGTGTAACGTCAAAATCGTTCATGATCAAAGAGACGTTCACGTTCACAAAATACACGCAAGACACTCCCTTAACACTTAACTCTGATTACGCATGAGATTAGGTGAGTATCTGGCAAACGCGAGCGTCTCTTTTATCATAAACCTTTTAGAGGCAGCAGGCACTTATTTTGACAAAACACGTGATGCACACAGGATCTTACTAACTTGTAAATAAATGAAAATATACAAAAATATTTACATTCCATAAAGAGAAACTATTGCAATAGAACAATCAATAAAGTATTACAAAAATACACAGAGCCAGGGAGTGGAGTTGCATTTTGTTGCAATGTGCATGCCGCAAACATCTGCATACATGTACGAGTCAAATAAACCTTGCAACGCTGTGCGATAGACCGTGCATGTACATTTACCTAAACAGAAAGTAAAAAAAGTAAAAAACTGACTATAGTCCGAGCTGAAGCCTAAGGTTGCTCTCCCAGCCTGGTTTAGCTGGTCTTTTCAGTAGGGGCAAGACAATAAAAAAGAGCACAAATAATAAACCAAGGTAACTCACTCCCTCACTTCTCCATTTTCTCCATTAAAGACTGACCTTCAATAAAAAATTCAATAGAATAGGAGGTCGGGGCCCCTACCATACCCATTTCGCACCAAACAACCTAGCAGTTCTTTTTTCGAGGGCGCACGATGCAAAGTTCATCACAACATGTGTGTAGACCGTGATGTGTGTGGTTCATAATTTCAATATGTGTTTGGCGCGTCGAGTGAACCTATGTGTATCACGTGTCTTGTCAAAATAAATTTAGTGCTGCGTCTAAATGGTTTATGATAAAGATGCTTGCGTTTGCCAGATACTCACATAATCTCATGCGTAATCAGAGTTTACTGTTAAGGGAGTGTCTCGTGTGAATTTTGTGAACGTGAGCGTCTCTTTTATCATACATGGTTTCGACGCGTGTGCAGCAGGTACTTATTTTGACAAAACACGTGATGCATATGGTTTACATGATGCAACAAACACATATTTTGAAAACACAAGCAACACACATGACACTCTGAACACATAGTTTGAATTTGCGCCCCTCGGAAGAACAGTCACCAGCCTCCACTCCAACCTAGTTATTTAAAATCTTTGTCTGCAATTAAAAAATACAGACCTATTTCTTTTGCAATTGTTTTTACAACAATTATCAGTATTTATAGAGACCTACAATGTCTGCAGCTAAGAAAATATTGTGAAATATAAATTTAATTGAAAAATATAGTACAGTAATCAAATATTCAGAGAAAATGCAACATTCTTAAACAAAGATTAAAGATAATTGTGACCATGCCTGTGAAAACCCAGCTGAAGTATTTATTTGTAGTTTACTGTTTTCTACATTATGTAAAGAACATTTTGTAAAAATATAAACTTAATATATTTAATATTAACTGAGTAATGTCATGTCAGCGATTGAAATCATATTAATGCTTGAAATCAAACTGTGATGCTTTTTAGCTCACAATAAGATTTGAGACTGTAGTCTGATTTTCAAAGGCAGTCTTAGTGACATACTTTATACTTGAGCTATTACACACATACATATGTATAAAGTCTAGATGTATCGCCCCGCACTGCTGGCAATTGAGTGTAACGTCTGCATTTGGCGGCCATTTTACCACAGGCAGCTCACTCACTCATAGCACTGAGTTTTAATGGTGCAGGTACTTTTAAATGACCGTAACTTGCTTAATTTTCTATCGATTTTCAAATGGTTTGGTTTGTTATAAATGTCAAAAATGTACCTATGACACTGCATGCTTATACAAAAAAAAAAGAATTTCATGAAACATGTTGAAGCATCCAGAATTATAGCCATGTTAATAATGTTTAAACCAAACCGTTTGAAAATTGGTAGAAAATGTAGCAAGTTATGGTCATTAAAAAGTATTGCACCATTAAACTCAATGCTACTAGTGAGCGCGCTGCCTGTGGTAAGATGGCCTCCAGGTGATGACGTTAGTAACTCCGCCGTAACACATCTAGCCTTTATAAATATCTATGGTTACACACAGTCACACCAATAAAATTGTAACATTTAAAAATGGCAAACAACAACAATGCATCTTTTCTAGAAATTGACCTTCTGCCTCAAATAAGACTGTATCAAAAATGCTTGACCAATGCTTATATTATAATTATTAACATTATTGGAGAACAGGTTTCACACACAGACAGCTTCAGTAAAGCAAAAATAACGACACATTATCAAACAGTGAACTTGAAAAAACAGCTATACTCTTAACGTAAATGATTCTTCAGACTGTTTTTTATCAACTGCACTTTACAAAGTAAAGGACAACTATAAAAGATTACAACATAGATTTCCATTGATTTTTTAAAGCTGCAAGATCCCAATCAACTCAATTATAGACTGCATAAAAATCCTTCCTTGGCATATTGTGTTTAACTGATAGCATTTCTAGTTCATGTTAATTACCTTATATGGGCTATGTTAATTAAAACAGCTTATAAGGGCTGCCTTCACCTAATTATCATAATACAAAACAGGGAATGTAAATAACCTTGTTTTTTAAACTGGAGTGAACAGAGTAAAGACTTAACAGTGGAAAGGAAATTCCATTGTATTGCTCCAGCATCACATTGTGTAAACTGCATTTATAGTAAGGAACACATATGCAGATATCATCCAGCAGGGAGTCTATGTGATGGACTCACACTTTTGTTTACATAGATCTCTGTTTAAGACCGTTTACACTGCAGCATAACCCGTAGTTTTCAAACTAAAACAGGGTCTGCAGCGTTTACGAAAGTCTCCGTTTACGACACATCCTATTACTGTGTCTCTGTTGATTTGTGTTGAGTCTCTCCTAAATCTTCATCAGCTAATGATCAGACTGGCATCTACTAAAAGCTGTAAGCACAAAAACACAGCACACAGTCACATATCGTCACCTTCCTAAAATAATTGCCTAAGTCATTTTTTCAGGTTTCTCAGAAAACACAAATAAATGGAACTAACTTCAGAGGTTGACTATGTTCTTATTGATGCAGCTGCCATTTAGAAAAGCTTGTAAAATTGCCTAAGTCTCAATGACTTAAGCAAAATTAAACAGCCTGCTCTTGACTTAGGCATTATAGACAGTTTCATCGAACGCACATATGGTGACGCGAAACATGTCTGGATCCGAACTTTACTTACGGTTTCGTTTTTTTGGGGTCTGACTTGTTGCTAAACTGATCTCTTGAACAAATGTCTCGTCGAAAATAACAAATGTTTTGGTTTCCTAGGTAATCTATGTGTTGTTTTTTGCTTGTTATATAAATAAACTAAGTTTAAAGAACTTTGTTGTTATTTATTCTTAGCGGAGTTTACCGGAAGTTACGTGCGGACCACGACAGCCGCTTGTTTATGTTGTTACTGCTGAAACTGTCTATACTACAGGGGTAGAATATCTGTTTAAATGAGGATGTGGGCGATTTAGCATGATCTGTTTAAATGAGGATGTGGCCGATTTTATCAGACGTGGCAAGGATCATGAGATGACTTATGCAAAAAAAAATTGTCAAAGGAGATCAGATTAAAAGACTAATATAATACAAAAGATAAATGTACATTTCCAACACAAATATTTATTATTCAATATATATTAAATATAAAAATTAAACACCCTGTATGTTTGTTACTGACCTACAGAGACACTAATGAGAGCTGAAAATATAAATCATATTCTTATAGATCAGCAATTCAATATGCGACTAAAACAAACTCTTACAAATACATCGCAAAAAAGTTTTTACGCTCGCATGAGGTGGTTTTTAGCCAATTCGGAAGAGGTGTATTTTACAAAACTGCTATGGAAATCTTCAGGTCACATGATGGAAGTAAGTCACATAATTAATATTTGAAGATGACGCGGTATGTACTAAAACCTCCCAGAAACACCTCAATATGTGTCTGCTCACAAGTATAAGGGGATTTCCTTGGCATTAATATTTGGATAATACTCTTAGTTCTCCTTCATTTAAAAATAATGCCTAGTGCAGTGGATGTGATGTTAGTAAACCTACTAACATAAGTCGATGTGATGTTTGGATTGACCTGTTGTGAGAGGAAAAAACTATGTTTCAGTTGTATATCATTGGTTAATGGAAACAGCGTCATTTTACAATAGTATTTTGTCGACATTTTAAAATAGCTAAGGTTTTGCGCATATCTGCAATGGAAACGCAGCTAAAGTCGCCCTTTTCGAATTTGATTTGAGAAAGCTGATTGGTTTGGTTTGGGACATGAGGAGAGACAGACTATTTATTTATTTGCCCTGTTGATCATCCTTGGTCCAGTTCTGCTTGATGCCCATCTTCAAGCTGCCCAACTGATGATTACAATCATAACTTGGCTATAGTCTGGCTGGGTAAGCCAGAAGCAATAGGAGATGGACTTTTGTATTAATCTAAACAATCCAGTTAATCTGCCTAGTTGCCTCTGCTTTCTGTGTAAACTAATCTAAAGGATTGCTTGTTCTCTTGATCTTTATTTGTTATTAAATGTTTGACGCGGATGCGCACACTCATTTAATGGTACAGAAACTTAATTAGCAATGTAAATGTGCACCTTAAATATCATCAAACAAAATTGTCTGCGCTATATGCGATCTACAATAATACCATCACTCGCATTTACAATTAAAAGGGCTCACAACACAACAAGACGAGAAAAGCAACAGTAATGCTCTGCACTGCATTAGAGACACATGTAGGCCGTGCTGCGCCCACTGCGAGCTCCTTCCAATCGCGGTGCCGCGCTCCTGCCTCGATATCTTCAAAAGGAAGGCTTCCCGTGCTCTCCAGCCTAAACAGCAGCGGAGCCGTGAAGTCGAGAGGCGCCCCGAGACCGAGTCCATGCCGGCTCATCCCCCGCGTGCTCCATCTCCCCGCCATCGTCCTGTCACCTTCATCCATGAGCACCAACGCCCCCTGCTGAGTGCTAGCGGCATGGTTTCCTTTGGGTCCGGTGACACCGTGGAGATGATGTCATTCTCTGAGGAGTTATAGGATTGAGCGGCTTCGGATGAAGATGCCCACGCCGCCGCCGCTGAAGAACCCACTGAGTCGCGTCAACACGACTCTGAGCTCGTCCGCATCCTTACTCAAGCTACAGCGGAGCTCAATATCCAGTGGTCGCCACCGTCAGAGCCTCAACTCAGCCGTCTGGATGAGTGGTTCCTGCAGCACGGGCGCCGTCAACCATCCCGCCAGAGGCGAGCGCCGTTCTTCCCTGAGGTTCATCAGGAGCGCACTAAGTCCAAGGACACGGTTCGGGTTGCTGAGGAGAAAAAGAGGCTCTGGTCCCGCTTCGGCCGGCCCGCCCTCGAAAGTTCTGCGTGTTTCAGTCCCCTCGGGCGATGGACACACCCTCGCTCTAACAGCGAAAAACAAATTTTTACCTTTTCACAAAAAGAGCAAATTTCCTCCTCTGTACACACACACGGCTCACCGTCCATAAGCATATCGACGCTTACCGTCAAACTTCACGTTTGGCAATCCACCCCCAATATGCCGGGCTGGATTCTAAACGTAATCCAAAACGGTTATTCACTTCAATTTGCTCGGAGACCACCCCAGTTTTGCGGCGTTCTCTACACCGGCCCTTCCCAAACTGTGGTCCGCAGGCCACTAGTGGTCCGTGAGGGTACTGCAGGTGGTCCGTGTAAAGGCAAAATAAAATATAAAATATATATTTTTAAGAAAAAATATATTTAAAAAAAATATGTTTTAAGAATATGTTGTACTGATGTGATGACCAGTTATAGTTTTAGTGCTAGTAAGCCTATTAATAGGTGCAGATAAATTTAGGACTTTGTGTAGACATATTCTATTATGAGTATCATGAGGTGGTCCGCGAAAATTCTTGATTACAAATAGTGGTCCACACACACAAAAAGTTTGAAAACCCCTGCTCTACACCACTGTCCCAGACGATCGTATGCAGATCCTCAGGTAAGAGGTGCGTTCTTTAGTACTTAAAGACGCGATAGAGACGGTCCTGGCGGATCATAGCGAATCAGGCTTTTACAGTCGTTATTTTCTTGTTCCAAAGAAAGACGGCGGCCTCAGACCGATATTGGATCTACACGTTTTGAATCGCGCTCTTGTCAAACGGCCGTTCAAAATGTTTACAGCCAGACGAATCATGGCGTTAATTCGACCGGGCGATTGGTTCATATCAGTGGATCTGAGAGACGCTTACTTTCACATTCTGATAGCAACTCGTCACAGGCCGTTTCTAAGATTCGCGTTCGTCGGGACAGCATACCAATACAAAGTTCTGCCCTTCGGATTATCTCTGGCACCACGCACGTTTACCAAATGTGCGGAAGCGGCGCTCGCCCCTCTCAGACAGAGCGGCATCCGCATATTGAATTACCTCGACAACTGGCTTATTGTAGCCCAGTCAGATAGGGAAATTATCGCACACAAGACCGTTGTACTCCAGCATTTGGAGAATTTAGGGTTCAAAATCAACCTCCAGAAGAGGTTGCTCTCCCTCATGCAGCGGATCGTCTTCTTAGGCATGACGCTCGACTCGTTAAAGACGCGAGCATGGCTTACACCGGAACACGCGCTCACGCTCAGACGCGAGGCGGCGTCGTTCAGAGCGGGTTCACATCTCCCTCTCAAACGATTCCAAAAAATGCTGGGTCTGATGGCAGCAGCATCCCCACTAATACTGTTGGGAATGCTGTTCATGAGACTGCTTCAGTTTTGGTTGAAAGCGAAAGTTCCGCCCTGTGTTCGGTTGTCGGGCCGCTTATTAATCAAAATCACTTACAGATATGTGAAAGCGCTTTTGATATGGACATCCCCTCACCTTTTCCTCTCGGGCACGGAGCTCGGCTCCGTGAGCAGGAGGAAAGTGGTGACCACGGATGCGTCTGCGACGGGTTGGGGCACACACTGCGACGGCGAACCCGCCTTCGGTACGTGGAACAACCAATTGTCTCAGCTACATATCAACCACCTCGAGATGTGGCCGGTTATCCTAGGGCTACGGCACCTTCGTCCGAAACTCCAACATCAGCACTTTCTAGTACGGTGGTCTCAATCATAAACCACCAAGGAGGGCTAAATTCTCGCTCCATATCCAGCCTGGTGAAACTGCTTTTATTATGGGCTCACGTGAACGTACGTTGAAAGCGACTCACGTACCGGGTGTAGCCAATATTTGTGCAGACATTCTCTCGCGCGAACGGCCCGCCGCCGGGAGAATGGAGGCTGCATCCTCAGACAGTCGAGAAAATATGGACCGTCTTCGGCCGAGCGGAGATCGATCTGTTTGCATCAGGCGAGAATGCGCATTGCCCAATCTTCTTCTCGAGACACCACGATGCCCTGTCGCAAACATGGCCGGCGTGTCTTCTTTATGCTTTTCCTCTGGTGGCTCTGTTACCACAGGTCCTTCAGAGGATAAGAGAGACGAAATGCGCGATAATCCTGATCGCCCTGTTTTGGCACAATCAACCATGGCTCCCCGACCTATGGCAGCTGAAAACATCAGCACCATGGCCAGTACCGCTGAGAAATGACCTCCTCTCTCAGGCGGGAGGGATGATATGGCATCCACAGCCGGAGCTATCGAATCTACACGTTTGGTCTCTGAACGGCAACCGTCACGCCTTTCAGGACATTTGTTAAATACTCTAACGGAAGCTAGGGCCCCATCTACCAGGCGCCTTTACGCTCAAAAGTGGTCTATTTTTTCTGACTGGTGCACGACGAAACACCTGTGAAGTGGAGCATATTTTCTCCTTTCTACAGGAAATGTTGGACAGCGGTCGCTATATAAGAATATACACGGACCGCTCTGCCTCATACCGCAAGTCAGATCAGCTGTTCGTAAGCTTCGCGCACCACTCTTTAGGTATGCCGCTCACTAAACAGAGGCTATCTAAATGGATTGTCGAAGCCATCGCTTTGGCTTACGCCTCCCTGAATGAACATAGTCCAGTTGGTTTAAAAGCCCACTCCACGCGAAGTATGGCTTCATCATGGGCTTGGTCTACAGGGATTTCTATCTTTGACATTTGTAATGCGGCCGGCTGGTCCTCGCCGTCTACGTTTGTCAAATTTTATAGCCTGGATGTCCCTGCCTTACAAGCACAGGTCTTATCGGCTTAATGTTCATGCGACTCCGTTTCTGTATGCCTTCATGGGGCGCTGCGAGCTCACCGTCATGGCTATCTATTAATAAACTATGCACAGCTCGCGGCGCGCTCAGGGAACCTGCCGTCTCGTGCTCTGTTATATATGCATCATGGTGCGTTTAGAAACTTCACTGTATGCGTATTACTGTCTCATATATGGTGCTTACACTGACGCTCGCTAGAGCTATGCCACATGCAGTGTCTCTCCGGTAAGGGCACCTCAGTCCGTTGTGTATGCACGGC
Organism: Paramisgurnus dabryanus; assembly: GCF_030506205.2. Taxonomy (NCBI): domain Eukaryota; kingdom Metazoa; phylum Chordata; class Actinopteri; order Cypriniformes; family Cobitidae; genus Paramisgurnus; species Paramisgurnus dabryanus. Next base: position 10,605,693 of record NC_133344.1, read on the forward strand.
GGGATGGGATTACGTTCCCCCATAGCGTCAGCTAACTGACGCAATGCGAAGTGAATCGTATTGAAAGGGAATGCATAGGTTACTCACATAACCCCAGTTCCCTGAAATAATGGGAACGAGCACTGTGTAGCTGGCCATGCTACAAACGTCTACGCAGTTCGTTCCCGTTATTTCAGGGAAGCAGGGTTACGTGAGTAACCTAAGCGTTCTGTTTTTTTTTACTATTGTGTGATTTATTTAAAATTATTACTACTCACAATACTTTATCCAGTGTATGTTGTGGATTATCCTTTAGATCAGAGAGCAGCTTCATTCCTGAATCTCCTAGTTTATTCTTAGACAAATTCAGTTCTCTCAGATGTGATGGGTTTGATCTCAAAGCTGAAGTCAAAGCAACACAACCTTCAACTGTGATATTACAATAACTCAACCTGCAGAAAACAATGACACACACTTTACTCCACTACACTGTTCTTGTAAATATAGTGAAACCTGTAAAACATTGTGACACTATAAAAAAGGCTAATCAATCATGTTTTTATCAGGACTGGGACACTTCGTAATTATAATCCAAAGAACACTGATTTAGTCTCAGTATAAATTACAGTACCTGACAGAATTTCATTATGAAAATCACACCATGTCTGCTTATTACAGTATCACAGGATCTTACCAGAGTTTCTCCAGTTTACAGTGAGGATCCTTCAGTACATCAGAGAGCAGCTTCACTCCTGAATCTCCAAATTTATTAACAGACAGATTCAGATGTGTTAGGTGTGATGGGTTTGATCTCAGAGCTGAAGTCAGAGCAACACAACCTTCAGCTGTGATATCACAATCACACAAACTGTAGAGAACAGACACACACACTTATCTCTCACAGTAATCAATACACACACATCAGATCAACAATGGGGTCATTATTACAGATAATCACAAATCTAAAGCTTGCATCACTTTCATAGTCTGGTCTGAACTATTTTATGTTACAGACAACAAGACATGATTGGACAGAGGAAGTTTATAAATCTTTATTTAATGTAAGCAGATGTAGATGTTAAAAGTGATGTGAGAGTCTCTTGTTCTTGTCATCATTATCAGAATTGCAGTATCATCTTATTGAGGATCAGATCTTGTGAAGATCAATCGCCTGAATTCACAGCAACAGAACTCAACAAAACATTTTTTTTTTATTACCTCAGTTTTTCCAGGTTACAGTGAGGATTCTCCAGTACATCAGATATCAGCCTCACTCCTGTATCTCCAATACTATTATCAGTCAGATTCAGATGTGTCAGGTGTGATGGGTTTGATCTCAGAGCTGAATTCAGAGCAACACAACCTTCATCTGTGATATTACACCATCTCAGACTGGAGAAAACAACGACCAATTCTTCACTTACTCATATGTGTTGTCTTACACTTTTGAGGCACAAAATGTCACTAGTGTTCTATATATTTAAAGAACACCTATTAACCAATTCACACTTTTACATTACCTTTGGTGTGTAATATGCAAAAGCTACAAATCTCAAAGTAAACGATGATGCGAGTTGTCGTTTCCAACGTAAATCTCTTTTCTTGAACAACAACAAACACAAGGATTGTAGGCAACAGTTTGTTCTGCTTGTTGATGTGGACACGAAGGTCATTATCATAATTCTGCCCACTTCTGACTTACAGCCTGTAAGTAGTCTATGTTTATATACTTAAAGAATTTACTTGGGGAGACCGGGGTTGGTTGTCACAATTTTTACTCATGCATGAATTGCTCATCTTCAAAAAATCTTTCAGCAGTAATTCCTACATAAAATGAAAACTTGGGATCTTGGCTTTAAATGTGTACACTTTTTACTTTTAGAATGTATTTTAACAGGAAGTAATTAACCATCAAAGAGACTCTGACAAAATGTAACAACCAACCCCATCACGATGTTGGTTGTCACAGGGTATGGGGTTGGTTGTCCCTATAGAGGTTTAATAGGATTTCAGTGATAAATTGGGATCTTAAAGGTTCCCTTCCTCTGGCGTTTTTATTGTTTTAGACTGTTGTCTGAGGTCTACTCATGACGTTTGCATGGTTTTTACATCCAAAAACATCAAAAGCAATAAGTAATAGGCTATTTTGTACCCTGATTTTGAGGCTGGTTAGAGAAATGATCCGTTTTAATGGGCGGGCTGCATTGACGACTTGGAAGTAAACGCCCACTGCTATGATTGGATAACAGTTTTTCGTTCAAACTAACTTTCAATTTAATCTCATGTGTAATCAGTTTAATGTTAAGTGAGTGTCTTAAGACACAGTGTCTTTCTTACACACGCATATTTTATCATAAACCCTTTTGACACACACACACACACACACACACACACACACACACACGCGTGTCTTTTATCGTAAACCCACGTACAAAAACACACACACAAACACAAACGTACATGCGTCTTTTATCGTAAACCCTTTCGATGCACACACACACACACACACACACACACACACACACACACACACACACACACACACACACACACACACACACACACACACACACACACACACACACACACACACACACACACGCGTCTTTTACATAAACCCTTCGACGCGCGTGTAACGAATGCACAAACACACACATGTGTTTTTATCACATTCAATGGCCGCAACTGATAGTAACACATAGTACTAAAGTGTTTTACTCACACAAACACGCGTGTCTTTTATCATAAACCCTTTCAAAGCGTGTGCAGCATGAATTCGCGTCCCTCGGAAGAGAAAACACCGGCCGCCACAGTGACACATAGTACTAAAGTGTTTTACTCCCACAAACACGCGTGTCTTTTATCATAAACCCTTTCAAAGCCTGTGCAGCATGAATTCGCGTCCCTCGGAAGAGAAAACACCGGCCACCACAGTGACACATAGTACTAAAGCGTTTTACTCACATAAGCTGCGCCACCATTACGTCCGGATCCAATATTGATAGAGGAGCATTGCTTTTTAATCGCAGTCTCTCTTCAAATCCAGCGTTCTTCTGAACATCCAAACATGTAGCAACTGTTATGATTCCCTCGTTTAATAGGAATGATGTCTCTCGACGAAAAACAATGGCCCGAATACGGTACGGTTAACGTTTAGCCATCCTTGCTGTAACTTGTTATGAAAACTAACTCAACTACACGTAATATGTGGGCGCGGTCTCAAGTTGAAGAGCTCATGAATATTAATGACCTCGATCAGTTCCACGTCACACTGATACATAGGCGGAAATCCCGGGGGGTCGGGGGGGACAGGACCCCCCATCTGAGGGTTTTCCCCCCCTAAAATATTATTAAAATATGTGTATTGAAAATAATTTAATGATTTATAATACTTAAAATAGTTGTGTAAGAAGTAAAACAATACAAATGCAAACGGAGCAACAACAAAAAACGTTGTAAACATTTTGATTCCCCCCTCCCTTGCCTCACAGTGGTTTGGTCCACTGCCAGCGCCACACAGTCGGGTGGTTGATAAGTGTACAGAGCCGACGCGTTAATCAGCTACAAACAAACGTTTCCCATCACTTATCAGTTTAACCTCATATGTTTTAAAACGGGACTATTTGGACATATAAACATGAACATATTTCGTTTTATGAGAACAGAAGCAGATAAACGAACAAGAAAACATTTTATGCATTCATGCAGAGGTGAGGCAGAGCTGAAAGTAACAAATTACATTTACTCACGTTGCTGTAATTGAGTTTTTTTTTTTGTGTACTTTTACTTTTTTGAGTAGGTTTAAAATCTGTACTTTTACTTTTACTTAAGTATGTTTTCTTTAAAGTGCCCGTATTATGAAAAACTCACTTTTTCTGGGTTTTGGGGTGTTATTTTGTGTCTCTGATGCTCCCACACGCATACAAACTTGGAAAAAAATCCGTCCATGCTGTTTTGAGTGAGATACAGGTTTCTGAATGTCCTCTGCCTTGAGTCTCAGATTGCGGCAGTTAAAACTCAGCTCCGTTGTGACGTAACAAACCGTTTCGTCACATTCAGTTTGAATTTTCCCGCCCACCACCCCACTCGCAGGTCTTCACCCACCAGGTAGCTAGAGAGCATAGAGCAGTCACTTGAATGAGACCCTCTGTGCTGTTATCATGTCTCACGGAAATAACAGCGCTATTTGGATATTATGGATTATACTCCCACCTACTTTTAAAAACAAAGTTTTAACGCGTGGTTATTGGAACCCGGAGTAATCTTATATACAGGGTGTTACGACGCAAACAGTCCTCAGATTGTAGGCGATAAGACCTTCATGCGAAATCTGATGTAAACAACAGACTATGTATCTATATTTCACGGATTATAAGCATTTGTGGACAAAAATGGTAATTGGATGTATTTTATTGGACTTTCATGGATCATTCACACATCTGAAACAGACTGGATTCGATTCGCGATCGCGTTGTTTCATCACAAAAGGTAAGAAGTCACGTTATATTTTGCATGTTGTCATCTTCTGTCACAAAATACTACATTTATGATGCTAGAGCTAAAAGCTTTTTGCCAAACTAACCGAGACCGTACGCCCCGGCTTTTCTGACAAGGCGAGCCTCTAATAACTTTACGGTCCGCATAGATATATACACGGTCCGGACCTCACGCTAGCTTCTAGCAATTATCACGTGGTCCACAAGCAGTATACATCCCCCGCCGGGTCTTAATTTCTGTAATTTGCGAAAATAATGCGTTTAAAAATGTTTATAACGGGAATATGTTAGTATTGTCCAGGGCAAACGAGTGTATTGTTCAGACTGCTACATCACAATTTACGCTGGAATCTTTGTGTGTCATGATGAGTTTGACACACCGAGACCGGGCCTTACCGCCCCGGCTTTTCTGACGAGGCTAACCCCCGAGCCTCTTATAACTTTACGGTCCGGACCTCCCGCTAGCTTCTAGCAATTGGCACGCGGTCCACAAGCAGTATACATCCCCCGCCGGGTCTTAATTTATGTAATTTGCGAAAATAATGCGTTTGAAAATGTTTTATAATGGGAATATGTTAGCATTGTCCAGGGAAAACGAGTTTATTGTTGTGACTGCTAACGTAACATCACAATTTACTCTGGAATCATTGTGTGTCATGAGTTTCTTCTCCTGTAGTGTACTTATTAGTGATACTTTTCTGTATGATTTGTCTGTTGGCAACATAAACCGTTAATAATAATAATATATAAAATAATAACACAGTATGGTCTGTACTGCTCACGATACCACTGAGCACGCGCACGGGCACATGACGTTAGTAGTGGGGCGTGATCAAAGGAGCAGCAGCTCATAAATATGTAAGACTAGCTCAAAACGGCACAATCTGAACTGCCCTGAAACAGAGGCTTCTAGAGATGGGTAACAATCTTTTCCTACAAGCTATTTCGAGCAAACAACTTTTGAAACATGCTTTATGGAACTCATACACCTATATAACTTGTGGAAAAGCAGTCATAAGATGGGCACTTTAAAGTATTGTAGGCTACTTCGCTACATTTTAAATCATATCCGTTACTGAGTAAAAAAATAAAATAGCAAGGTGATAAAGAAGCGCCACGGATGATTGATTGATGGGCGGGGGAACGCGCAAAAAGAGCCATGGAGAGGGACGAGACAGGCGAGGGCTAATGCAGACCCTCAATTCAATTCTTATGAAAGAAACCCCTGGCCATTGACACGAAGCGATTGTTTCATTGAGCCGGGTTTTTACCGCTAATTTGCACGACGCGTTTTTAATACATGTGCATTATCCTTCGAGGTCTATCAGCTTCGCGTCAAGTCAAACAACTTAAGAACGTCCTCGGGAATGCGCATGTCATTAGACATTGCAGAGAGGGAGAGAGAGAGAGATTGAAAGACATCAGGTACACAGGTCTGGGAAGCTAGAATACAATAAACGTGTAAAGGATAAAAGTATATGGCACTCATCTCATTATATGCTCATTTAAACTAGGTATATAGTTTAATAAAATAATGTATGTTACCAGCAATACATCAATTACAACCTTACTATAGTGAATTTATTTTCTAGCTGCTGACCTCATATTATTTTTGCTTCAAGTGCATAACTCACCAGTAAAAATCATTAAACAATTCCATAAATGTTTCTTAGTTATAAAAAAGCGTTTTGTTTTATTAACTTTTTGTTATTGCACTTTAATTGCTAAGATGTTCCTACAATAAAAAACAAATAGTTTGAGATTTATATTCCCTTGTCCTTTTTGAACTATACTAGAAACCTCTCCCCACTGTAAAAAAGTAACTTTACCTCTGAGTAAAATTAAAATGACTTACTTTTTACTTTTACTTGAGTAGATTTTCAGACCAATAACTTTACTTTTACTTAAGTAAAATATTATTAAAGTAACTTTACTTTTACTTAAGTAGAATATTTTATTATCTTTCCACCTCTGCATTCATGTGTATTAAAATTAAATTTGCGTCCGTTCATAGAGAAAGAGAAACGTTTTCTATCTGTACACATTTCCTTGCAAGTACAATTTTGCCTGTATTATTGGTGTCCCCTTCAAAAATTGTTCTTGAAAAATTTTATGTTTAATGTCCCCCCCAACATTTAGATGAAATTTTCGCCCCTGCACTGATAAGCTTTTCAAACTGACCTGATTTCTCCGCTTCTTTCTTTTCAGTGGCTAGAGCTGACAGAGGAGGTGGAAGTTAATTTTCACATTCACAACACAACACAAACACATATGGACCTAACACATATAAAAAAATACAAGTAAAAACGGTTTTATGTGGAAGGGCCTCTTTAAAAGATAATGCATAACTTTTAGTTTTTTAAGCTAGAAACTACAAATAAGTTTTAATATGAATACCACCCCTATGACAGTTGTTATTAATGCCCCTTATGTTTAAACAATGGGATTAAAGTGGGTGATCAGTTACTTGAATTGTCTACGGTGTTGAGAAATAAAATTAAATAATTTTAGTGCTAAAACCTCTTTATTATCGTTTAATTATGTAAGTTGCCTAACAGCAAACAAAAACAAACAAACAGACCAACAGTCCTAAAAGGTCCACATGTCCAATACTCACATGTGACAACCAACCCTGAAAGCTATGAGACAACCATCCCCAACTGACTTCTTGACAAACATGCTAAACTAGCTGCCACATGGCTTTAACTTGATAGCTAAAAGATGACTCAAAATAAAGCTAATACTTTTGTCTTTTTAATGAGTGTTTTGTTTTTGAATGACTAATATCCTACAAGCTCTCAACACAAAAAACAACACCAACATGAAAATTTACTCTGACCCATGAAAATAAAACATTGTCTCCTCACCTCAATGTTTTGTGTGCAAATGCAAAAAGTGCAAATGAGTAAGCTTTTAAAAGCTAACAGATTGATATCAAAATTGTACCACTCTGGTGACGTGGCCAGTCCTTTTAAGCTGTTCCTTCGCAAGCATGGTGTAAATGCTGGGGATATTTGCCTTGCTGAGGATTTCCTTGTCAGGGATTTTTTCTTGCCACTTGATCCCCAGCAGTTTCCTCAGACAGCTCAGGTGGAAATGGTTCCGTTTTTTGACATAGGACTTTCGTCTTCTTTGTGCTGAATGTCAGGCCGAAGTTGTTGCAAGCTGAGGAGAGGTGGTCCATACTGTCCTGTAGATCTTTATTTGAGCCAGCAGCCAAAGCACAGTTATCAGCAAACAGAAGTTCTCAAACAGTGACTTCCTCCACTCTAGTTTTGGCTTGCAACCTCTGCAGATTGAATAGCCCACCGTCAAAACGGTAGATGAATTTAATCCCAGTGTTGTAATTCTGGAATGAGTCTTGCAGCATGGCAGAAAACACCATGCTGAACAACGTTGACTCAAAATACTTGAAAGGTGGGTCGAACACTACAGTACGGTCCTAAATCAGCCATCATCCATAAATGAGGAGGCAATTGTGAGATTGCCGCAAGTTGAAATAAACCAGTCCTTGGTGGTTCTACCAACCACTGAGGAAACCTGTAAAGCCATAACACTTCTCTCATCAGGCAAAGCTCCAGGGTCCGATGCCATTCCAGCAGAAATCTACAAGGCTGGAGGGCCTCGTTTAGTCGAGAAACTGACCAAGCTCTTCCAGACCATGTGGAAGTTAGAAGCCGTTCCCAAGGAGTTCAAGGACACTACTATAATCAATCTATATAAAAGGAAAGGCAATCGGCAGGACTCCGACAACCATAGAGGCATCTCCATACTATCAGTCGCTGCCAAAATCTTGGCGAGAATTCTTCTGAACCGCCTAAGTGTTCATCTAGACCAGGGTCTGCTACCCGAGAGTCAGTGTGGTTTCCGAAAAGATGGTATTTATTGCTCGACAGTTACAGGAAAAATACCAAGAACAAAATGTTGATCTATATATGGCAGGGGTGTCAAACTCAAGGCCCGCGGGCCAAATCCGGCCCGCCCCCTCATTTCATCTGGCCCGCGAGAGTTTACAAATTATGTTAATTATGTGGCCCGCGAGAGTTTAAAGATTATTTTATTGTTATTATAATTTTTTTTGCAGGTTATTTCCTACATTTATTTTTTTAGCAGCCTTCAAAACTAATTTTTGTCCCGCCAAAGTATTTTTGTAATGTAATTACAGTGATAATGTTGATGATTGCATGAGAAAGAACGAGCAGTGCCCAGCACGCGCACACTACTAGAGTGGGCGTGTCTGAATGCGAACGCTGCAGCCTCCGGAGGTCGCATTTCCAGGCTGCATACGTCATCAAGACTGTCTTGTTTCAGAATATTAACAATTATAAAGTTAAATATTATTCTTTGTTTATAGTAAATAGTTGTAATATGCGTATGACTTGCGAATGTAATGGTCAGTTAACTTAAATAAACCAGGCTTGATGACGCTGCCTATGCGACCTCCGCATATGGAAACGGACAGTTTCTGCTCGTTCTTTCTCTCCCTCTCTCGCGCACGCTCACGCGGATCCAGCAAGAAAATGTTTTCCGTCTCGTGTACAGAAATGTTTCGCGATGTCCAGCTGAGATTAGTTTACAACGCGTCTATTCCCGCTAAATACGCGAACTAATGACTCATCTGAACTGATTACTTTTAATAAACAATTGAAACTATTCATCTGTAGCCTACAACACTGAACTCATGAGACGTCAGTCAATCAGACACTCAAAGCCAAGTAAAAAATCACAGCTTTTTTGTAAAGAGGGCAAGAAATGACAAGTGAGAGTGTCTAAAAAAATTCATATTGTGGTGGAGTTTGTAAAACTCTTTATTAGTATCTTATAATGCCTCTCGTTTTCTGACCTGCACAATGAAGGATAACAGAACATTTTGAGTGTACTGTACTCAACATGTGTTTTTGTCACCACAATTATTTTTAAAATAATCTGTAGAATAGTTGTACTCTATACACTTTTTCATTATTTGCCTGGGCTTCTACTTTCAAAGCTAGGTATTAATTGAGTTATTAACAAAACCAATAGTAAGCAAATGCAGAGAAATTATGCAATGTACAGTAATAAAAGAGTTGATACATTCATACAGTCGAATACAACCGGCCCTTTGAGATTAACCGTAAACTGATGTGGCCCGGGATGAAATTGAGTTTGACACCCCTGATATATGGCCTTCGTTAATCTAACAAAAGCATTCGACACAATCAGCCGGGAGAGCCTATGGAAAATCATGGCCAAGTATGGTTGTCCAGACAAGTAATCTCCATGATGGCATGATGGCCAGTATCAGAGAGCCGCAAGAACACTCTGATCCATTCCCAATCACAAACGGGGTGAAGCAAGGCTGCGTCTTAGCGCAGGAGCGTAGTGTGTTTGGAATAAGAAATGTGACAACCAACACGTGAGACAACCAGCCCCGGTTTCCCCTACTGACTAAACCATGATTCAAACACAAGTTTTGAGCAGTGCAGAGTAGCGCTTGTTGTTTATCGTTTCTAGAATCACAAATGCAGACATGGTTTTAACATTTTAGTATCCTTACTGTACCAATCAACCAATGTTAAATTCTGCTCAAGCCGCGCTGGTAAAGTCGATCGATCAGCTTGGTCATCTGCATTTACTGGATCATATTTGGCTCATATTGATAAGGTAGTAAAGACGATATTAACTCCTGTCAGCATTGCATTGGGAGCTAATCTTCAAAACATGGTAAGGACCGTCACATTTCTGGCTGACATTTCAGAACAAAATCAACACTTGTACAAAATCAACACGTTTCAGATAGGCAGGGCATAGAGGAGCAACAAAAATGTACGGTATGTGGAAAATGTGTTTTTTGAACCATAAACCACACAAACACATTGTATTATACAAAATACACAAATGAATGTTGTTTTAGAAATGTAATAGGCAGGGGCGTCGTGGGGGGATATTAGGGGGAACTTTTGGGGGCCCCAGCAAAAGGACTGTGCCACATGCGCAACCCCCTTAAAGCTCCCGTTCTTTCTGTGTTTTTGAAGCTTTGATTTTGTTTATAGTGGGCAATATAACATGTATTCATGTTTCACGTGTAAAAAAACGCGGTATTTTTCACACAATTTACTTAACTGTATAGCGCTGTTTTCACTTTCCTAAAAACAGGCTGATGTCTTCCTTGTTCTATGAAGTCCCTCCTTCAGAAATACGTAACAAGTTCTGATTGTGTAGTTTGTTTAGTGTGTTGTGATTCGGTAGCAGCTTAGCTTAGCAGAGCCGTCTGAGCCAAAGCTGGTGACTGACGTATTCATGTGGGCGGAGTCTAGTCAACGAACTGTTTTACTGACGTCATTAAAGCAGGAAATAGAGGGCTGTAGTCCAAACCGGCCATTTGCTGTAGGCTTTGAAAGAGGAATTTTATTAAAGAAAATATATCGCTTGCCAGAGAACTTTGAGCTTTATCATTTTACAGGTTTTATTTATGCTATTACAGCAACATTACACACTAACTAGGGTTTAAAAAATGGGATTAGGAAGAACTTGACCTTTAAGCTGGGCCTTCTTAGCTCCGGCCCGTCTTTACCCTGCGTTCTTAGCGCCTCCTACAATCCACGGCCTCACAGTGCGGAGTGAACTTCAGAGGAGAACAAGGTGTGTGTGTGAGTGTGTGTGTGTGTGTGTGTGTGTGTGTGTATTTACTGCTATTTGCTATGATATCTGTATATGTGCACTTCCTTACTATAAATGCAGTTTACATAATGTGACGCTGAAGCAATATAATGCAGTTTCCTTTCCACTGTAAAGTTTTCGCTCCGTTCACCCCAGTTAAAAAAAGGTGATTTACGTTCCCTGTTTTATGTTATGATTCTGACACGAAGCCAGCCCCTATTCATAAATGTCAGCTGACGTCACTCATATCTCAAACTTGTCTTCCGCCATGTAGAGTACCTGAAGTGGTCGCAAAAGAACTTAGAAGCTATGCCTTCAATATGTTGTGAGCATCAAAATGGCTATTTTTACAACACTAAGAAGGCACAACACAACATGATACATTGCTCGAAGTATCACCTGGATCTCTACACATGAACTCGAGCATTGAGAACATTGGGCTCTATCTTGCACCCAGCGCAATTGACTTTGTCAGTGACGCATGTATTATTTCGTATTTTGCACCGGCGCACAGCGGGTTTTTCCCGTCACAGACGCACGTCGGTCAACTAGGGAATGAACTTGCGCTCCCTGGGCAGTTCAGCGCAAAAAAGAGGCGTGTTCCGGCGCAAACCATCCCTGATGCTATTTTGCAGTTTCAAAAAACAATTGCGCCACTGACCAGAAAAAAAAGTTTAAAGTCAGTGGCGCGTTGCGCGTTGTTCATTATGCTATTTTAAGGGCGCATGCTTGACCATAATGTATAGCGTGCACAACGCGCATACACTTTGCATCTAATCTACACAGATGCAACAGTTATTTTTGCAAATCATAAATTGTTACACTTAAAAATATTAATACACGAGATAAGGGGAATCATAGTGGTGAGCATTGTGGTGATAGTTTTTATTTATTGTGTGGCTGCGTTAAAAAATTCTCATGCAAATAACGATTAAAATATTTTCATAAGTTTGTTGTGTGGCTTACGTTTATTTTATGTAAATAATAATTAAAATGTTTTCATAAGAAACCTTAATGTATATGAACTTGATTTGTAAGAGTACTTTGGGGTTGGACCTTGCTTGCGTTTCTTGAGTCCGATTTCAAAGCCCCCAAACCCTTTCAGCGGTGAGGGTGGACGCAGCGATGTCCTCTGCTGGCGTCAGGTCATGTGTAGAGGCAGATCCACCTCCCGTTACACGGCGTGCCTGATTTATGCTGGCAAGCTTGGGATTCCCCCGTCTCCTGACATCATTGTAGCGCTTTGCACAACGATGGGGATGCCAGCTGATGAGACTGTGGCTATTTCCTCTCATGCCTGTTTAACCGACGCTGATTTGGGCGGGTTTCTCCAATCCCCATACAAAACAACTTCTCTGTCTTTGACTGCTCTTACAAGAACGTCGGTCTCCTCGGCTGTGAACCGTTCCTGGTGTGCGCCTGGTAAATCCGTCAGTAAATCAGCGTAGGTTAAACAGGCGTGAGAGGAAATAGCCACAATTGTCTCATCAGCTGGAATCCCCATCGTTGCGCCAAGCGCTACAATGATGTTAGGAGATGGGGGAATCCCAAGCTTGCCAGCATAAATCGAGCACGCCGTGTAACGGAAGGTGGATCTGCCTCTACACAGCACCTGACGCCAGCAGAGGACATCGCTGCGTCCACCCTCACCGCTGAAAGGGTTTGGGGGCTTTGAAATCGAACCCAAGAAACGCAAGCAAGGTCCAACCCCAAAGTAAACTTACAAATCAAGTTCATATACATTAAGGTTTCTTATGAAAACATTTTAATTATTATTTACATAATATAAACGTAATACAGCCACACAACAAACTTATGAAAATATTTTAATCGTTATTTGCATGAGAATTTTTTAACGCAGCCACACAATAATTAAAAACTATCACCACAATACTCACCACTATGATTCCCCTTATCTCATGTGTTAATATTTTTTATTGTAACAATTTATGATTTGCAAAAATAACTGTTGCATCTGTGTAGATTATATAAGCAAAGTGTGTGCGCGTTGTGCACGCTATACATTATGGTCAACCATGCGCCCTTAAAATAGCATAATGAACCACGCGCAACGCGCCACTGACTTTAAACTAGTTTTTTTTGGTCAGTGGCGCAATTGTTTTTTGAAACTGCAAAATAGCATCAGGGATGGTTTGCGCCGCAACACGCCTCCTTTTTTGCGCTGAACCGCCCAGGGAGCGCAAGTTCATTCCCTAGTTTGCCGACGTGCGTCTGTGGAGGGAAAAACCCGCTGTGTGCCGGTGCAAAATACGAATGATACATGCGTCACTGAAAAAGTCAATTGCGCTGGGTGCAAGATAGGGGCCATTGTGATTGTCCCCACAAAGATAGGAATACCAGTATTTTTGAGGTCCCCATGAGGAAACAAGCTTATAAATCAAACATTTCTTGAAAATGTAAAGTAGGAAAAAGTTTTCTGTGATGGTTGGGGTTAGGGTTTGGGGAAGGGAATAGAATATACATTTTGTACAGTATAAAATGCATTACGTTTATGGAATGTCCCTACAAAAGATGAAAACCAAAATCTGTGTGTGTGCGCAAGTGTGCAATTTTTAATTGTTCAAAAAAATACAGTAGCCTCAAATCGGCAGGTATCAGTATCGGCCGATACTCAGAATTCTGGTATCAGAATCGGAAATGAAAAAAGTGGTATCGGTGCATCCCTAGTTTATGGTTCAAAAAACACATTATTTTTCACATACCGTACATTTTTGTTTCTTCAGATTTCACTCTCTTCCTGAAACGCACTGATTTTGTACAAAACTCATCGATTTGAAAAGCGCTGTGTCCCTGATTGGCCAGCTAATCTGTAAATTATGATTGGCCTGAATATCTGACGTCAGGGGGAAATGTGACGCTCCTTACCATGTTTGAAAGATTCAGTCGCAATGCTGACAGGAGTTAACTTACAGGCTGTGAATCCAAGCGGGAGGAATTATGATAATGTCGGTCTTGTCTACATTACCAATCCGAGGAAGTAAACTGTTGCCCACAATCCGTGTGTTTGTTGTAGTCCAAGAAAAGAGATTTTCGTTGAAGACAATAACTTGCGTCATGGTTTACTTTGTGGATTGTACCTTTTGCATATATTTTTAACATGTACTAATACACAATTACACATCAAAGAAAATTTTAAATCGTGAATCAGACCATATTTCCTCTTTAAATTGCAACTGCATAAGTAGTCTTTAATAAACCCAAAGAGCCTGGCTCCTAGTTGTGGCTCCCATCAAGTCCCAATAGCCGTGTTTGCACTATCGGGCTTCAAGCGGGCGTGCCAGTGCCTGCCGAGGCCTGTGGCGTTTGCATTGTCACTTCCGGGGCATGATCGTGCTTCACTGGTGCTTCGTTGGGGCTTAAGGCCCGGCTTTTCTGGCCCGCCGAATTCCTTGGGCCAGAGCGGGCTTCTCGGGGCTAGGGGAGTGGTAAAGGTCAAAGGCGGAGTTTATCTGAGTCTCTGGCAAGATGCGCAACCATCTGTCTGCAGATTTAAAACTTTAAAAATAATCGGGATCACCAGTAATTTACTGTTTAACGGAAGATGCCTGATATGTTTGTACTTCGGACTGAAGAAAATGATCTGCATATGTAAAAAACAAAAGACGCGTTACGACGCCGAACTCGTCATGCTAAGGACCCGGCGCACACCGCTACCGGTTCGGGAGTAGTTTATAAAGTTTCGGGCACAGAACAAAGTGTTTAAAGTGCAACAGTGCTGAGAAATTAAGGATGTGTGTTGGATCATCATTTCACCGTCCATGTATTAAAGAAGCGATCACTCGAGTCACGATGGTATCTACAGTCGGTGAGTTAACATAACGTTTGCATACAAAACACAATTAACGATTGCATAAGTGTCTTACATGGGTGTTTGTTGGGTTTTTTGTGTTATATTGTCATCTCTGTTGAATTTTTTAATCAGCCCTTAGAAAAAGTAACCATGGTTTTATTATCTTAGTCATAGCCATGCTTTCTGGTATTTTGGAGATTAATTTGACTCTTATATGAATGTAGCAAACTTTATATGTCGGTATACTGTATGTGTATTTACAAACCCTTTATACAAAACATCACATGATGTGGTGCTTTCTTTTGTGTCCGTTTTACAGAAAAATGCCAACGTAAAGCTTTCAATTTGTCATCCAGGAGTTTTTATGTAGTATATGAGAGATGACACAGCAACAGATGAAAGAGCAGGAGATGAAACGAAGATGATGATGATGAGACGACAGGAGCCATGGATCCGTCTGGAGGAGATGTCTTTAAATACACCTGTTTGTGCACTGATATAAACTTCATATGTAAATAAAGTACCGCGCTATTGTTACTACGGCTGCTTGTCAGTTTATTGAAAATGATTGCTTAATAAGGATCACATCTGAAACATAGAAATGGTATGCAACAAAATGGTAAATATAACCATCATTAACTTAACCACTGTAACATAGCTTTTTAAATACTTGTCTATATTCAGAGTTGATTCTTAACGAGTACATTTTCTAATGATTTCTCAAACGTTTTGAGATGCAAGTAAAGTGATTTTCAGTCCTATTCAGCTATTCGAGGCAGTTCTTTATAGACAAAAGTATTTATTGATTGACACATTATTGAAATAGCTATTAGACAGTTACCTTGTGTTTCATGTGATGCTCAACTATTAACGTTTTCATGATTAAAGATATCACACCTCTTATAATGTGTAAGTATGTTTACATCGCCATAGAACTATAATTACAAACTTAACGTTACATATTTAGACACACGTGCATATTTTAAAATAAGATTATTTTATATAAATGTAAAACTATGACTCGTTATATTCTTTAAAATATTGTGTATATAGTATAATGGCACATTAGGTAGATGAACGCTTTATTTGTAATTATCCTACTTCATAAAGTTAACTATTGCTTATTGATCATCTGATATTGTCTCGTTGTGAGATCGCTCGTGTGCAGCCAACATAAACTTCAAGAGTAACACCGCGGATGGAGCAAACATCTCTATCTTCTCATCTTGGCTTTCACCATGCAAACAGCCGCCTCAGTTATGTTCTTTATGTTTGTTGTATGATGATGCGATCTCACTCCCGTCTCCTGTCAGATTGAAGTGACTTCCTCACGGTAAAACAGGTGGAGTTGTGTGACGTTACATCCAGGTAGGCGTATTAAGGGCGGGGGTTTCTGAAGCGCTGCGGCGCTATTGGCTTGACAATGCAAACGCGTCGTGATTTTGGCTACACAGCTGGAGGTCTGAGGCTATTGGCTCCGCGAGGCCCGTTTGAAGCCCTGACTCGCACAGGCCCGATAGTGCAACTGAGGCTATTGAGGCACTGGTGCTTGCCCCTATAGAACAGTCACTTTCTCGCCAGCTGTGTGAAGCAGCTATTTGAGAATCATACTCTGTGACTATCAGACGGATGATCTTACCACAGTATTTTCAGTTTACAATGAGGATTCTTCAGTACATTAGAGATCAGCTTCACTCCTGAATCTCCAATATTATTATCAGACAGATTCAGATGTGTCAGGTGTGATGGGTTTGATCTCAGAGCTGAAGTCAGAGCAACACAACCTTCATCCGTGATATTACAATCACTTAACCTGTAGAGAACAATGACACACACTGTTCACTTTCAGTTTAAAACACATCAGATCAACAATGAGTTTATATTATTATTTTTTTTTTAAAAAGACTAAATATAAATGTATTATTACAGATCATTACATATCTAAAGCACAATTCACTGTCACACAAAGTTTCATCTGATTTTTGATTTAAACTTATTCATGTAAAATAGATCAAGACATGAGGATGAGAGAGAGAGACAGAGTGAGAGAGAGAGAGAAAGAAAGTGAGAGAGATCTAACAGCCTATCACAGTGATTCCCAACCAAGGGTGCAAGTGCCTGTTTCTGAAGAATTTTCAAGGGGTACACACTTTTTTGGATTTTGCTGTGATCTCAATTGTTACTTGTTAATTTTGATATAAAGTGCACAGAGAATCAGCAGCTACCACTGTGTGTTGTGAAGCATTTTTATTTGGATTGAAAGTTTAGCAGGCATGTGATTGGCCAAGGACAATAAAGAAGGAAGAAAACCCAAAACACCCCTTCCCCCCGGCGGGCGGAGACAAAATGCACGCCATAACATACACAAAAATACATTATTACCATTATAAAAATTTAATTCTGAAAGACAATTTAGATTATGAAATTTAAACATTTTACTAGTAACCAATGTTTATTTAAATGGGTTGATAAATGTGCAAAGCTGTAACAAGTGGCATCCCCCTACTATTTTAAATCTGCAATAATTTTATTTTGCCATAATCTGTCCATCAGTTGCAAGGCCATACATTTTTAACTGAGTGGACCTTGGAATAGGGTGGACCTGAAAGCCTACATGTAATTTGAAATTACTTAATTTTACAACATAGTACTGGTTAAATGAATTACATTATGGTTTTTGAGTCATAGGTTGAATAATTTTCAGATCAGCAAAAAAGTGATGTGGGACAATAAAATAAAAACAAATCAAGAAATTACAAGCATATAAAATAAAAGAACAAAGTTACAAATAAAGTAAGTTCTGACAGTAGTATTTAGGTACAAAATCAAATGAATAATAACACGGTTTTCATTCTATACATTTAATATAATCTTTTTAAAGCCATAAAAGTGATTTTCCTTTTGTCTTCTGTAGTTTGATTAACATAGTGACACAAACAAAAGCATTTCTTATAGGAGGAACTGTCCCTTTAAGAATATATAAACGCGGATCCATACACTGACAAATCTGATTTCTTTCTGAACTGTTGACTTATAATAAACTCCTGTTATTATGAGAATGCTTAAAAGGCGCGTCTCTATGCGTGGGCTTTTGAGTGTCCGTGAGTGTATGTGCAACAGCTCACTTTAGCATCTTTGTTGCTCAAATAGCTTAAAACGCTTAAATATTAAGATTTGCAAGGCTTATAAACACATGCAAATGACAAACTTTCTAGATAAATAGTTATTTCTGATTTATGATTACTTGACTGATTATTATTGATTAGTTTTATGTATGCGTGATTTTTTTCCGCTTTCCCCCAAAAAAAGAAAGTGTATTTTCTGACTTGGTGGACCAGCCGTCAATCTGTCAAGCATTAACCATTGTGTATTAACTGTATTTCATGCAACATTTTACATGTTTACATTTATGTATTTACAGTACAGTAGACCAATGTGACTTAACAAGCGAGGAGTAAAGTTAGCCCATGTTCATCATTTGTTTCAATCCATTCCAATAAAATCCTTTCAGGTCACTTTGCAATGTCAGTCTACTGTATATATGTTGTTTTAATTGATATCACCGATGACCAGAAACGTCTCGGTTACGTATGTAACCCTCGTTCCCTGAAGGAAGGGAACGGAGACTTCACGTCGTGACCGACGAATTGGGAACTCGCTTAGAGAGACCAATCTGCTTCGTACTACTAAAACGCCAATGAACTTGGCATTGAGATATTTGCATAATGCTGGCGCCGCCCCGCCAGGTGCGTATATAAGCAGCAGGTGCAAATATGGAAATTAGCTTCATTTCGCTGAGAAAGCCGGAAAGTGTGACCGGCCGATAAACAGCAGGGAGCAGCCCTGTGGCGACGGGACGTGACGTCTCAGTTCCCTTCCTTCAGGGAACGAGGGTTACATACGTAACCGAGACGTTCCCTTTCAGTCGGTCACTATGATGTCACGTCGTGACCGACGAATTGGGAATCCCTACCAAAACGCCACTGAGGGCTGACCTCTTCCAGTGTCTGCGTAAAGCCCTCTGGTTCCACTTAAGGAGAAGGAGAATTAGGTTTTAAGGCAGAAGGCCGGGCACTAGATGTTCCTTTAACCCCACAGTAGTGCCAGCGACTGGGAAGCGCCCTATCTGAGCGGGATAGGAACGCTGCGGAAGCCACCGCCCCGTTAAGGGCTAATGGTGGGCGAAAGTCAACCGTAGTTGAGGTAAAAAAACAGCCGTAGCTGTGTAAGCAAAGCAGTGCTCTGCTGAGGGAAACGTGGGCTAGTAGGATTAACCCCACGGAAAAATACTCACAAAGGAACCCAGTGGGACGCATTGTGGATGCCCGAGCCAAACACATAGGTTCGCAAGGATGCAGCTAGTGAGAGGCTGGCAGCGGATGCTCCGCAACATCAGGCTGTCAAGGCAGCGGAGGAAGACAAATCAAACCATTACGCATTTTTGTCCTGAAGGCCTTCCATACTGACAGTTATTGTGTAGCGTCAGTCGGAGGCTGCAAGCCGACCTGCGAGCCTGTTCTCTGTGCTTCCCCTAACGAGGAAAGAACACTAGAGGAGACAGGCTCGACACGAACACTGTAAAATCTAATGAACGTATTAGGTGTCGCCCAATCAGCAGCTCTGCAGATGTCTGTTAGCGAGGAACCACGAGCGGGTGCCCAAGATGAGGCAACACTTCTAGTAGAGTGAGCACTCAATTTAAATGGACAAGGAATGCCCTGCAGATTATAAGCCAGGGCGATAGTATCAACTATCCAATGAGACATCCTCTGCTTAGTGACAGCTTTCCTTCTCTGCTGACCACTGAAACAAACAAAGAGCTGATCTGAGGTCCTGAGGCTTTGTGTGCGATCCACGTAGAGGCGCAGTGCGCGTACGGGACATAATAAAGCCATGGTTGGGTCTGCCTCCTCCGGGGGCAGCGCTTGCAAGCTCACCACCTGATCTCTGAAGGGAGTGGTGGGAACTTTGGGCACGTAGCCTGGTCTGAGTCTCAGTGAGACAGCAGGACCAAACTGAAGGCACGAAACATCAACAGAGAATGCATGCAAATCCCCTACTCTCTTCACGGAGGTCAATGCTAGCAGGGTCAGAGTTTCATTGACAAAAACTTCAGACTCGCAGACTGCAAAGGCTCGAACGGGGGACCTGTAGGGCTTCAGCACCATGGACAGATCTCAGGAGGAATAGAGGGAGGGCGCGAGGGGTTTAGCCTGCGAGCGCCTCTTAAAATCTAATAACCAAATCATGCTGGCCTCCGATTTGCCGTTGATAAGTGAATGATGAGCAGAAATAGCGGCGATATCAACTTTAATGGTGGAGGGACAGCCTACGCTCCAAACGGTGTTGAAGATGTGAAAGCACAATGTTAATGAGGCATTCTCGGGGGTCCTCGCGTTGCGAAGAACACCAGGTGACGAAAAGGTTCCATTTAAGCGCGTAAGCCCGTCTTGTGGACGGTGCTCGTGCCACGTCGATGGTGTTAGATACCGCTTGCGATAAATCACCTAAACCTTGCGCACGCTCAACGACCAAACATGAAGATTCCACCGGTCGAGGCGTGGGTGCCTAATGTGGCCCCTCCTTGAGAAAGAAAGTCCTTCCTCAGGGGAATCCACCAGGGAGGGCTGTCGAGAGGAGCATTAACTCTGGAAACCAACTCCTGATCGTTCAGTAAGGCGCGACCAGTAAAAGGCTCTACTCATCCTGCCTGACCTACACAGCGTCTGTGCGAAAAAGCTCACTGGAGGGAATGCGTATTTGCGCATCCCCCGCGGCCAGCTGTGTGCCAACGCATCCACGCCGAGGCTGCCCTCGGTTAGTGAATAAAACAGGCGACAGTGGGTATCGTCCGGCGACGCAAACAGATATATCTGCGCACGACCGAACTTCTTCCAAATTAGCTGAACCGTCTGGGGGTGGAGTCGCCATTCGCCGGGATGCGCAGCTCGGGAAGCGCGTCTGCCGCTGTTTTGAGCGTACCCGGGATGTAAATGGCACGAAGGGACCTCAGATGCTTCTGACTCCAAAGGAGGAGATGAAGAGCGAGATGCGACAGGTGACGAGAGCGCAAAAACCGCCTTAACGGTAAATAACGCAACAGTCGCAATGTTGTCGGTGTCGGCTAATACATCCTTCCCTCGCATCTCCATAGCGGAGCGTACAAGTCCCACATATACAGGGCACCGCTCGCGGCAGTTGGGGTGCTATGCACACCCCTGAGACTGCAAGCTCGTCATACGTGGCTGCTCATCCCGTGCTGGGGGCATCGCATGTGCTACAGAATGCCAGGAGTCCCGACTCAGGGGCATATCTTGCTATCAGAAATGCTGGGTCTGACCACGGGGTAAAATAGAAATGACACGCAGGTGTAATGGTTACACGGTGTATGCCGTTGCGCCACGCTCTCCTCGAGACTCGATCGTAAAACCAACGCTGAAGCGGTCTCATATGAAGCAGCTCGAGCGGTGTCACAGCCGCAGCTGCTGCCATATGTCCAGGAGCTTCTGAAATTGTTTCAGAGGGACCGCGTTCTTCCCTCGAACTAAACCGAGGCAAGTCAGAATTGACTGGGTGTGCGCTCTTATAAAACACGCCAATAAATCGATCGAGTCTATTTCCACACCGAGAAAAAAGATCCTCTGCACGGGGCAAAGTTACTCTTTTCCCAGTTGACCTGAAGACTTAAACGAGCGAGATGCCGAAGCGTTAAATCTCTGTGTTCGCGCAGCGTCTGCCGAGAACGAGCTATAAGCCAACGTAAATATACGCAGAACGCGAACAACGCTCTCTCTCGGGGGTTTAAGTGCCGTGTCTAGCACTTTCATGGAAACACGGGGAGAGAGAGAGACAGCTCGAATGGAGGTACTTAGTATTGATATGCCCTGCCCACGAACGCGAACGGCCTGTGGCGAGGGGAGATGGAAACATGAAGAACACGTCTACAGGTCTAAGGCTGCAAACCGATCTGAACATTGAAATACGCGCTTCGGTGTTATCATCCTGAAGGATCTCATTTGGAGAGCCGGTGCGTAAATCAAATCGGTTGTAATCCGCCGCGTATTTTGGGTACTATGAGATAAAGGCTGGAAAAACGCTTTCACTGTAGTGAAACGAATGCCCGAGAATTTGGGGGTATGCCGGTAAATTGTATTTCGTAACCGAGGCGAATCGTGCGTAAAACCCAACGAGGCGGGCTGGTGAGCTGAAGCCAAGCACCCAGGGACCGTACGAGGGGAATTAACGGCACTACCGAAGTACCCGCGGTGGGCAGCCGAGCAGGACAGGTGTGACTGCCGGTGCGTCTGCTGTGACAGCATAAACATCTAAAGTATGTGTGTGTGTGTGATACTGACCTGAGCCCACTGAGGGTGATGGTCGTCTGGTCTCCTCTTCGGAGAGCGCAGACTCCGGTGAGGGTGATGGTCGTCCGGTCTCCTTCGGAGAGCGCAGACTCCGAAAAACACCCGCTGGCGAAAGAGGAGGAGGAGGGTGAGCTGGTGTGTGTGCCCGCTCACGGCTCTCTCGATCCTCAGGAGACCTGGAGAGGGAAGAGGAATGCACTCTTAGTGTGGTTATGTGGGTACCGGCTGGACAGCCGGTGGAACAAAATGAAACCAAAGATTTTCCACCCGGCCCTCTTCCGGGGGAGGGAGCGGTGCCTTCACCGTCTCCCGAAGAGTGATCCTCTCCAACTCCGAGTCGCCCGACTCGGGGCCGCTTGAACCTCCGTTTGCCACGGGTAGCGGGCTGAGCGGGCGGGGCGAGCTGCTGACGACCGGTTCCCTTGTGCTGCCGAGATGGGGTCAGAGCAGGAGGAACGGAGGTGGCCGCCGCAGGACGCCCTCGGCGAGAGGCAGACTGAGAAGCCGGCGTTGGTGGACCAGGGCTGCTCTCCTCCGCTGGGGCACGACCTAAGAGATCGCCTCAGTCTGCGTCATGGAAACTCCCGGACTCACCGAAGAGGCCGGTCTGTGAGACAGGAGCATTCAGGAAGTTATTCTTGTCTGCGTCCGTCGCGTCAGCCAGACACAGCCAAAGGTGGCGTTCTTGGACCACTGTGGTGGACATCGCACGATCGAGGGTCGTGGCCTCCCTCGCGCCGATCTCAAGACGTGCACAGCCCCATGGCGTGCAAGGGACGGCATGCAACAGCGAGGGAGGTGAGGGGTGAAGCCTAAACGGCCGTAGACGGGCGATAATTCCATCGAGTCAGCCCTTCGTGCCCACGGAAAAGGCACAGGAGGTGAGGACCGAGAGGCCCAAGCAGCTCCGAAGTACCAATCATGCAGGCGGGATGGTTCGGGCGGAGGGGGGTTAACCCCTCCAACTCTACCGTTTCCGCCGCTCGAGCGGGCACGTCCGCTATCTCCGGGATGACTCCGCCTCGGAGGGAAAAGTGGGCACCCCTCTGATGCTGCAGAAGTGACGGGACCAGAAGGAGGTCCAATGGATTCGGCAGAAATCGTAGAACACGACTCTGCAGTCTCCACCGGAGCCTCAACCGGCTGAGGATGAGAAGGCCGGTAGGTGGAGGACGCATCCTCCATCCTACTCAGCATAGTGATGCGAAGAGCGTCCTGCGAGCGCTTGACAGCCGAACCATGGCGGCGTCAGCACTGCAAAGGCGCGGACATCGTTCCCGTAGAAACGACAGTCGTCTCCGCAATCCAAGAGGATTATGCTCTCACAGAGAGAACAAAAACTCTCCACGAACGCAGCCTCGGAGTGCTCGATGCCCAAGCACAAAGACAGCGCTCGTGACCGTCACTGGAGCCCTTATACTTCTCACATCCAAGATCGCACGGACGAAAAGCTATCCTGAAAAGGACGCTGATCTCCGAATATACGAGAGAGTGGCTGTCTTTAAAAAGACTCAGAGCTCTCACGTATCACTCTTTTAGGGAAATCACTCTTTAGGTGCTCAGCTGATGATGCGCACAGGGAGAGGCAACGCACACACTAAACTCAAAACAAAAAAGATGCAGAGCATTGGAATACTGCGAGCGTCCGCTGTGTTAGTACTGCTTCTCAATCAACTTCAGCAACCGTTCCCAGAAGAGCAAGTAGCTTCTCAGTAGCAGATAATGCCGGCTTTCGAAGCGAAAAAGCTAATTTCCATATTTGCACCTGCTGCTTATATACGCACCTGGCGGGGCGGCGCCAGCATTATGCAAATATCTCAATGCCAAGTTCATTGGCGTTTTAGTAGTACGAAGCAGAGCATGTGAGCGGTGTGAAGCGGTGTGACGCTCCGCTAAATATTCCGCTCTACTGTTCAAGCGCTCCACTCAGTCGCTCACCGCCCAAGCAAGCGCTCCGTTAACTTTCCGCTCACGCTCGCAAATAAACCAATTCCCGCTCAGATCCCGCTCCGACATAAAAAAAAATATTTAGTAAGCCTAATTGTTTTCTGTACTGACGTTCTTGGATAATTGCATTTAATTAAAGTATTCGCTGATAAATAGCAGTTATGTACAGTTGAGTGTTGGCTATTAGACCTAGTTTAACTGATACGGATATAATTCAAATTAACAATTTGTCTTCAGGACATCCACATGTTTTACTAATTCACAATTTTAAGTTATAATAAATGTAATAAGTAATTACGAAATATTATAACAATTCGTTCCCCTTACGAGAAAAAGATTAACAAACTATAATATTATATAAATATATTATTTGAAAAAACTAAAATAAATTGAAGAACAATTTCTTAACAAGAAGGTTTTTAAGTGCGAACTTACATTGCATCGGTAAAAACAGAACACAGTGTCTTAAAGAAATTAAAATTAGACAGTATTTATGAACCTGTAAATGTACAAAACGAATGCAATACAGAATATTTATTTATGGCATTTTCAATAGTATATTATTAGATAAATTAACATGTATCTATATAGTATGAAAACGAATAAATCATTATTTTGGCTAAATTCATCTGGATAGATCATTTTAGTCAGACTAAACATTTCATCATTTCAGTACAAGAACAAGCTTAAATGCTATCTATAACAACTTAAATTTTATCCCAAATGTTACATGGTCGAAAATATGTAGAAATATAGCCTATACGAGAACAAATTACAGAACAAAAATGTTTAGGTCACGCGGACCGAACGAAAAGCCGTTAATTAAGCGGACTCTCTGTAAAATAGAGGATGTGCTGAATCAGTCGAGTCGGCAGATTATCATCAATGTTTATAATGTTCCATGCAGATACTGTTGATGAAAAAATGTAATATCTAAATGTCCAGGTAAGTCAAGCGTTCAGTCAGTTAATACTAAAGGCACCGCCGTTTTTGGCTGAAGCTTCCTCATCCACGGAGTGGCCGCTGTACATACACAAAGAACTATAAATGTTTTTATTTTAAGTGGTTTTAATGCTGGTAAGCAATCAGTTATATTATGTACAAATATATTTGTATTTGTGTTGATCAGTTAGATTAAAGTTATTTTAATCTTTAAAACTGCATCTAGATGCAGACGACGCTACAGTTATTCTGTCATCTTAGTTTCATTTCTTTCATTTATATATAAGGCTGGCGACTTCATTAAAACAATATTTGAACTCCATAACTTATTGCTAGCCATTTTTACAGATTCTCGAACTAGCAAATTACCAAAGGGCATTCTGGGATGAGCGAGCGGTGCTGAGCGTATTGAGCGGTGCGGAGCGGAATTTTCGGAAATATGCGCTCTGCGCTCTGATGGAAATATTACCGCACCGCTCAACGCTCCGCTCCCGCTCCGCACCGCTCACATGCTCTGGTACGAAGCAGATTGGTCTCTCTAAGCGAGTTCCCAATTCGTCGGTCACGATGGATTTTGCGGGGCGCATGAACTCAAACAAACCTAATGGCTGTTGGATGACGGCGAAGCGCGCGTCAACAAACAATGTACTCATTCCCCCACACCATCGCAAAAATAAAACTCGTGACAAGTCATTAAGACAAGTCATCCCGGAAATCCGTATTTATACACTGTAAAAAAATTCCGTAGAAATTACAGTCTTATTGCAGCTGGGTTGCTGGTAATTTACCAGCAATAGTTTGTTCAAAGTTAAATACATTTTAAACATTAACAAGTCTTTATCTTTACAGAATAAAACTATACAATAGCAGCCTCATGCAAAGCATTCTGGGAACCAGAAATCATCATCAACCTTTTTCTGTTTTTTGCTTCAGATTTTGCTTCCCAGAATGTTTTGCTTGATGCTGTTTTTTTGTTTGACTCTGTAAAGAAAAAGACTTGTAAATGTTTAATGTTCATTTAACTTTGAAATGTTGCCAGTTAAAAACATAAATTTAAATCTACGGTAAGTTACCGGCAACCCAGCTGCAATTTCTAAGGAATTTTTTTACAGTGTACAGAAAAATCACATCCCTGATTTAAACTGATTACAATTGTCCATGTAAACGCAGCTAGTGTAAACTGTGAAAAGAGCTAAACAATATGATCATATATCAATATGACATAAATTATTGTTATGATATTATTTGCCAAATCACCCAGGTCTACATAATTATTAGAACTGCAGTATTATGTTATTAATGGTCAGATCATGTGAAGATCAATCATCTGAATTCACAACAGCAAAGCAAGCAAGCATGTAATAATAAAATTGCATGCTTGCAACAACATAATTTTCTTACCTCAGTATCTCCAGTTTACAGTCAGGATTCTTCAGTACAGCAGAGAGCAGCTTTACTCCTGAATCTCTTAGTTCATTATTAGACAGATCCAGATCTCTCAGATGTGATGGGTTTGATGTCAGAGCTAAAGTCAGAGCAACACAACCTTCATCTGTGATATTACAGAAATTCAACCTGCAGAGATCAATGACACACACTTCAATCTCTTATTGAACAAACTGATTTATGTTGATTGATTCTGCATGTACTATGTAAAGGATTATCAACAGCATGTCGTTCATTAAAAAGCACCTATTTCATTGCTAAAAACGTTATTTTGTTTTTTTTGGTATAATACAATGTGATCACGTGGTTTATGGTTTAAAAAACACATTATTTTCCACATACCGTAAATTTTTGTAGCTCCAGATTTCCCTGTCTTCCTCAAATGCTTTGATTTTGTACAAAACTCCTTTATCTGAAAAGCGCTGTCTCCCTGATTGGCCTGCTAATCTGTACATTGTGATTGGCCTGAATACCTCTGACGTCAGCTAGAAATGTGATGCTCCTTACATTTTTTAAAGATTTGCTCACAATGCAATGCTAACAGGAGTTAACTTACAGGCTGTGAGTACAAGTGGGAGGAATTATGATAATGTCGGTCTTGTCTACATCACCAATCCCAGGAAGTAAACTGCCTACAATCCGTGTGTTTGTTGTAGTCCAAGAAATGAGATTTACGTTGGAAATGATAATTGTGTCATTATTTACTTTGGGGTTTGTACCTTTTGCATATCGTTAACATGTACTAATACACTTAAAGGCGCTCTAAGCGAATAATGTGCGACGTCACTTCCTGTTGATGTTTGAACTGTTTTCAAACAGACAGAGCGTAGCTAACTCCTCCCCCTCCCCCTCCCTTCCGTGCTTTCATGAACGCGCCCAACCCCCACCCCCAAATCCTTCTTGCTGTTTATTGGCTGGAATACTTTGTTTTGTTTTGTGCTGGCTAGGTTTGGCCATTTGTTGATATTGCCGTTTGTGAAGCCTGGGCTGTCTACAGAGATCGCGTTTTTTTACAGTTTGATCAGCGGACAGGCAGCAAGCAGATAGTGAGGAGATGTTTCCGGTATGTAACAAAAAATGTTTTATGGTCTAAAACGCTTCAATTCGCTTAGAGCACCTTTAAAGGCGCTCTAAGCGAATAATGTGCGACGTCACTTCCTGTTGATGTTTGAACTGTTTTCAAACAGACAGAGCGTAGCTAACTCCTCCCCCTCCCCCTCCCTTCCGTGCTTTCATGAACGCGCCCAACCCCCACCCCCAAATCCTTCTTGTCGTTTATTGGCTGGAACACTTTGTTATGGTTTCTGTTTGTAGGTTTGGCCATTTGTTGATATTGCCGTTTGTGAAGCCTGGGCTGTCTACAGAGATCGCGTTTTTTTACAGTTTGATCAGCGGACAGGCAGCAAGCAGACAGTGAGGAGATGTTTCCGGTATGTAACAAAAAATGTTTTATGGTCTAAAACGCTTCAATTCGCTTAGAGCACCTTTAATGTAAATGTAAAATCGTGAATATGACAATAGGTGCTCTTTACCTGCCACCCTTGGAATTTTTTTAGAGTAGCAACTAACTGCAGCAGCGCAGCACGACGTGAGGTCAGGCACATTTGCTGATCAGTATTGATTGCGTTCACATGCTTACTCATCACAACTTATAACTAAGCACATAGTTCCTACTCACCACCATAGCTAGTTATTCAACATACAAGAAGACTATGAAGAACTTTTTTAATGAAAATATATTATAAATTATATATAAATAATATATAAAGTAGGGAATATATTTCACAGTTTTCTGTGCTTTGAAACACTTCAAAAACATTTGGCATGAGGTAACTAAAAATCCCCCCCCCCCCAAAAAAAACAGAACTTAAACATAATTGAAAATTGTATTGGCCTATGGCATATGTGTTAAATACATGGGACATTATGGGGTGGTTTCCCAGACAGGGATTAGCTTAAACTAGGAATAGGCCTTAGTTTAATATAACATTACTGTGCATTACTGTGTGCATTTTGAACTAAAACAAAGGGCAATGATGTGTTTTAAGATGTCAGTGCAAAGTTGTTTTTAGTTTGAACAGCTCTAAATAACAGAAAACTGCTGTCCCTTTGACCCTTGTTTTTCCAAATTTGTTCACTTTAGGCTAGGCAATATTGTTTTGATATAAGTCTGGGTCAAATATCAAAACAAGATGAAATTAATATGTCCTTCAGATAAGGCGGAACATTGGGTTTGAGCTATCACGTTAGGATGTCTGTAATTGTGCTTTATTTTCCTGAAGATTGCAGCAGGGCTGTTGACATGAAGCTGTACTGGGGCACAGGCCTCCCACTACTTTTTCTTACTTTTTCATACCTAACATAACCATTATTAATATGTTTTAGGCCATAAATAGCATATAAGCAGATTTGCATTCTATAGTACTGATGATAATAAGTATTTTACAATAATTTATAATAACAATACTTGGCTGCAACTAAAATAAAGAGCATATGTGCATGATCGTTTGCGTAGAATATCTGCATGTTGTTTGTGCAAACTGTTTATGTAGTGTCCTAAAGTAGATTTCATCTACAAAAAGGAAACAGACGCTCGCGGACATTGATTTCTGCATGCTCGCGCCAGTTTGTATTTTCTGTTAAATGCGACTGCAACGCGTTTACAAGCGTGAATTAAGTTTCATACAGCTCAGTTTTTGCCACGATTAGCAATGTAAATGAATATACTGGCAAATAAAGTAAAAACTTAAACTGGGTGGGCGTAAAACTTAAACTGCACAACACAGGACATTTGGGCACAACGGATTTACACTGGAGCGACGCCCCTGGTTGGCAGGCTTATTGATGCAATTTAAAATTCTCATACCCTGCCCATTTACCTTTGAAATGGTGTTTAGAACCATCCTCCCTTGTAAAACCACTCACAGTATGAAGATGGACAGAGAGTGATGAAAACCAATTTCGTTATATTCGTTTTGACAGCTCCCCACCCTGCTGAAAAAACCAGCATCAAACCAGCATGGACCAACATGGGAATTATGCTGGTCTATGCTGGTTTGATGCTGGTTTAGCTGGTGGTCACCAGCATACCAGCACCAAAACACAACATATGTTGGTCTTGCTGGTATGACTGCATATAATAATAATAATAATAGTATATTAAAGTAATATAATAGTAATAACTGCAATTATAAGTGCATCTCTCTCTCTAGCTGTAAAATGATGTTTTGGAGTTAAAAGCTATTGCTGAGATGCGCAAGAAAATGACCTACTCACAATGCATTTTAAAGACAAAACATGTTAAAAGACAAGTCATTGCCAGTTCTTATATTAGAGAGATGATCTTACATCAGGTTCTCCAGTTTGCATTGAGGAATCTTTAATACATCAGAGAGCATCTTCACTCCTGAATCTCCTACATTATTCTGAGACAGATTCAGTTCTCTCAGGTGTGATGGCTTTGATCTCAGAGCGGAAGTCACACCAACACAATGTTCATCTGTGATATTACATTCACACAATCTGTAGAAAATAATTACACACACTTCACTTTCTTGTTTATCATTAATTGATTCATGCTGAATGATTCTGCATGTACTATTGAACTTTATACCATAGGGCTGTTGAATTCTGTTGAATTTTTTAGTAAATGCACACCTATGAAGTACACTAGGTATTGATATTGGATACTTGGACGCCTCCAACAAATAAACATGGTTACCTACTCCAGTAATTCCAATATTCCAAAAATATTAATGCTTTATACCTCAGGGGCTGAGAATGCTTTATTCTGATTGGTTAACAAAGTTTCACAAGTATGCATTATTTTTCAATAAACATATTCAGCTTTGCATCGTGATGCAGTAACACCTTAGATGTGCACTATTTTCGAATAATTTAACGGGCCGTCATCAATTATTCCTTACATACCATATTATTAATACAGTAATGGCATGTTACTTTGTTGCAACATTTTTGGAAGAGCCTTTCTCTGCTTCGAAGTGACCCCTGTGTACAATTCATTGATGGTATTGGTACTAATGATACTAAAGAAGGAGGCACGCACATCCAAACACTAGCAGGTGCCGGAATCCAAAAATAAAGTATACAACAAAACAAAATAAAATCCGCACACTGAACTTAACATAAACTCGTTTAATCACCGAAATAACGTTTCGGGCACCCGCCCTTCATCAGACTTAGTACCAATGATACCAAAGATATTCAGCTGGGTGCATGTCTGGGGCTTATCTTTAAAGCCAAACATGTGTTTATTATGGGATACAATTTAAGAGTGAAATTAATTTTCACACTTACTGAACTGATCTGGACTCACAAATCACAGGGAGCAGGTTCTGAAGAACATGGAGTTTTTCTTCTTTGTTACCTCTTACAAATTCACTCAGTTTAAACTCATCCAGCTTCTGTTCTGATGTCAACAACACAAAAACTACAGCTGACCACTGAGATGAAGAGAGTTTGACTTCACCTAATGTTCCAGATTTCAGATAATGTTGGATTTCCTCTACTAGTGAATCATCACCCAGTTCATTCAGACAATGAAACAGATTAATGGATTTCTCTGGAGATTGAGTGCTCCTGATCTTCTGTTTGATGTACTCAACTGTTTTCAAATTGTTATGAGAGCTTCTTCCTGTCTTTATCCTTAGACTTTGTATAAGATTCTGATTGGAATCCAGTGACAAACCCAGAAGAAAACGAAGAAAAATATCAAAATGTCCCTTTTCACTGTTTAAAGCCCTATCCACAACCTTCTGATGCAGTTCAAATAAAGTAAACTGCAAGAAAGTGTTTTTTTTCCAATCGTTTATAAAGGAGAGGTGCACATATAGAGCAGCTAGGTGTTCCTGAATGCTCAGATGAACAAAGCTGTAAACTTTCCCCTGATACAAACCAAACTCCTCTCTGAAGATCTGAGTACACAATCCTGAGTACACTGATGCTTCTGCTACAGCAATGCCACAATCTCTCAGGTCTTCATCATAGAAGATCAGATTGCCTTTCACAAGCTGCTCAAAAGCCAGTTTACCCAGATTATAGATCATATCTTCATCTTTTGTCACATAGTCCTTCTGATGTTTGATGTTTGTCTGAATGATCAGGAAGTGTGTGTACATTTGAGTGAGAGTCTTGGGGATCTCTCTTCTCTCTGCTTCACTCAATATTCTCTCTAGAACAGTGACTGAAATCCAGCAGAACACTGGGATGTGACACATGATGAAGAGACTCCTGGATGACTTCAGGTGTGAGATGATTTGATCAGACAGACTCTCATCACTGATTTTCTTCCTGAAGTATTCCTCCTTCTGTGGACCACTGAAGCCTCGTACCTCTGTGACTCGATCAACACACTCAGAGGGGATGAGATCAGCTGCTGCTGGTCTGGAGGTGATCCAGATGAGAGAAGAGGGAAACAGATTCCCCTTGATGAGGTTTGTCAGCATCACGTCCACTGAGGTTGATTCATTTACATCACACAACCTCACACTGCTGTGAAAATCCAGAGACAGACGACACTCATCCAAACCATCAAAGATGAACAACACTTTATATTTATCACTGAAGATTTCCATTTCTTTTGTCTCTGGGAAGAAAAGATGAAGAAGATCTAAAAGACTGAGTGTTTTGTCCTTCATCAAATTGATCTCTCTGAAAGGAAGTGGAAATATGAGGTGGACGTCCTGATTCTCTTTCTCTTCAGCCCAGTCCAGAATGAACTTCTGTACAGAGACTGTTTTTCCAATGCCAGCGACTCCCTTTGTCATCACACTTCTGATGTGTTTGTCTTGTTCTGGTAATGGTTTAAAGATGTCATTGCATTTGATTGGTGTCTCCTCCGTTGTTGTTCTTCTGGATTGTGTCTCAATCTGTCTCACCTCATGTTCATTATTGATCTCTCCACTTTCACTCTCTGTGATGTTGAGCTCTGTGTAGATCTCATTCAGTAGTGTTGGGTTTACCTCATTTAATGTTCCCTCATACAAACACTCAAACTTCTTCCGCAGGTCTGATCGAAATGTGTTGCGGACCTCATCAAATTTTGAGTTGTTGCTGTAAAATACAAGATAATTAGAACAAAGATACAAAAATGGGTGTATGAATAAACCTACTTTAATTTTTTATTTTATAACCTGGGATAGATTCTAAAACAAACAAAATAAAATCCTACAATTCACCTGAAACCAGGATTAAACTATTGTACTATCAATCTAAAGCTGTTTGTTTACTCTAGCCATTTAACAGTGCAGACCGTTATTTGAACCTGGGACAATATCAAGCAGGCTTCGTTCAGCATTTGATACTCAAAAAGGGGGCAATATGGCCATTACAACCCCTACCACAAACCGTAAGTAGTGATTTTATTACTGTTGACTTCGGTTTAAATGTAAAGTTTTTTAGTAAGCAAACAACATTAACGCTTTACCTTGTTGTCGAGATCAAACGCAAGATGCGTCTGTAGTAAAGTTTACCTCAGCTATTGTTAACTTCCAAACTAAATGCCATAGATTGTATGACGACCAATTTACATGGATGTTAAAACTCATTACTGCCTCTGTTTTCAAATAATTCAACTGAACCTAACTGAATTGCGCGTATGTTTGTGTCACTCACCTTAAGCGCAAATTAAAACTTGATATTGGAAAGTTTTCCCTGAGCTCTGTAAACACAACTCGCTGACAGCAGTTTGCCTTCATTCAGAAACAACTCAAATAATGCGACAGCAGCGTATTAAATCCTTACAGGCACTGTCATAATATTTTTCATCTTCATCGCGGAATAGAGTAATGAAATACATCCAAAGAACGTGTTTGTCATTTAACATTTAAATAATATGTATAACTAATAATATGTATAATTAAATAATTTTTTTCTCCTAGGGGGTTTTTCACCCCGGGGAGGCAGCCTTTTTGGGCTTTAACTAGCTTCCTCCTCTATACGTTGCTTTAGTAATACGTGCAATTATAATATTGAGTCATAGCCGCAGCAAATTTAACTGCTCATGCTATCATGTATTTTGTTGTGCTATCTGTCGTTTTCTGTGCTTTTCACTGCTTCTATTTATGTAAAGCTGCTTTGAAACAATTGACTTTTGTGAAAAGCGCTATATAAATAAAATTGAATTGAATTGAATTGAATAGTCATTTCAAACAGCCAATCAGAGCGTAGCTCATTATTATTATTCATAATCCTAATATAAGGTAATAACAGACCATTTCATTCTGAGGGCAAATCCTAGGGTTGTAAATAGACATGTAAAACCGTCTCTGGATAATTTTTTCACCTAAAAAAGCCACATACCTTATATTCAGATATCAAAGAACAATGTAACGTATTATTTCAATCCATTCTTGGTCACCTTTAAAGTGCCCATATTATGAAAAACTCACTTTTTCTGGGTTTTGTGGTGTTCTTTTGTGTCTCTGGTGCTTCCACACGCATACAAACTTGGAAAAAAATCTATCCATGCCGCTTTGAGTGAGATACACGTTTCTGAATGTCCTCTGCTGTGAGTCTCAGATTGCACGGTTTCAGCTCCGTAGTGACATCACTAGCCTTGTTGTCACATTCCATTTGAATTTTCCCACCACCCCACTACCCAGGTCTCCACCCACCAGGTAGCTACAGAGCAGTCACTTCGCTGATATCCTCCAGTTGTCATTGTTGATATCCTACATTGTTATCATGTCTCATGGAAATAACAACGCTATTTCTGACAGTGCAGTTATTTATTATACTTATGTATTATACTTATGTTTATATCCAATACATAATGGATATTATGTATTATACTCCCACCTACTTTTAAAAACAATTTTTAAACGCTTGTTTATGTGTTTACCGGAACCTAAAGTGTAATCTTATATACAGTGTTACGATGTAAATAGTCCTCAGATTGTATATTCTATTCTATTACAAGACTTTCATGTGAAATCGGATGTAAACAACAGACTATATGCATTTGTGGACAAAAATGGTAATTCTATTAGACAGTTTTCATGGATTATTCACACATCTAATATAGACTGGATTCGATTTTTGATCGTTATATCAACACAAAGTTAAGAAGTCCCGTTTATATTCTGCATGTTGTCTTCTGGACTTCTGTCACAAAATACTACATTTATGATGCTAGAGCATCTGTATCTCAAAACATAGACCATACACTGATGCTAAACCCGTAAGTTACACCTTTTAAACGATGGCTGTTTCTCAATGTCAAGAAAAGATCCTCGGAAGCTAGAATTTCGAGGATGCTATGTCATCGACATCCGTCAAAGGACTGTTCCAATGTTGAGGATCCTCGGAATTGCAACCAAGGACTGAGTCCTTTGTTTGAAAAATATCCCATATACAGGACAGGATGTATATGTGCATGCTTCGCGCTCTCAAATCACTCACAATCCTATGCGCGCAGCGCCGAAAGCTCACCATTTTATTGACGTAATGACCCAATGACGCGCACTTGCTAGCCTGTTCCATTTAAGTGTTCTCCAAATTCTAAAGAGGAGCCTTGCCTGTGAAGGAAGTGACTTGGAAAGACCAGTCACCTTTTTACTTGTGACAAAACAACAAATTATCCATGCAGTAATATGGAACTGTGCTTTAGAAGCTATCCATTTTTACCCTCCTCCCTCCCCTGGCAAGATGGCGGCGAGCGGACACCAAAACAACCATCCTATTAACTTGTGGAAAAGCAGGCATAATATGGGCACTTTAACAAAATACTCCTTAATACAAAATTTCAAATTCTAATCATATAGTTTCTATAAATGTTATACATATAAATGTTATACATATAAATACGTTTCTATAAATGTTATACATATAATATTTGTTGAGGACACCTCTTAAATGATATTGGTTGAATCATAGACAGATCACTCTTTATGGACACACAGCTGGGCTCTGGATCTCTTCCCTTCTGATGAACTGAACTATAACACACAACAGATTAAAGTATTCTGTGAATTATTGTTTTAACAAATAACATTCATTTTTCATTAAAACAACTTATTATCTTCTTCATAGTATGTTAATACATAAATTGAAGAGCTCTTCAACAGATGTGTGTTGCTGTGTTAATCACAAACATTTCTCAGATCAAAATTACTTTAAGGAACCTTCATAGTTTCCTTCAGAAAAAAATACATTCCATCATTTTAACAAAATACACCCTAATACAAAAATTCCAATTCTAATCATAGTTTCTATAAATGTTATACATTTGCTGAGCACACCTCTTAAATGATATTGGTTGAATCATAGACAAATCACTCTTGATGGACACACAGCTGGGCTCTGGATCTGTTCCCTTCTCATGACCTGAACTAAAACACAACACAACAGATTACAGTTAATCCTGTGAATTACTGTTTCAACAAATAACATTATTTTGTCAAATGATTATTATTTTGTAAAACAACATACGATACTCTTTACAGTATGCTAATACATAAAATAAAGTAATCTCGGAAATTTACTTGCTGTGTGAATCAATTACATTAGCCGGAGCATAATTTATGTCTCATCATTTGAACAAAATGTTCCTGTACACCCAAAATATAAAAATGCGATTCTCATATTCTCACATTCTAATACTGTAATTTCTTTAAATTTGATTATTTTGTTCAGATCACCTCTTAAATGATATTGGTTGAATCATAGACAGATTACTCTTCATAGATACACAGCTGGCCTCTGGATCTCTTCCCTTCTGATGAACTGAACTATAATAGCAGCAGATTATAGTTAAGCTAATTATTTCCTATATTCAACAAATAACATTCATAATATTCAAATAACATTCATTTATTATAAAACACCATATGATATTTTCATTTACAATGTGTTAATACATACAACAAATTATGTGTTTCACTGAGTGAATAAATAACATTTCATAAATGTGTCTCTACTGTATGTATGAACTCATTTCATATTGATTTTCATTGACACTATTATTTATTTTTATCCTCATTTACACTAAAACATAAACAGTAAATTGGTTGTGCAGTGATTATGACATCCGTCACAGCTCTATATATTTAAGTATTTATAACCTGATGCAACACATACAAATAGAAAAATAATCAAATTACAAATTTGAGAATAAAAAAAAATGATTATATATTTAGTGGTTGATTCTCAGACTGCTCAAACTTCATCTTTTTACAGACGGGTTCGGTTATGTCTGGTCTATACATCAAGAAGAGAATTCATTAGTACTCATTAGATTAAATAGATGTAAATCAAACTATGTGTTTCAAATAGGAGTGCACAGATATATCGGCCAATAACGCTTGCTATGCTTCCCAATGAATTAAGGTGAAATGCCGCTATATTCAAAAGCCAGAGGGCGTTCTCGTGCAGAAACTCAATATGGGCTAAACACACTTTATGGTAATGAGCTATGACACGGTTTAGCGGCAAGCAGCGGCAAAACGCCAGCATCCAATCGGAATATAGCCTAGACGTTCTTCACTGGCTGATTCTGGAGAGGCACACGATGTAAACTTTCGTTCCTACCAAAACAATAGTTCTTAACTTCAGACTTATCACCCAGTTAATTTGCCATCCAGCAAAGTAGGTGGTGATAATGCTCCTTAGGAGTTAATTGCCATTAAACATGAAGAAAAAGAAGAAAACATTAATTCCGAGAAAATGGAGGAGAAATTGATAATCGAGTTGCTTTTCCTATCATTTATGATATGACTTTATTTTCATATAGGGACCAGTTACAAAAGAACGAGGCATGGGATAAAATAGCTGGTATAGTTGGTGCGTGCTGATGATTTATAATATTTTAAAGGTGACATAGAATGATTGAACGAAGTATTTATCCTTGTTCTGTGATGTGACATGTAGACAAAAAAAATTTTGTTTGGGTCTGTAATGCCTTAGAAGCTTCCTAAAAACCTCTCTCAGATAGCTCTATAGGGTGGGGGATTTTAAACAAGTGGTTTTGCACCTATTTGGCTCCCCCTACTGGCTTAACTTGCAATCTCATTACTGATTGGCTGACTTCGCTGCCACTCAAAAAATGTAGCCAATTATTTTAAAGTGAAGGGGCATTTAGATGCCTGTGATGTCATAAGCATCAGTTTTTCAGATTGGGCTGTTTTCTGGCTGACATTTCTAAAAGAGGAATTTCTATGAAACTGAGATGTTTAGCATGTTTAGCACTTTTTGTATGTTTGTGAATGCGGCTAGACTACCATTATTCTACAAAGACAAGGTAAAAATGTTTTTTCATTCTCTGTCCCCTTTAAGTAGTACTGATAGATACTCAAATGTGTCTATG
Source organism: Paramisgurnus dabryanus (assembly GCF_030506205.2). Classification (NCBI taxonomy): domain Eukaryota; kingdom Metazoa; phylum Chordata; class Actinopteri; order Cypriniformes; family Cobitidae; genus Paramisgurnus; species Paramisgurnus dabryanus. The sequence continues at coordinate 10,643,640 of NC_133344.1, forward strand.
TCTTGCCAGTAGGACTGCACAATGTATCATTAAGGCATCGATATCTTGATGTACGAATCCATATAGTCACATCGGGAAGAATAGGTAACTATCATAGTTGATCCGTGATTCATGTTTCATTCGCTCACAGTAACACAGATTTAACTAATTGCACAGATGCAAATAATAATAATAATCAGAGCTGGGTAGATTTCTACGGAAGAGGATTAGGGCCACTGGTGAAAATTTTTTTTGAATTCTGACTTTATTCTCAGAATTCTGACTTTAATCTCAGAATTCTGACTTTAATCTCAGAATTCTGACTTTAATCTCAGAATTCTGACTTTAATCTCAGAATTTGAATTCTGACTTTATTCTCAGAATTCTGAGTTTAAAGTCAGAATTCTGACTTTTTTCTCAGAATTCTGACTTTAATCTCAGAATTCTGACTTTATTCTCAGAATTCTGACTTTAAACTCAGAATTCTGACTTTAAACTCAGAATTCTGACTTTAAACTCAGAATTCTGACTTTAAACTCAGAATTCTGAATTTAAAGTCAGAATTCTGACTTTAATCTCAGAATTCTGACTTTAAACTCAGAATTCTGACTTTAAACTCAAAATTTGAATTCTGACTTTATTCTCAGAATTCTGACTTTATTCTCAGAATTCTGACTTTATTCTCAGAATTCTGACTTTATTCTCAGAATTCTGAGATTAAAGTCAGAATTCTGAGATTAAAGTCAGAATTCTGAGATTAAAGTCAGAATTCTGAGATTAAAGTCAGAATTCTGAGAAAAAAGTCAGAATTCAAATAATTTTTTCACCAGTGGCCCTAATCCTCTTCCGTAGATTTCTTATTAATTGTAATCCGTTACTGATTACGAATTACATGACCAAATTTGTAGTGAGTAATATAATCTTGTAGATTACACATCATTGGTAGCGTAATCTGACTACTTTTGGATTACATTTAGATTACTTTTGACAAACCTTATTTGATATTAAATATATAAAGAGTGGGGAAATATTCAATTCTATTTTACCAACAAGAGCCTTAAAAACTCATTTTTAAAGTGCAATGTACGGACAGTTAATACTTCACAATACTAACACTGATTTACTTTGCTATTAGTGTCAACTGATAGTAACATACTGAATAAAACAAATCATTCTTTATGAATTTAACATATTTACTTAATTTTAAGTAAATAAAAACAAAAACAGCAACATTGCAAAACACAATATTGAATTTCAAAAAATTCACTCCAACAACACTGCTAGGTTTAAAATTTCACCTCACAAATAAAACTGAAGTATTTCTTTAAACCGCGAGTTTCATTAAAAATGAAGTGGTGTCTATTCATACAGTAAGTTTGATTTTGACATTGGTGGGGAAATAAATAAAATTGTCTTTAGAGCCACATTGTACCAAAGCTTTATCGCTGTTTACTTGAACAATATTTAAAATAATATTTTTGTTATCAATCTTATTTATTAAGGTTAGAGGCCAAAAACAACAAATATACATTAGTTCTATTTTATTTATTATTTTTGGTTAATTTGCAATTTTTTTGTGATGTCAGTACAAATTCTGGCATGGCGAGTTAAAAACTGAACCAAATATGTCCTCCAGATCTGCTTTATTTTAAATAAAATAAGTAATACATAAAAAACAAACAGACATCAGTGGTTATAGGTACATATAAATTCATTGTTTGGTCAAAATTATTGCTAGGGACAATTCAGTGTTATTGGTAGGGACATGTCCCTAGTAGGCAGTGACCACGCGTGTAACCACAGTAGCAGCGCGAACGTCAAAGAAGAAGAAGCTTAGCAAGTTAACCCACAAACAAAGAAGAAACAGCAACTTGTGTATAATTTGAGAAGACCAGCAATTATGGAAGTAAATAAACAACGACTTTTGATGCAGTTTGAGTTAAATCACTCCTCAACTTGGCTCATCTTTGTTTTCACCGTCACAAACGGAAATACCTATGACGCAGTTTTTTACCTGACAGGAGGGGTTCTGGCAGTGGCGGCGTTTCACGAAAACCTAGGGTATGGCAAAAAATCTTCGTACAAGAAGGCCATTCTCAAATAACGAATCTATGAAACCACATAATATGTGTACTACATACTCCACCAACCTGTACAAAATCATACTACGATTGCTCTAATGTAACTTTACACTTACTGAAACAATACGGAAGCAATACAAATGAAAAACAAAAATAGAAATCATGGTTGTTTAAAATGCTTTTCAAATGTTGTAATTCTTAACTAAGTGCAACTCAGCAACAGATACACTAAAACAAGATAATATCAAAACATACTGTAACATCCCTTCACAAATCTTGTCATGACAACCACCAATAAACACTTAATAAACACACAATAAAGACTTTTAAATGATGTGACAGAGCACACGTAGTTTACCGACTAAAACACTAAATAAAACTCTCAGTAAAACAGGGCTAAATGTAAAAACAAGTCTTACCTTTGTCGTCGTGCAGTTTTTATTCCACAAGTGACCATATTCAAAAATGCGCGCAAATAATTAATACAATTCACTTCGACTGCGCTACACTTTCCCAGTGGAACAGAACATGTTTATTTATTCATAGAGAACAAATCATATTACTTCTGAAATAATGTATGCAATAGGCATAGCGCGAGTGTGGGGATGACCCGTGAGTCTGTTTGATTGTTAAAACAAAAAGATTTTACTTGCGAAAATAAAGATTATAACAGCAGTGGTTATCATGAGACGTCCTGCAGAGACTTCAAGCTTCGCTGCAAGAACGAGAGGCTGATGACGTCAAAGTACCGCGAGGGTGAGGCGAGGAATCATCGGAAGAGTTTGCTTTCAAACCGCTCTCGCGGCATGTTAATGTCATCCGCATGTCGGTTCCTGTATTATAGCATGAAGTCGAGCAAACGTGTAAATTGTCCATTTTAGTGATGTACCAATGTTCAGAAATGTTCTACTGAAATTTTTTTAAATAATCTTTAATGAGCATCATTATTGCCTGTTGATTTCTGGTGTTTTGTCTGAATGCTAGGGTATGGCAACTGCCATACCCTGCCATACGCAAACGCCGCCCCTGGGTTCTGGTGAACCAATCACAGCGCTTGCGGTCCACGTAGATCTGACGCGCTGTAAAAAATTGTGTGAGGTGCACGTCAGGCTACGCCGAGCTACGCACCGGCTACGGATAGCCTAACTTACGCACGACTATAAATCGGGCTTTACATGTAATCCGTTACTACCCAGCTCTGATAATAATAATAGCTAATTATAATTTTTTCCAGACCAAATGTGAACAAAACGAGTATAAAAATGCTGTCATTATAAAAGGTTTATAATGTCAATGTATTGTTTTGTTTTTTTTCGTTAACATTTCATGGTGACACATACTTTAGAGCAGCCAAAGCGTCAACAAGCTTCCCCGTACTTTATGAGAAGCGTCCTTGGCCTCTCTGTGAGAATCAATTACATTTTTGTTTTTATCAAATTGATTAAAAACCTTTAAACACAATTCACATTCTTTTTAAACAGATTTCTCCTCTATGATAACACACAATTAACTTTGTGTTATGTTTCCCTTTATTAAATTACAGTACAAACCAATACTTTTTAACTTTGTTATTTCAACCGTGGGGAACTATAAAGGTCTTTATTAGTGTTTTATATATAAATTACCTGCATCCTGGAGAAAAATCTCCATCTTTGTATGTTTGTGTGTGGTCCATGATGGAGCTGCAGAGGTCTGATATGCACAGCTGACACTGAATGAAAATGACATTCAGACACAAAACAAACACAAAATAAAAAAGTGAATAAAAATTCAGACAGTAAAAAATAAGACAGTCATTGTGGAGATAAATGAGAGTTGAAAAAACAGATAATTATTAACAAATCATTAGTTCACAATATAAACACAAATGCTCTTTAGATTTAAATGGGTACCAGAATAAAGTTGGTTCGCTATTTGCCGTTTGAAATATGTCAGATTTTCAGCTTCAGAAATCTTCAATAAATCATAAAAAATTAAAGCTAACATAACCACATTTTGTTTCTGCATTTCTGATGTTAATCTGGAGTAGGGCTGTGCAAAAAAATCGTCTGCAATTCTCATGAAAAAAAACTTTCCAAAATTTGTACGAACCCTGCCAAAGTGCATTCCGCACAGAAATACTCTGTAACATGCCCAACTGCTTTTTTGACAATTAGATTTTTAGACACTATAACTGTGTTTATAAGTCAGAATGCTTGAAATACCATTGAACCACCGACAAAAAACATTTTGGTTTGTGGTTGTAATTGTTTAATTGTTTTACACAATGTTGGACACAAATCTGTTTTTATCTGCCTTGAGGTATTGTAACTGCAAGACTCGTCGATCTGATACTGTTTGGCATTCTATGAGGTTGTGCCGGTTCTGAGTATGAAACAGTGGTGAGGCCAGGGCCCCGTTGCATAAAGCACCTTAAGTGTAATTTTCCCTTTAAGCTGCTCTAAGCGAATTCATGCATTTTAGGCCATACGTTTTTTTTGTTTCATACAGTAAACATCTCCTTAAGGGAAAAACGTAAGGTGCTTTATGCAACCGGGCCCAGATAGTGGACTTTTAAACTAAGTGGACCTTGGTGAAATACGGTGTACCTTAATGCCTACTCTTAAATTACATAATTTTACAATATAGTGGTTTACATTATGGATTACATTAACTTTTTTGAGTCATAATCGAATAATCAGCAAAAAAGAAAAATAAGGAAAATAAGAACAAATCAAGAAATTATAAGCATATGATAATAGAAAAGAACAAAGTTACAAATAAAATATAACACTAGTAGTATTTAGGAACTGAATCAAATGAATCTTCTTCTTTATTCTATAAATTAAATAATTAAAGGAATAGTCTACTCATTTTCAATATTAAAATATGTTATTACCTTAAAGGAATAGTCTACTCATTTTCAATATTAAAATATGTTATTACCTTAACTAAGAAGAGTTGATACATCCCTCTATCATCTGTGTGCGTGCACGTAAGCGCTGGGGCGCGCTGCCACACTTCGATAGCATTTAGCTTAGCCCCATTCATTCAATGGTACCAATCAGAGATAAAGTTAGAAGTGACCAAACACATCAACGTTTATCCTATTTAAGACGAGTAGTTATACGAGCAAGTTTGGTGGTACAAAATAAAACGTAGCGCTTTTCTAAGCGGATTTAATAGAGGAACTATATTGTATGGCGGAACAGCACTTTTGGGAGTACTTCAACTCGCCTGAAAAATCCGCTCCACTTCTCCCTCTCATAATGGGAGAGGGAGAGCGTTACTGCGCCGAGTCGAAGTACTCCCAAAAGTGCTGTTCCGCCATACAATATAGTTCCTATTTTAAATCCGCTTAGAAAAGCGCTACGTTTTATTTTGTACCACCATACTTGCTCGTATAACTACTCGTCTTAAATAGGAAAAACGTTGATGTGTTTGGTCACTTCTAACTTTATCTCTGAGTGGTACCATTGAATGAATGGGGCTAAGCTAAATGCTATCGAAGTGTCGCAGCGCGCCCCAGCGCTTACGTGCACGCACTAACATGATAGAGGGATGTATCAACTCTTCTTAGTTAAGGTAATAACATATTTTAAATATTGAAAATGAGTAGACTATTCCTTTAATCTTTACAGAAGTGATTTTTCTTTTTGTCCTTTGTTGTTTGGTTAAAATGACACAAACAAGGTCAGGGCTCAACGCAAATAATTTTTTATACTGGCCGGTCGGGCCAGTGGTTCAGGTTTTCACTTGCCCTGCCAAAATTTTCACTGGCCCCAATAAAAAATTTCAGTGTCTATCACATATTTAAAAATAATAATTCAAAAGTCAAATATAATTGTATACAACAGACAAAAACTTTTCTGCTTTACCTGTAAACTGACAGCAAACTGTGCAAAATATTGCATCATTTCTTTCGTCGTGTTTTACCCAAGTAAATGTCTGCTTCAGAGATGTTAAATTGTATATATTGATGAAAATATATTTTAGTGATTGAGGGTGAAGCACTGGCCCGATCGGGCAAGTGACAATACTTTTTACTTGCCCGAACGTCTCTCACGCTTTCCCCGGGCCAACGGGCAGTCCTTTATGTTGAGCCCTGAAGGTGCTGCCACTTTAAGACCGGAAGCACGGATCCATTTACTGATAACTTACACACCTAATTTCTTTCTTGGCGTTTACTTTAAGACATAACTGACTGTTTTAAAGGGAATACTTGCCAAGACTGTAGTATTTCGAGATCATTTTTGTATGTCCTGTGAAGCGCAGAGAGAATTGTGTGCTTTTTTAAAATGTGCGTCTCCCTGCGCCAGGACTGAAGGTATCTCAGGAAGCCAAACATTGGATTCTGACGTGCCTTGACCTGACGCCTTCCTGCTCTGAAATGTTGCGTCCGAATGGACACTTTTAGAGATTTTGATTTATCTTGGTTTTTATTGTGATTTTATTTTTCGTATTTTTACTTTTTTTCCTCTTATATATTGTTTTCTTATTTCTATGTAAAGCACTTTGCCTTGCCTTGGGATCATTCACAAAACATGATTCAAAACAGTTATAGTAAATATTTACTACACCTGCCCTGTATAACCCAGTGGAAAGATGAAAGAAGTGTACTGGCCTGATATATCGTGTAAAGATATAGTCAATTGTTTCTTGTTGTTGCTTGGGAGTCTTCAATGCGCAACTGTTTGTGCACACCAAAGCTTACGCCCGCGGCCGGAGCATGTTTTCAATCGTTTCCAATGGAAGCTCTGCGTTTTAAAAAAAGCCAGCATCTAGCTCGGCGTTTTTTCCGCGTCAAGGCTGAGCGCCGATAGTTGAAAATTGGGTGAAAAGCTCCGCTCGTCAATGTCAGCTCACACACGGCTGTCCAATCACAGTGGAGGTAGGGCGGGACATTACCACAGCCACCAACCAGCTGAAGTATCACAGCTACCAAAGCGCTCAGCTGAAGAAAGCTGGCACTCAGCTGAAAAAACAGCTGGCATTGGCATTCGGCGTTGTCCAGTTGTTTTCAGCCGCGAGCTTTGGTGTGCACCCCTATGTAAAGTAGGAAAGTCAGTCGAGTGTTTGTACCTGAAAAGACCAAGAATTTGTATTTTACCCTATTCATGCGTGTGTGTAAAATAGAGTGAGTTTTATCAGGTTTGAATTTCTATGTGAATGTGTCGCTTCCTCCTGACAGCAGCAGTATTTTTCTCATTCAACACAGTTAACGGAGTTATTTGACAAGTACAAACCACAATAAACATTACACAACAACTAACAAAGGATATGTTAAGATAAAAAAGATCAAACAAATACCTTATGAATCGATCATTATGTAACCATTCTTCTCCGACTATGTCTGTGAAATGACAGAACGCAAAAGCTTCTACTGTACTTTCACTTTGTGTTTGTAATTGTATGTATAAACATACAAAAACCTAGACGGGGCATTGGCCACTGTATCCAACGTCACCAGCGCCTCACGCTTGTAAGTATAGATTTTAGAAAAAAATCATTAATTCATCTGTTCCATGATGTTAAACATGTAAAGTGATGCATGGTCTCTGTTAATCTGTTCTCTTCTTCACAAATAAATAAACACATTTGAACTTAAAAAAAATATATAGATTTTTTCCTTGATGATTTTTTTTCCTGGTGGAGACGACTCTAATGTAACGATATTACATTCATTACATGTATTAATTTAGCAGACGTTTTCATCCAATGCGACTTAATATGAAGTTAAATAGATCTATTGGAAATTTTAGGCTGATGGTAACTGACATGTTTAACACTACATGTTAATTTGTTTTCATATTTCATATATTAGTCATTTTGCCAAGAAAAGGCAGAATATTCTTTAAGTCTTTCAAACAATATTAGTTTGCGATTCACAAAATTAACTGTTGCCATATCTAAATACAATTTAAAAACGCCTCCCTCGGACTTTTATTTTGAAATAATCGCGTGTCATGGAACCTTGCCCGGAAATACTCCACTAGAAGAACATGCTGTACGCACTGATTGATTAATCTTTATATTTTCACAACAGATTATTTAAAAACGGACGTTTATATGGATGTTAATAACTTCACATATTTTTAAATGGTTTTGCTGGCATCGTAAGTTAAACACGATATGTCATATTTGTTTTTGTTGTTTAATAAGAAACTTTAAAAATTGTTAAATGTTAATTTGCTAATCTCTTTTTCTCTGAAGCCATGTGTATTGTTATTCTCAATTGTTCCAGCGGTTTGTGTATTGCACACTCATAACAACCTCCCTTTTCATTTACGTTATTGATCAATATTGTTGATTTGTCAGAGCATAAAATAAAATTCATATAATATTTTTATTGAATGTACAGTTAATATCCATGTCATGTTTTACACCCAGCAGGTGCTCATCTTACTAGACCACAATGGGTAAAAAGAAAGGGAAAGACAGAAGTGCTGATGCCAACGATGACAGCACTGATACGTTAGGTACACGCATGACCCTCTCTGTACAATTTGAAATAGCTTTAATTTCTAAACATAACACGTGATCCCTTTATTACCCTTTAAGGTGTTTCCTGTAGTCACATTCGTAAAGGAATAGAGCGCAGTTTACTGAAGAGAATCAGCTTGAATGATCACTGGATCCGGTGTCAAGACTGTGAGACAGTAAAGCCAGCTGACAGTCATAGAGAAAAAGATGAAGATCACACAGAAAATCCTGCAGACAATGAGATGTCAGAAGATAACAGAGAATCACCAGCGGTGTGGATGTGTCTTAAATGTGGTCACAGAGTAAGTTACTAGGTTTTACCACATTTTAATCACACAAGTCTAGGTTTTACTTGTTTTGGACAGATGCAGAAATAGCAAACCTATTATGTAATACATGTAAAATTTAATAGGGAGACCCCTTTAAGTTTAAGCATCTTGTTTTTACTTGTATTGCCTCTGCACAGTTTGCCCATTGCTGTTTGCCACAAAGCTCAGTATAAATAACTTGTGGTGATCTTTGTCAGGGCTGTGGGAGATTTTCTGATAATCAGCATGCCATCAAACACTATGAGACACCTCGATCAGAGCCCCACTGCTTAGTGCTCAGTTTGGAGGTTTGGAGCGTCTGGTATGTGATGTGACACATAGACACTTCTTCACTGAAATGTTTTAGGGTTTGTATTCATTTTTTGATCTGATGTTTTACAAAGGTGTTACATTTGTGATGAAGAAGTCCAGTATTCCAGCACAGGGCCGCTGGGGCAGCTTGTAACAAATATAAGAAAACAGGTGCTGGCAGAACCGGGCAAGAAAACCACTAACAGGAGTAGGTGCCACTACTTGTAATTTGAAAGTGTTTGTTTTTGATGTTTGCGTTTTTATTTTTTGTCTTTGAATTTGTATAAATTTCCCATATTTATTTTGAATAATGTAGATGCTTGTTTTTGTCAAATCAAATGCATGTTAATGTGATGCACATTAGTGGAGCTATGGTAAATCTCTTATATACTTTCAAGAGTGCTTGATGCTTATCTACCCAGCAAGCAATAGCCGTCATTTCACCGTCTATGTTAATTATGGACCGATATAGTCTGGCTATGAGTAAACCCACTTAGCCAAAATAAGCTTGAATTTGGTTGCATGATGGTTTTGCCAAGATAAAATAATTTAATGTAAGCAAAGTCATCAGTGATTATAAGGTATTTTGTTTTACTTATTTATTTTATTTAATATGTTTTTGGGATATGGTTAGACGTCCATAAAATTTTAACTGACAGCCCAAATTTTGGCTTTTTTAGCCTGGACGTTTGGGCTGTATTTGGGCGATGCCTTTTAAATGCAAAATTGCTTGCTGGGTAGAAAGCGCAGGCTGGTTGATATAATGCAAATGTATACAATTATATTGTATGATATGATGGTCAATATTTTATCTATACAACATTTGCACAAAAATTTCATATTTACAAATATACTGGATTTTGAAACCGACGCAAGGAGGCGCTGCTGTTAATTGCAGGAAGCACTATAGCAGTTTAAGTGCATATTATGTTAATATACTTAAATATAGGCACAGAAGGCTTTGTGGATCAAACCCCTAAATAGATACATTTAGGTGAATGAAAGGATAAAGTGGAGCCTCAAAAGGATTTAATTTTTTTTGTGAATCCTAATATTTAGGCACTTTATTTAGACAGACACCTATGACCTAGTAATGTTTAGGTTTAGTAAAGGTACCTGTTTCTGTTAAAACTTTGTACGATTGAATAATCAAATAATAATGCATACATTGCAGAAAGCAAGAAGGAAGAGAGCGAAGGGGAAAACCCTGTCGAGCAGACTCGAGGCGAAGAGAAAGAAGAACGCAAAGAGAACCAGAAACTCAATTCAAAACACCCTGACACCCCCAAAACCCAGAAAGCGTCCACAGGCGCTTCTAGTGCAGTATCTGTCAGGGGTCTCAGTAATCTGGGCAACACGTGTTTCTTCAATGCAGTCGTGCAGGTAAAGACTTCATTGTTTCAAATGAATGCGGTCTGCAAAAATGTAGATATGATGTTCATGTCTGCCTCCATCTGCATGTCAGAATTTGTCACAGACTCACCTGTTGAGAGACCTACTGAAGGAGATGACAGATGGGAAGAGCAGCCTAACCATCACACCTGCACCATCCTCACAGCTGGTACTTTACAACACCCTTAGCAGATTCATCTCTGTCCTAATCTGTGCCATTCTCATCACTATCATGTGGTGTTTTTTTAGGAGCCTCTCCAGATCCAGCTGGAAAAACCCGGCTCACTCACGCTGGCCATGTGGCAGCTACTGAACGAAATTCAGGACACGAAGAAAGGTGTTGTGACCCCTAAGGAACTATTTGCTCAAGTGTGTAAAAAGTAAGGATCTGGTGAAAGGGCAAAGTACTTTTCTTTCATCCATTAAAAACTATTCCTGAACTATTAACTAATAAAATATTAATTTAATGAGACAAAATTAATGTTCAGTTTAACTTATTGTCAAATCTAGTTTCTTTTGGTTTAATATTAGTCTGTGGTTTATTATAAAAGCTTTCAAAATATTATTTAGTTTCATTTGTTCAGTGGTCTCTCTCTAAAGTGTTTAACTCTCATGGTCTTCACAGAGCTTCACGGTTCAAAGGTTTCCAGCAGCAGGACAGTCAGGAGCTTCTGCGATATCTTCTGGACGGCATGAGGGCAGAGGAAGTTAAAGTACTGTATGCGCCTCAAGCAGAAAATAAATGCACAACACCAACTTAATCTACTTTATTACCTGAATGTGTGCTATCTTTGAATTTTAACTCATTTTAAATTTTTCTGTATTTTTCAGAGAGTGAGTTCTGGAATTCTGGATGCGTTGAAAAACTCTGGGAAGCACTTGGAAGCTGAGCAGGCAAAAAAAGTTATAAAAGGTACCCGTTTATCTAACAATAAATTATTGTTATTTATAAATGATCTGATTTAACTTGGCATAAGAGGTTTGAGTGTCTAATCAAACCTTAAATCCAAAAACGGGTTTCATGCATTCAACCGAAATGTACTGTTTAACCACACAGTCTAATGTGTTAATCATAATATCTACTTTGAATAACTATTTAAAATTGCATTTTGCATACATTTTAACAGAGTACGAGAAAAATGGCGCACCCAGGAACTTTGTGGAGCGAGTGTTTGGTGGGGAGTTGAGCAGCACGGTGATGTGTAAGGAATGCAGAACTGTGTCTCTGGTGACTGAGATGTTTCTAGATCTATCTCTTCCTGTAGCTGATGAGGTAATCTGTTTGCTTTTAGACAAATTAAGATAAAAATTACATAAACAGCAGTGTTTCCTCTAGGATTTTTTTCAGCTGTGGCGGCAGGGGGCGCCCATGAGGATTATAAATGTAAAAAAAAATTTAATGTAGAATATAGGCTACAGTAAACTAACATGTATTTTTTTATAAATTTCACGCTGTCATTTACTTTTCCTTATATTTATAGCATATTGCTTTTCTATGTTTGATCTAAACTGTATTTTCTTAAAAAAACGTTACACAGCTACGTACGGATATTTCATTGTAGTTTTAATGTTGTGTGCATTGCAAGTTCGTCCTCGTGTTTAGCGTACAGAGCTGTTACAAAGTCATGCAGTCCTGTTTGATAATCCGCACCGCTGTAATTGACAGAACAACCGACCAGTTATCCGACATCAGCAGCAATTTTATTTCACACCCGTACCATTTGACAAAGACTGTGACCACGAGCCGGTCACACCGCAAATCGCGCAGTTAAATATAAACCTTTACCGGTCTTCAGACAGATCTTAAACACAAATAAGCGCGGGACATTTAAAAACGAGTCGAATTTTGGTCTTGGATGTTAGACCCGCATTTTACTCTTGTCTATTGAGTCCCGACCTGCATCTACAACACAAATGACACGCAAATAGTCTATTATTACACCCGTTAGATCAAATATTATGCGGTTTACCCGCGGGTAACCCGACCCTGCTGTTTCGTCTGAAAACAGATAAAACAGTCTCACCGTCTGCCTCAAGTTTCTATTACCAACGTTCTTCTCTTCCACGGGAATAATGTAAGTTTCCTTACAAACAGATTCGACTATTAATGTCTTGCAGTCGCATATAAGTAGTATTCAGTATTTAGCCTTTTGTTTTTGGACAAATATCTTATCATTTAATGTGAAACTTTGTGAGTGTCGATCTAAAGCACAGACGATTGACTGACAGCTGAGCGCTCAGCAGTGCGCTGCGCTTATAGCCTATACTGAATAACTAATGGCCAGATAAGTTGATAATATGAGTACAGTGATTCCAAATGAATGTCCAAAAAACTCGTAATATGTTAAATCAAAAGTTTACTTATGTCTTTTCTCGCAGCCCTGCGCTGTGTTGGTGTAGATATGCGCCGGTGAACATCATATGCGTGATGACCTTGAAGCTTATTACCCTAAATTTATAGTCATAAAAGTAAAACAACATTCGAAACTTCAAATTATGTATTTTTATTTGCGTAAACTCACAATAAGGAGAAAACCTTGTGCTTATTTATAATCATTAAAAACATGACGTGCTTTCTGCTGGTTTGGTTTTAGAGCGCGTCAGAAAAAAGAACAGAAACTCAAATACTTTTTTATTCGTTTTGTCAATTTAATAATTATTTAAGTGCAACATATTTCGTATAGGCTTATTTATTTTATTATTATTTCTCAAAACAGAAACGTAGCTTAATAATCCTCTGTTGATTTAAATCTATTTGTGCATGAAACTAAAGAGGAAATTATAATATTTTAGGAGATTTATTTATAAATGAGTGAACAACGCAAATCCAGAAAGGAATTTATTTCTAGACAGCCAGTATCGCAGAGCGGACATTTCGGTAGCTTTTTGCGAGCTGACGCTGTGGGTTTTGTCTAGAAGGGATACAGCAAATGCCGAAAAGTTAAGGATTAGATTTGGAGGTAGGATTATTAGGATGAAAACAGCGGTTCTGGCTAAATTGGATACAAATACATCCTACAATCGTGTGAAATTTTGTGTTTAGAGTTGGGTTTGGTTAAAGGATTAGGATAAAACAGTGCTCATCCAACGAGATTTCGTTTGCTGTATCCCTTCTATCCACAACCGCAGGCGTGGCGAGGATGTTTTAGGAGTGGCGGGCCGCCACGATTGAATGTATATAGCGGAAACACTGAACAGAATGATTTTTGAAGTGATAGACCAATATATTGTCGTTGGCGATATACCGGTCAATATTTTATCATCACTGTTGGCCTATAAATCTTTTCACCTGGCTGACAAATTAAGTAAATGTAGTAAAATATTATTTAAATTAATAAAAATTACATAAACAAAATTATTTTTGAAGTGATAGACCAATAAATTGTTGTCGCTGATATATTGAGCATTTTTTTTTATCATCACCGTTGGCCGATAAATAATTTCACTCTGCAGACAAATGTAGTAAATTTAGTAACATTTTGTTAAAATTAAGGAAATTACATAAACAGAATTACTTTTAAAGTAATAGACCAATATATTGCCGTTGCTGATATATCAACCAATATTTTATCATCACCGTTGGCCAATAAATCTTTTCACTTGGCTGACATGTTAAGTTAATTTAGTAACGTTTTGTTAAAATTTAAGTAAAATTACGTAAACAGAATGACTTTTGAAATGATAGACCAATATATTGTCATTGCCGATATTTTATCACTGTTGGCCAATAAATCTTTTCAATTTGCTAACAAATTAAGTAAATGTAGGAATTAAATATTGTTAAAATTAAGTAAAGTTGCGTAAACAGAATGATTTTATAAGTGATAGACCAATATATTGCCATTGACGATATATCAGGCAATATTTTATCATCACCGTTGCCCAATAAATCTTTTCACTTGGCCGACATGTTAAGTTAATTTAGTACCATTTTATTAAAATTTAAGTAAAATTACGTAAACAGAATGACTTTTAAAATAATAGATCAATATATTGCCGTTGCTGATATTTGATCACTGTTGGCCAATAAATCTTTTCAATTGGCTAACAAATTAAGTAAATGTAGTTAAATATTGTTAAAATTAAGTATAATTACGTAAACAGATGATTTTAGAAGTGATAGACCAATATATTGCAGTTGCTGATATATCGGCCAATATTTTATCATCACTGTTGGCCAATAAATCTTTTCATTCGACCGACAAATCATCCTGTTGCTTAAACTAGTTGTTTCTAATGAAAGGACAATGTCAGATGATGTAAAGCCAACATCCGACAGACAATAAAATGACCAATAATTATTTGCTTTTTATTGTGACATACATACCATTGTGTCACATACAACAACACTTCGGTAGCTTCAGCCATAACTCTCTATTTTTCAAGTACTATATTATAAACATTTCTGTTTCTCTCTCATTAACTATAATTGCACTTGTTTTATCAGCCTCCTATTTACAAAAAATTATTTGGCTATTATGATATGTTACTAAAAGCATTTTCCAGGGGTGTAAACTAACTGTATTACTCCTTCAGGCCTACAGGAAGAAGAATCAGAAGAAGACAGTTCAATATCGTAGCAGTGTCAGTGAGGATGCTGATGACACAACCACAATGGTCAATGGGAATGACGACATGCCTACAGGAGCAGGAAGCAAATATCAGCAGAAGAAAGCCAAGAAACAGGCCAAGAAACAAGCCAAGGTAAACTTAAACTGTAGTTAATACGCTAGGTTGAGTAAAATCACCTTTGATGTAAATAAAAAATCATTCCTTTAAAAACATTTTGGTGTAAATCCAGACCATGCACATTATAGATGATTAGCCGTTTACAACTTTGCATTTACAGACTCAGCGGCGACAGCAGAAACTAGGGAGTAAAGTCACTGTAGATGCGCTGACCAATCAAAACGCATCCAGCAGTACAGAGGAGGTACCACCTCAGAGTGATGCTAATGGAAGTACTGATATGGAAACGGGTGAAAGTACCCAAGAGCATATCGGCCAATCACCAGACAGTAATGCCTCATCTCTAACATCATCCCAAAAAGATGAAGATGATGAGGAACCTGAACAAGAATCTGCTACTTCTGTCAACAACCGCTTCACTGCCTTATCAGAAGAGCAGAATTTGGAAGAAATCTCTGTGGAAGGAGAAATAAATGAAGTTGTGGAAGAAGACGGTGTTGAAGAAGATCATCTAGTAGAAGAAATAAATTCTATGTCCCTGAACGCAACTTCAGAACAGGAAAGTGCGATGGAGAATGGAGATGATGTCTCGGTACAAGAAAAAGAATACACTGTGGTTAATCAGGACCCCGAGCTTGCGTTTCACACATTGGCCACCAGGGCGGCGCCCGGGAAACAAGAGTGTTCAGTAGAGTCCTGCCTTTATCAGTTTACAGAGGTTGAACACCTCACGGACAACAACAGGCTGATGTGCGTTACCTGTACAAAACGTCAGTCCGGAATGAAAGCCTTGGAAGGTAATGTGTTCATTTTTTATAACCGTATAGTCTCTATTGATTCAAGCACAGTTAGTCAGCCAAGACAAATGGCAGTGCATACTTGCAACGAGAAACTGGTTGAAATGTGTGAAATCTGTTTATTTTTTGTTGTCGCTTCAGGTGGTAAGAAAGGTGTTTACAGAGACGCGCTGAAGCAGATGCTGATCTCCTCTCCTCCCCCAGTACTCACACTTCACCTGAAGAGATTTCAACAGGTGAAACTTTCATCAAACAGATAATTTCACAGTAATCTGTCATCATTTGACCTTTTTACTATTTGCTTTCTTCATCTCAAGGTTTCATACAGTGTTTGTAAGGTAAACCGTCAAGTTCAGTTCCCTCAAATCCTGGATATTGCACCGTTCTGCTCCCTAAACTGCAAGGTGAGCAAAATTCCCATCCTCACCTCCCTGTTCCAGGAAAAGCATCCGTACTATTCTTATATTGATTTTAAACTGGTCTAGGATCAGTTCAGATACTGGTAACTTTGTCTGTGTGTTGTAGGGAGTGAAGGAGGATGAGACCCGAGTGCTGTATAGCCTTTACGGCATAGTGGAACACAGTGGTACCATGCGGTCAGGACACTACACGGCTTACGTTAAATCCCGAACTGCCACACACAACTTTGAAAACGGCTCAAGTGGTTGTGAGTATCAGTGCCGGTTAACATTTTGGTGACTTTGCTGTTTCATAAAGATGACATATAAAACAGTAAGGCTGTGTTTGATATCATTTCTTTCCTCTTAGCAGGTGATGTTGAGAACAGTAAAGGATCGTGGTTCCACATTAGTGACAGCAGCGTCCATCCGGTTACAGAGGCCAAAGTTCAGAGTTCTCAAGCCTACCTCCTGTTTTACGAAAGGATCTCATAATAACGTGTCGAACAGTCTGGTCAAATCAAAGGGCTGCTGGATCTTCATTCCAGCTCACAGATCACTGCTGCTATGAAATCCTGTTTTAAACAACTGAAGACTTGAAGTTGTACGAGCATCATGTTTTATTTTCTTAGTATAATAAGCTGCTGGTCCTCGGAAACGATTTTAATTTTATGAAACAATTCACATGCAATTAATCTACGAAAGAATAATGATAAAAATATCAACGGTAATGGTAAATTAAAACCAATGAAAGATTTTTTTTCTTGCATCTAGAAATGTGGTTTTGTGGGGGTTTCTCGTTGGCTTTTAAAGCACAACTCTGCTGCCAAGACTGACAGTCATATTGAGATCATGTTTCACTTTAAAATTAATTTCATGCCAATAAAGAACATTTACACCTCATTACTGTAATGTTGGGCGATCTTAATGGTCCTAAATATAATATTTTGGGGGGTGACATGACTAAATGTATTTACATTTTTTGACCGTCATCCTTTAACATATGTATTTTTTAAAGTCTGAAGAACAATTTTATCTTGCAATAAATAACTACATGTGCTCAGTATCATCATGTTTTCTTTATGCAGCGTGAATTCATTGTGGGTTGCATTACAATTTACATGGAGATTTTATCATGTATAAAATGCAATAAAATAAAAAACTTTTAAAACTCGAAACGAGGTTACATACCTTGTCAAAAGTTGTTCATTCAAATCACACGAAGCAGAAGAGCAGGTGATGATGAAACATAACACCATCTTCCTCAAGGGGGCGCTTGATGGCTCAGGATGAGATTATGTGACTTTCAATCGGATTAAAATCTCAGGAGGAGACATTTTTCAGCAAAAAGTGTTAAGCTTTAAAATCACAAAAATGTAACGATTGTTATTTGATTAAAAATCTGACACTGCAATCTCTGAATAACATGCGAAGTAAACGTAAACGACGGTGATTGGTCGAGGCTTACCTGCGCTAAGAAAAGTAACACGTACCACGTCACCAGACCATCCATCTGTTCATTCAGCAACTGTCTGGGTAGTAGTTTACGGATGTGGGAAACTTTAATATACATTACGTTAAATAAGAGTTAAAATGATTTTGTAGAAACTTAAGACAACTCCAAAAGCCGCTAAGCCCCGCCCGTTTATAATATACCGTTTAACAGTGGCGGGAGTTTAGAACGCAGCAGTAAACTGTCGCTATGGTAACGATCTTAGCCGGAAGTGCCAGACTCTCTCAAGGTAAGCAACAATAACAGACATTAACAAATTACATCTACTTTGTATTTCGGGCAAATGCAAATATATAAAGTATTTAATATCTCGGAAGACAAGTTTGGCATTCGTTAAATAGCTACTGCGTTTTATGAGTTTTGCACTGATTTTTTTTTAAGCAAAACGGACGGTTGGCGATAACATTTAGATTTTTGTATATATAAAAGCATGTTATTGCGTTAAAATTATATTGCTTCGTGATATATCCTTTAAAAAAAATGAGGTAACTTTTAAATACCACGTTATCCCTTTTTATTAACCATGGTTTCATTACAGTTAAAACAAAAAGACCATGGTTACTGTCGTAAAACCATGGTTTTGCTTATCTAATAATACACCAAAAAAACATGGTTACTACACTTTTACCATAAAAAACATGGTTAATTTTCAATAGGGATTTGAATATTGTAGTCATGGTTTATACAAAAGTACCATATACTACCTGTTTGAATCATTTATAAAATAATTTTTTATTAAGCTTAGTGGTTGACCGATATGGGTTTCTTTTTTAATAGACGATGCCGATACTAAGAAACACAAGTTTAAGTTATAGAGAAATTTACTGCAGATTGAAAAAATTTATCGACCAATAATAATAAAATAAATAATAATAATAATCTAAATATTGGTCGATATATCGGCCTTTGCGATATATTGTCCAATCACTACTTAAGTTTCTTTAGCTCAGTGGTTCTCAAACTGGGGTCCGGGCCCCCAGGGGGGCTGCGAGATGGTGCCAGGGGGGGCCCCAGTTTTATTACATTTTATAAAATATATTCATTTATCATGAATTCTGTGTAATTAAACCTAAAAAAATAAGGCTACTAACCAACAGCACTACTCTGTATAACCTAATATGTTTTGTTTAATTAAAATGTTACATTTTAGAACAGTTTTTTGTCATAAATTTTCTTTGGGGGGGGGCGAAGGAATGCACCGTACACAAGGGGGGCCGCATGCGAAAAAAGTTTGAGAACCACTGCTTTAGCTAACCACATACATGGAATATATCTCTGTCTGTCTGTCTGTCTGTCTGTCTGTCTGTCTGTCTCTCTCTCTCTCTCTCTCTCTCTCTCTCTCTCTCTCTCTCTCCAGTAATGTCCAAGTCAGTGATATGTCCTATGAATATGGGCTCCACTGTCCCTGAGTCCCTCTCCAGCTTACAGAGGCGTCTTCAGGCAGCCGAGCAGCAGTCCGAGGAGTTAGTGAAGGGTCTGGGTTTTTTGGGAGTGTCTGCTGATCATCTTCCCCTGAACACTTCAGCCAAGAGCTCCTCCAAACACCCGGACAGTCCAGTGAACATCCATCAGCCCCTTGGTGCTGGTGGAGATGGTTTGCTATGTAGACGATGTCGATGTGAAACGTTTGTCTCCCGTGTGTGCCGATTGGAGAGCCTTTTGCACACTCTCAAACTTGCCAGCTTCCGTTTGGAAACGGACAGAGAGCTTAATCCGTCCCACACGGGTCAGTGCTCTTCCCCAAAACAGTTTCTTTACAGTTGTGCCTGTGTGTGCAAATCTGAAAAAACAATAATGCATCTTCAGTATACTGTTTGTTCCTGTAGCTCAGTTGTTAGAACAAAGGTCAAGGGTTCGATTCCCAGGGTATATCAACACAATCATTTCCCCTGTGTGCAGCACGTCTACAGGAGCAGTTAAACACCCTGCAGTGTCAGTATGAGGAAGAGCAGTGCTCCTCACAGAGGAAGATGCTGCAGATACAGGATCGATTGCAACAGGCCTGTGAAGAGAGAAAGGAGGCGCAGCTGGAGGTGCTCAGACTCAGGAAGGCGCTGGAGAGCACCGTATACACTAAGGTAAAATGTCCTCCTAAATAAGTAGATTTTTTAGTCTAGGGAAAATTTTAAGGAGAGTGTGAATCAAGTCAATTTGAATAATTATTTTAGCTTGCTTTGGTACCTCGCGGTTCACAGATAAAGGAACGAGAAGCGCGGGAAACTGCAGCACACTTGGAGGCTGTGCAATCCCACAATGCACTGCTACTCAGAGTGAAGGAGATGGAGAGAGGGGTAGAGAAGAAAAGTGGACAGGTAAATAAAGAACAAGAAATGCCTGTTTAAGGTATGTCCTCGTGTAACGTGACATCACAAAGTGCACTGGCTTCCTTTGATAAATCAGATGATACCCAATCAAAACTGTCCGTTGGTTATTTGATTGTGTCATATATTAGGTAAAGGCTCTTGAAGCAGACTGTCACGCCCTACGAGTTGAGGGACAAGCAAACAAGACAGAGCTAAAAAAGAGGAAGGAGCGAATTTTGAGCCTGGAGAGAGAGTGTCAACAGCTCAAAGATCATTTCGGTCAGAAACAGTTAATTATGACACATAAAATTAGCTGTTGCTAATAAAACCTAAGTGTGTTGTTTCCTCTCAGGTGTGAAAGAGACTCTGATATCAGAGCTGAGCAAAGAGATAAAGGTAGGAAAACGTAAGAAACATTGACTGTAATGGCATATAAATAATGAAGCCAACTCATTGCATGTATGTGTGTTTAGAGTTTGAAGATGTCTCTGCAGAAACAAAAGCAGGAGAACAGCAGACTCGTGAGAGATGGACAAGATCTCAGAGCAGCTGCAGATGAAGTTCAGGTACTCAGCGCCTTATACACCATACACTTTATGATAAAGGTACCTGTTATGGCGCTTTTCTATTGCATAGTACCCCACGATTTGGTTTGGGTCAGGTCGGGTCAGCTCACCTAACGTTGGCTTGGTTAGCTTTTCCATCGAGTTTAGTATCACTTTGGAGTGGGAGGGATTATAGGTGTGTTGTTATATTTGCGCTGCCTACTGCTTTGACATCGTACAAGTGAGATCGTTGTTGTAAATTCCTATACATTCATTTATTTCTCAGCCTGCCACAAAATTAAAATTGACCAACACAAATAGATTTTGCAAATCGCATTTATCAATACATCTGTCTCACATGACAGTTTCTGTACAAACACCTGTGGCGTCAGTCGATGTGCTCCGCTGAGCCTCATTTAAGTTGCATTTAAGCATAAATGTGGACACGCGTGTTGCGAATGTGCCGCCACAAACTGCAAGTTTGGGTAAACTGGTATGGTGTTCCTGATTCTCAACATGTGGATGTTTTTCATTGCTAAAAGGAAGTTTCAGCAAAGCACAGATGACAAAAGGTTTACTCAAAACAGTGCAAGCTACCATGAAGGTAAAGCTAATCTTTAACATAATATTGATGACGCTGATAGTGACGATTCTCTCAGACCAATCAGTGATCGACAGTGTTTTCGCGTCACTTTTTGACATCAGCTCGGGTTGCTTGGAACCTCGACCGAGGTGGTACTAAAAAAAGGATTAGGACTACGTACTGCCCCCAAAAGTAAGCTGATCCAACCCAAACCAAACCGTGGTGTAATATGCAATGGAAAAGCGCCATTATAAAGGGACATGTGCTTTAAAAAGGTCTTAATATGTACTGTTTAAATACAGGTATGTATGCATTCAGTACCAGTAGCTTTCTTATGTGTCCCCCAATATTCAAACAAGAGTCTGTTTTAGGAATATTAAGCATCCATTCATTAAACTTTAGTGGTTTATTTTGTAGATGTATAAAACATATTGACCTTTGTCTCTTTTTGCGTCTCAGGTGTTGAATAATAACTTAGAGGTTCAGTGTTCAGGGCTGAATGCTACAGTACAGTCATTAATACACGAAAACACTCGGTTACAGACAGAATATCAAAACAACATTAAGGTAATACAATGCACTAAAATGTTAGTTTTACCTGATTTACTGGCATGAAAAACAACTCTGCATTCATACTACCAGAATGAAATTTGTGTACCTTTTCAATAAGAAGTGAAACAAAATTTAATACTAAGAAGTAAAGTGAAATGAGTAAAGTAATATTAGAATGCAAAAACAGGTGTAGGGTGTAAAATAATAATAAATTATTAATAAGGAAACAAAGGGTCGATCAAGACTAAACACGAGGCACACAGAACTTGGGCCATGTGACTCTCCACACAAAAACAAGACAACAATAAGGACTGCCACGATCCTGTCACATAAAACAAGACAGAAGACATGCAGGGCTGACAGGATCATGAGAAAACATATCTAAAAGAGTCAATAATAGTATGAATAAACACACTGCTGTATTTGTGCTGTTGTTTCAGGCAGAGCGAGATTGTGTGTCTAAACACATAAAAGAACAAGATCTGCTATTAGACACAGCCAGAAGAAACGTCCAGGTTGAACTACAAAGCACAATATCAGGGAAACTCACCCTACAGAAACAATTGTAAGTCACACACTCACTAACCTCGAAAGTTAACGCCGTCATTTAACTGTCTAGGTTAACTATAGACCAAATATAGTCCAGCTATGAGCAACCCACTTCTAGCCCAAATAAACTTGTCGTTTTTGTCAAGAGATGTATGATATGCCATCATGCACTGCAAAAATGAATTTCTTACTTAGTTTTTTTGTCTTGTTTTCTAATATAAATATATGAACATTCTTAAATTGAGATACATTTACTTGGTAAGCAAGTGGCTTAAGATATTAAATCTTGTTTATTGAAATAAATTATGAAAATCACAGGTTTTTTTTTTACTTAAAACAAGTCAAAATATCTGCCAGTGCAGTAAGAAAAATCTTAATTCCAGTTTCATCTCAATTCAATAAACTTAATTTAAGTTAATTTTTACTTACTGCACTGGCAGATGTTATATATTATATAATCACTGATTGTTCTTGGGTTTACAACATAATTATACGTTTGAAAATTCCAGAGAAGATTTAATTAAATTAAATTAGCTCCTAGTAAAACTAAGATTACATAATCAAAAACTATTTCTATCAAGTCACAGTATTAATAGACTGCTTAGTGGAAGACATCCATTGCTCTGTTTTCAAGAGCATGAAAATAATTGGTCATTTTTATAAACCTGGTGGGCTCTTCTGCTTTCCCTTAAGGGAAGTCTTGAAAGAAGATCATGCCAAACTGCAGCAGAGTTCATCTGTCGCCCAGCAGAGAGCTGTCAATCATCAACAGATCCTGGGAAAAACCATTGCGAGACTTCAGGAGGAGCTCAGCTGTGCGATGAGAGAAGAAGAAACCAGAAAGAAGGAGAGAGATCAGATAAAGAGTGAGGTAAATAATTAATTTCGTAAGTTTTAATACAAAG
This sequence comes from Paramisgurnus dabryanus, assembly GCF_030506205.2. Taxonomy (NCBI): domain Eukaryota; kingdom Metazoa; phylum Chordata; class Actinopteri; order Cypriniformes; family Cobitidae; genus Paramisgurnus; species Paramisgurnus dabryanus. The sequence continues at coordinate 10,667,008 of NC_133344.1, forward strand.
GTTTAAACACAATTAATGTGACCATGGACCACACAACCAGTCAACTGAGATTTATACATTATCTGAAAGCTGACTAAATAAGTGGAATCTAAATATTGAGAAAATTGCCTTTAACTTTTTCCCAGCCAATGACAACTTATCTTGTCAATTAAGAGAAAAAAAAATGCATAAAAAGTGTTCCTGATGAATTTTTATGTTAATCTGCAAATCCATGATTATCCACTAGATGGCGCACTTACCCAATTTATAAAAAAAACTGAAGCCAAAACGTTATTTACTTAATTTAAAATCTGTGTATGTTTTGATAATCGTTCTGAGTCTGATCTCTAACAAAATTCCTTAACAAAAAGGCAATTATTTCAGCTATTTCAAAAATATATATTTTTAAAGAAAAATACCCATATTTAAGAGTTTATAAGCAGAGAAAAAAAATAGGATAACATTTTCCCCCCGTTTTGTTTCTTTGTTTGTTTGAAAGCACAGGGTCTGTTGTTTCATTTGATATATTTGTATGTTAATATATTTTTAGCAAAACATTTTCCTGAAAGGCATCTTGTGAAACTTTAGTTTCACACCGCCGTCGATGTTTGAATGAATGAGTGAGTGAATGGGTGAATGTGAGGCAAATTGTAAAGCGCTTTGGATGGCCATAGGTCTGTTAAAAGCACTATATAAATGCAGTCCATTAACCATTTGTGAAAATCACAAAAAATGATGTGGAGCAATTTTTCAAAAAATGGCTGGCGGGGAATTAAAGAAATGAAGTTCCTAGCACTGCATTCACTCACAAAAATAAGTTTTAACATTTTTACAGTAGGAAATTTACAAAATATCTACATGTAACATGATGTTTACACAATATGCTCATGATTTTGGGCTAAAATAAAAATCTATATTTTTGTTACATACAATGTATTTTTGCCTATTGCTACAAATTTACCTGTGCTACTTAAGACTGGTTTTGTGGTCCAAGGTCACATATTAAACATGCATTTTAAAAAGCCACAAATAAGTGCTTCAATAATACATTTTCGCGTTTTTCTCAGATGAGCTCAGAAATGGTTTTGCTGGAAAAGCAGAATAATCTTCTAGAAACACAGCTGTCAGAAATGAAGGTACTAATGACCACTTCCATCAATTCTACATACAGCTTTATCCTTGGTGTTTGCCAGAAGAAAATTGATGCTCAAGTTCTGTCGGTTATATAATTGTAATATTATATCAGCCATAATAATCATCATTATTTTATCCCTGTGATTGACAGGTTGAGTCGACCACAGTGAAGTCAGCGCTGCATAGACAAGAAAAGGAGAACAGGGCACTGATGGAGAGCCTGGCAGTCATGCAGCATCAGCAGGTTTAAGATCAAATAGATCATAGAGTCTTTGTCAGAAGATAAGTGCGCATGTGACCTCTTTCTGTCTCTCTCAGGTAACTCATCGTCAGGTAGAACAGATGCTTTGGGAGTTGACAGACAGCAAGAACAAACTGGCTTACGAGAAGGGCAAGCTGCAGGTCTCTTGCACTCACATAGACACATCGTGTTTTATTATGTATGTGTGTAAAGGGCAGAGGTGTAAAGAGTAGCTGAAAGCCATACTTGAGTAAAAGTACAAATTCCTTACTGTAAAAATTACTCCACTACAAGTTACAAGTCACCAATTTAAATACGACTTGAGTAAAAGTATTAAAGTAACCCAATTTAAAAGTACTCAAGTATTTTTACTCGTACTGAATGTTGGCTCAAAGATGCACTAGTCCTCAACACAAAGAGACATTGTAGGTCAGTGAAAACTAAGAAAGTTTATTTATGAGGTTTTATTTCCTAATATAGAAAAGAAATCAAACACCTCAAAATTTTGACCTGGCAGAACAAACACAGATTAAACATAGTCATAGTCTTTTGACTAAAATTTAGTTTTAGTCATATTTTTGTCATCTGAATTGATTTAGTTTTAGTCTAATTTTATTCAACTAAATGCCATGAGATTTTAGTCTAGAAATCTACATTAAATTTAATTTAAACCCATTTAATTTTAGTCTAGTGTCATTGTGTACTTGAATGTGCCATGCTGAAAAATATATAGCCTAACTTTGTGATATAAATATATGGTAACACTTTACAATAAGGTTCATTAGTTAACATTAGTTAGCTACATTAGTTAACATGAACTTATAATGAACTGCACTTATACAGCATTTATTCATCTTTGTTAATGTTAATTTCAACAATTACTAATACTTTATTTAAATCTTGTTAACATTAGTTAATGCACTCTGAACTAACATGAACAAACAATTAAAGCTTACATTTTTATTAACTAACATTATCAAAGATGAAGAAATAATGTAACAAATGTATTGCTCATGGTTTGTTCAAGTTGGTTAATACATTAACTACTGTTAACTAATGAACCTTATTGTAAAGTGTTACCAAATATTCTTATATAGGCCTATCCTAAAAAAGATATAATTTTAATATTTAAAAAATTCCAGTAAACTAAAATTACACTAACAGAAATATGATAATGCATATTAAAAACGTGAAGTTGTTTATTTGAAAGATTAATTGTAAACACATGTAGTGCGTAACACCACTATCTCACATTAAGTGCACTACATTTCTTCCGTCATGCATCCCTCTTTACAGTAAATACATTACAGCATACTTGATTAAATGTGAGGACAGTGAAATTGTACACTTATTATCAATCTTATAATGTACTTAAGTTACTCGGGCAATCAGTACCGGACCTCGCTGGTTTATTTTGGCTTATATAGTAAGTTATATCAAGTTATGTTCCAGCTCAGGTTAGCTGATAAAGTAGCATCAGAGTATATAAACATTTGTGCTTGCCTTTGAGTTGCGGGATGACCCTCCTGCAATCGCGCATCACTTTTGTTTTGATTGTAGCATCACAAGTTTAACAAAGGGTCCCTTGACTGAAGCAAATGTGATATGCATCCATATGTTTGCTCTTTATCTCTTCTTTCAGTCCAGACGCGAACTTTTCTCTACAGTTTATGACATACGCAGCACGCAGATGTCCCGCTACGGTGGCTCAACGCAAGCCATTTAGCGTTTGACATCAAAGTAACGCGAGACCAGACTTCTCCATATGCATTTGATTCGCTCTCGCAGTACTTTGATTTCATACGATTGCTCTGCGCAGAGCCAAATGAAGTCCCTCAGTTGTGTGTGTGCGTGTAACCTCGCGACCACAGATTCTATCCATCATCACCCTCTGACACTTTCGTCTCGTTTTTATTTGACGAATAAACAATGTAGCGAGTAACGTTAAGTGTCATTTCAAATGTAGTGGAGTAAAGAGTACAAATACCCAATCAAAAATGTAATTGAGTAGAGAGTAAAAGTTGCCTATATTTTTGATACTCAGTAGAAGTACAAAGTAGCCCAAAAAATACTTAAGTACAGTAACGAAGTACATTTACTCGAATACTTTACACCTCTGGTAAAGGGTGTATATTACAATCATTCTAAAATGTGACACACAATGGCAGTCATCTGATAAACACACCGTGCTTCGTTTGTATGTGCACATATTGCAGAAACGCACAGAAACCACATTGTGTGTTTGTACAGGCCCAAGTGCAGCAGATGGGAGATGACCTGAAAACATTGAATGCTGAATGTGCTCAACACTGTCAGATCAATATTACACTGCAGAACAGCTACACACAGGTAAACACATCCCTCTCTTTAACAAGCCATCACTTTTTGCATGTTTTCATTGGATCAGTCACTTAGTTTGATTAGCGAAAAAAGTATAGTTTTGTTTATAGTGTTATATCTAGTATATAGACCGTTTCATCTGGCGCAAGTGCGGTGACTTTACTTCCGGTTTCTTTTTGTTTAATGGTCTGACTAGTTGCTGAAACTGAACTCTTAAAGAAATACCTCGTCAAAAATAACAAATGTTTTGCGTTCCAACCATCTATACTAGTACTGTTTACAGCTGATATTGTTTAAGGGGGACATTTCACAAGACTTTTTAAGATGTCAAATAAATCTTAAGTGTCCCCAGAGTACATATGTGAAGTTTTAGCTCAGAATATCATATAGATATTTATTATAGCATGTTAAAATTGCTACTTTGTAGGGGTTTGCAAATATGTGCTGTTTTGGGGTGTGTCCTTTAAAACGCAAATGAGCTGATCTCTGCACTAAATGGCAGTGCTGTCCTTGGATAGTGCAGATTAAGGGGCAGTATTATCCCCTTCTGACATCACACAGGGAGACAAATTTCAATGACCTATTTTTTACATGCTTGCAGAGAAGGGTTTACCAAAACTAAGTTATTGGGTTGTTATTTTTCACATTTTCTAGCTTGCTAGAAGCACTGGGGACCCAGTTATAGCACTTAAACATGAAAAATCAGATTTTCCTGATATGTCCCCTTTAATGCAAGTGTGAAGTGTTGCTTACATTGTGATATTATTTATAGTATGCATTTTATACAGTGTGCATTGCCACCAAACTGAAAAAACGCTGTCTGAAGGCCAACGTATAATCAATTTGTATGTATACGCTAGGGTCTGCATACAGTGCGTGTGTCACACAGTTTTCGTGATCAGAAGAGTATGCACGTACTGTACGTGCAGCGCCAGATTTTTGAAACCCTGCGTACATTGTATGTGTAGGTTGTAAATGCGCCTATTGAGGAATATAGTAGGCCCAGGAGATGCATTGCATTTTGTCGCAATGTGGATGCATTGAATAACTGTATACAAGCACGACTCAAATAAACTATACTTGATCGTGCGCATACGTTCATGTTATTAAAACAGACTATACTTCGGGCTTATGAAACTGAATATGTTGTATGAAACATTACATTTGTTATTGGAAAGAATTTAAGTCAATATAAATCTAGAAAAGCTCAAACAGACAAATCTTTTGGTTTGTTTATTTCTTTTAAGTTTGATCAAGTTTACTACTGCATACTTAACTTTATCTCTATCTTTCCCTCTCACAGATACAGAGAGAGAACCACACAATTAAAGAGCATCTTCTCATCCTACAGCAACACCACAGAGACACAGTATGTGTGCACAGACATAGTGGTTCAAAAGTTGGCATTTGGATACATTTAGATGCTACAGTATGTTTATTTCTGTGTTTAACAGAATGAAGTTGTAGAGACGTTGGAGAAAGTCCTGTCATCTCACACTGTTTTGCAGCACAACACACAGACATTACAGGCCGAGATGCAAGACAGAACACAGGAACTACAGACACACAGGAGAGAGAAGTGAGTGTTTGTCTCCTTAATCGTACAGAAAATAAAGATGTTTTTAAATAAAGTTCAATATAAAGTAATCATAATTTGTCTTATACAAAAAGCTTTTTACGTTAAAGGTCACATAACACACTGCTAATCTTTTGTTAATCTTGATTACCAACATGTATAGAGTAGTATTGCATCCTACATATTTCCAAAGAGTCTTTAGTTTTATCAGATTTATAAAAGACAGATCAGCTCTACTGCTTACTTTCCAAATAAACCTGAGCTCCTAGAGGCATACCGCGGGCAAAGCGACTCACAAGCACGCAACATATACAAAAACCATCATGCCATAATTTTTGAAATTTAACGATTTACTACGTTTGTGTTTTTTACATTAAATGCACTTAAGTGTCGCTTGTAAAGAATATTTAATTAATAAAAATATAAAGGAAATCAAGTATAATCTATGTGAATATAACCATTTATTTGTAAAAATTATTTACCATTCTGTATTTGAGTTTTCCTGTGCATATATAAACTGTGTACTTTAAGCCTGTGAAGAATGGACCATTGTCTACATAATGATCTTTACATAGGGTCTGGTCTTGTGATAATGATGGTCTTGTGATGATGATTGTCTACATAATGAACTTTTACATATGGTTTTGAGATAATGCGGCATTAAAGCCCCACCAAAACATCCTGTTTAAAACCAGAACCAATGAGGTTAATTTAATGATCATAAGACCCACTGGAAGAATATCCTGATTGAATTAAGGGACAAAATGACATGAATAATAATATAATTAAAAGTTACAGGTGCAAACTAGCCTTAAAGTGCGTCTTGCAGGTTAACCACCACTGTCGATTAATGGGTACATAAATCACTCAAGATATGTGTATAATTTTTAAAATGTCTCAAAAATGGTCTTAAAGAACACTTTTTTTACGTTTTTGGTATTAACGGTTTTTTTACGCAATTCTGCGATGACGTCACGTTGGGGAGAAGTGGAGAAAGCCTCAGCCAGAGCCATAGAGATAGATGAGACATTTATTGCTGTTTAATACTTACGTATACAATTTGGAAATCATATATACATCGTAGTAAATATATAATGTGTTATACTGCAAAGTTATCATGATAATTATTATTTATGATATCTGTGGAAATAAATAAAACTTCGCAAATCTGCTGATTTGATCCATTCATGTCCTGACCACCAGGCTAGAGATTTTTAAACATCCTTAATCCACACTTACTAGTCTATCAAATAATATCTCAAATATATTGTTTTGTGAAATAAAATAATGCTTTGTTATATTGTTTATGCGATAACGAATCACACGATCATTTTATACGCAGCAGTCAGCAGCTGCAGCACACTCGGATCCGACCGCATACATACTGTAATAAACAGGCGTTCGGCGGCTTTTTACATCACGACAGACTATGCCATTTGAGGAGGAACCGCTCATTGATCACCGTATTTTTATAAATCCTGTACATGTTTGGACCTGCCGAACAGGTTGAGCATTTTCATATACTTTGTTTAGCAGAGAGGTTGAGCAGTTTGACCAGCGGGCTGCGGGAACCGGACGCATATCACGCCGCCAGACTGTGTTAACTCGAAATGTATAACTATTATCAGATCGACCCACCGGGAAAGTGAGTGCGTTTGGGTCGCTGGTCCCCGCGAACAGATGTGACGTGCCTCACTCAGCTTCCAGGATTAGAGACATGCTGCCAAAACCGTTTGTGCTGAAGATCGCATAAAGTTACACCCATTTCAGGCAGGATCATGGACCCCCTCAAGCCAGCATGCACGAGTATGTTAATTGTTTGTTTACTTTCTACACGAAGATATGCTAACGTTATGCTATCTGGCTGTCTGTCTGCCTATCTCTCTATACTAGCCTATCCATCTGTCTGTCTGTCTGTCTATCTATCTATCTATCTATCTATCTATCTATCTATCTATCTATCTATCTATCTATCTATCTATTTATCTATAATCTGCGCTATCAGAACTGTACTTTACTCGTCTTTCTATAGTCATTCTCAATGCTCTCAATGCGGCTTTGGGAAATTCTCTCCCCAGCGTGACGTCATACAGTGCGTTGTGGGGGAAAGGAGAATCATTGCAAACCGCTGTACTTTTTCATACTTTTTCGGGTTTTGTGATACCCAACAACATAAAATACAATGGATAACAGTTTAAATGTTTATTATCAACAAGCAAATTGCACAAATTCGTTGAAAAATTTTACCTGCAAATCGCCCTTTAAATATCTGGACACGAGAGATAGACGCCGGTTGGTTTTGCAGTTGTGTTTGCAGGCTTTATGTCAGACATTAAAGGGGACATATCATGAAAATCTGACTTTTTCCATGTTTAAGTGCTATAATTGGGTCCCCAGTGCTACTATTAACCTAGAAAATGTGAAAAAGATCAACCCAGTAACTTAGTTTTGGTAAACCATTCTCTGCAAACATGTGAAAAAAATAGCTCATTGAAATTTAGCTCCCCCTGTGATGTCAGAAGGGGATAATACGGCCCCTTAATCTGCACTATCCAACCACAACAGTGGCATTTAGTGCAGAGATCAGCTTATTTGCATTTTAAAACGGCAAAAAACATCACATTTTTGCTCACACCTACAAAGTGGTCATTTTAACATGTTATAATAAATTATCTATATGGTAATTTGAGCTAAAACTTCACATAGGTACTCTGGAGACACCAAAAATGTATTTGACATTTTTTTTAAAAAGTCTTGTGAAATGTTCCCTTTAAAGTCTAATGTATTATTTGATAATGGAACGGACTGCTTTAGCATTATTCTTAAAGAACCCCCCCCAAAAAAACACAGACATTTGATGCAGTTTTACTTACCGCCTGCGACATGTTTGGGACCGCCCCATTTCAATGAAATCCAGCATTAAACAAACACACTTGCTCAGCTTTGCTTCTACCCCCGATAACCAAACTATATCCAACGTTACCAAAATGCTGGGAAGCTTAAATTTCCCACACAAATGCACTTTTTTGGTGACATTGATTTCTTGTCAGCTCTTGGTTGGTGTGTGTGTGCGCTATTTGGGGTGAAGTGCCCATATAAGGACTTCCACACGGTAGAAACCCAGACAAAGTGCATTTGGCACAGAAATACTCCATCATACGTCCAAATGGTACTTTAAACCTTTGCCCATGTTTAACATGAGGAATCCAACTTTTCAACCATGTTTATAAAGCAGAATGCATGAAATGTCAATTTGTGTGTGTGTTTGTGTTTGTGTGTTTTAGACTGCAGGCTATAAAAGAGATTCAGAAGCTTAAGGCTGAAGTGGAGCATCTACAAAAGTTGACACACACTACCAGCACTAAGGTAAAAGACAAACTCCCGGTTTCACACACTACTCAAATATCCAGCTAAGACCAGCATCAGCTGGTAGCTGGTTTAAGCTGGTTTAGGGTGGCATTAGCTGGTCCTCCCAGCCTGGCAAAGCTGGTCAAGCTGGTGAGTCAGCTGGTCTTAAAAAGTGACCAAAACACAGCTAGACCAGCTTTCCACATCAGCAAAACCAAGCTGGCCCAAACCAGCTCACCAGCTTATGCTGGTCTTAGCTGGATTTTTCAGTAGACAAGGCTTAAGGGTAGTACTATACTAAAACACATATTTGTCTCAACTTTCACTGACAGATCTTAAAATATGCCAGTGCCATTTATTTGTCTCAAAATACTCACCATCTTTTTCTAAGGCATGTTGCTTAAACATCTTAATAAAACTTTAGCTTAGCCTTGTCAGTAAAACCAGGCCTATCACACACGTAAACACTGATGATAAAATACATATTAAGTATATAAAAAGGTAGGCTAACAGTTTACATATTGAAGGTTGAGTCTTTGCAAAAAGCACTTGATGAAGCTCAGTTGGACAACAAAAAACTTGCCCTGAGTTTAAAGCAGATCCTACAGGACAACCACGAAGCACAGGAGAAACTAAATACACTGAGCCAGAGGTGAGAATATAACCTCATAGATTTGTTCACTTAATGCATTGTTTTATTTCACTAATGTAAATTTTCTGTTTGTGTGCTGGAAATGCAAATGAGTTGTTAATTGGTTGGCATGATTATGTCATCAGAGAGGAGGAGCTTAAAGAAGCAAGGACAGAGATTTGTCGATTGACAGAACATGTAAACTCCTTAAAGAAACTTCTAAAAATGGAAAAAGACTCTGGGAGGAAGTCAACACGAAAGGTAACTTCAAAGGGACGGTGAATGGCTTAAACATTCAAAGAATCTTCCTCAGTTATGTTTTATTTCCTCAGTTGAAAAAAGCTATGGATGATGCATCAGCAGAGTCACGTGATCTTACACAAGCCAATCATGAGCTTCAACAGAAGGTGTCTGCGCTGGAGAAGCTCGTGTCCAGCCAGATGTCTCATCTGTACAGCAGAACACCTCAAAACAGCTCGCTGAGAATCAAGGTGTGTTACTTTAATTCAATCCAATCAATTTTATCTACATAGCGCTTTTCACAATTGTTTAAATGTTCCAAAGCAGCTTTACATTAAAGGATAAGTCCATTTTATTAAAAAAATTCATATAATTTACTCACCACCATGTCATTCAAAATGTTGATGTCTTTCTTTGTTCAATCGAGAAGAAATTATGTTGTTTAAGAAAAACATTCCAGGATTTTTCTAATTTTAATGGCCTTTAATGGACCCCAACACTTAACAGTTTTAATGCAGTTTAAAATTGCAGTTTCAAAGGACTCTAAACGATTCGAAACAAGGCATAAGGGTCTTATCTAGCGAAACGATTGTCATTTTTGTCAAGAAAATTAAAAAAGATGCACTTTTAAACCACAATTAACGTGGCAGCGCAACCCCTCGTAATTGCGTAATGACGTTGAAAGGTTTGAATGGGGCTAGGCAAAATGCTAACACATTCACGACACGCTGTATAAAGATTAAGTGCACGCATTGAATAAAGATAGGAAGTTGCCGTTTCTACAGTAGCCCTAAACGGACAAACTGTTTAACAGAGCACGTTTCATCCCTACATTGTCTCAGACGATGACGTGTTTGTCCTGTGGTGGCTACCATATGCGTTTTGAAATTGAGGGGTTAGCTGTCGGTTGCAATTCGCAATTTCACCACTAGATGACGCTAAAATGTACAAACACCTCCTTGAAGTTATAATTTATAACTTTATAAAAATACATTTACATTCTAAAAATTTAAGCAAGACTATATATCACAAAGTGTGGACTTGCAGGAATACCACAAGTGCTGAGCGCTTCATTACCACGTATCTGTTTTTCATATTTTATCTTTATTGTCAATAACTGTTTGTGATTCTCTCTCCTTGCTTTTTATGTCCTCTGTGCAGCATCAGCAGTCTAGACTCCCTTCCGTCTGTTATGCCCTGCAGGGCATCAATATTGCAATACCAACAAAGTGTTGGAGAAATGCCATTATGTAAATGAATAATCAGGAGCTTTGTGCTGAATAGACCTATTGTCCCTGTGTGTGTGTGTGCGTGCGTGCGTGCGTGCGTGCGTGCGTGCGTGCGTGTGTGTGTGTGTGTGTGTGTGTAGCATCTGGAAGAGAGTTTAAAACGGCTCCAGGACGAAGGAGATGAGGCAGAAGTGAGACACGGGAAGGTAAACGAACTCCACCATCATTTATGGCGGGGTGGTATATAGATTTTGTTAATATATCAGTATTTTTTTCCCAGCGGGAGATTATACCATCTACATCAGTGTGGTCTGATATGACCCTTTTTCTTTTCAACAAAAGCTCTATTAGAAATGTACATGGATGTAAGCTTTCCAAGCTTGCATGTTGTGACCATTTTCAAACAGGGAGGAAACCCCTGTATTTGAATTTTTATCCTACACTGTTTTAATAAAGGTGATTTTGACATCACACATGGAGCTTTAACCTGTATGTAAGCGTGTATCAAATACAGAGATATTTACTGTATACTGACAGTCATTTCAAAATGACTAAGAAATGAATTTGGGCTTAAATATCATACTTTCACCACAAATGTCTTTTACAATCATTGTGGTATATCGCCCCCCTTCTTCTGATGTCATTTTTTATGAAAAGTTTGAAAAATTACTGAAAGAACTTAACTTAAACAAAGAGATTATTATTTTGGGGGATATTAACATAAACTGGGAGGACACATCTTGTAGAAAAAAGCTTAAAAAAATAACGGACAAATTTGATCTAGTTCAAATGATCAAAGGGCCCACAAGAATTACAACAACAAGCAGTACCCAGATTGATTTAGCATTTACCAACCGACCCGAGAGAATAGTTAAATCATACAATATGATAGCTGGTCTTTCTGACCACAATTTGATCCTTGTGGCCAGAAAACTCTCAAAACATAGATTTGATTATTCTGTCAGAGAGCGTGAGTTTGTTGGAATCCCCAAAAAACATCAAGAAGGATTTAATAGAGCTGTCCAGCAGATTGACTGGGACAACATATTGTTGGGAACAAATTGTGAAATGGACTGTGAATCTTTTATGGCCACAATTGAGAGAACAATTAAAGATTTTAGCTGTAAAGTTAAACAAAAACGTAACAAAAATATACTTCCCTGGATGAACATGGACATACTCAAACTAATGAAAGAGAGGGATCGTGCGTTAAAAAATGCAATTAAAACCAGGTCAGCTAGTGCTAAAAATGTATTTACAACACTGAGGAATAAGACTGTTAAAGCTATACGCAAGGCTAAAGCAGATTTTTTTTTGACTATAATAGAAAATGCAAAAGGGGATCCTAAAATAATTTGGAACCAACTGAAAAAACTTACAGGACAGGACACAATAAGGAAACAACTTTTAGAAATTAAGATAAATGGACAAATTATAAATAACACACACAAAGTTGCAGATGTCTTTAATAATTTTTTTATTGAACCTGTATCCACTATTGCCCAAAGCTTACCATCTAACCATATAAATATTGTTCCGATAAATAACTCTGAGCCTATTTTCAAATTGAGCACGGTCTCAGAATCGGAAGTCCTACAGACAATAAAAACATTAAAAGCATCCAGAACTAGAGATATTTTTGGTATAGATATGTGTATGCTGAAAGATCTCAGTTCCACATTATCTGCACCAGTAACCAAAATTGTCAATCTTTCCTTTACTGAGGCAGTGTTTCCAAGAGCGTGGAAGTCAGCCGCTATTGTTCCAATCCTCAAAAATGGAGATTCAATGATAGTGGATAATTACAGACCTATTAGCATTATATCTACAGTCTCAAAAGTTGCTGAGAGACTAATTTCACAACAAATAACAACACATTTAAATACTACTAAATTCTCACTTCATCCAATGCAATTTGGTTTTAGAGCTCAACACTCCACAGAAACTGCTAATTGTTTCCTCATAGAAAACATCAAACATTTACTGGATAGAGGTGGCGTGGTTGGAGCTGTGTTTCTCGATCTTAAAAAAGCTTTTGACACTTTGAATCATAAAACATTATTAATCAAGTTAAGCAAATTTAATTTTTCCTCAGATGCAATAAAATGGATGGAATCATATCTATCGAATCGCTCACAGTCAGTTAGGATCAGTGACTACCACTCACCACCCCTCGTCATGCCCACAGGGGTTCCTCAAGGTTCTATTTTGGGGCCATTACTATTTTCACTTTACATAAATGATCTCCCTTCAGTTTGTACAGACGTTTATATTCAGATGTACGCAGATGATACAGTCATTTATACCCATGGTAAAAACTCAAATCAAGTTGCTGAAAAACTTACACAGTCAATGGCCCAAGTTTCGGAATGGCTGAATCAATCCTGCTTGCAACTTAATGTAAACAAAACGGTTTCAATGTTTTTTTCTAAATCAAACATTGTAAATAATCAGGCAGATATTTATGTGGCAGGGAAAAGAATACAAGTTGTGTCAGAATTTAAATATTTAGGTATCATAATAGACTCTAAACTAACTTTTAAATCACAGATAAAAAAGGTTGCCAATCGAGTTAAATTTAATATAGCAAATTTTAGGTTCATAAGATCAAACTTGTCACTTCAGGCAGCTAAAATGTTCATGTACAGTATGGTTATGTCTCACATCACTTATTGTCTTACAACATGGTCACAGGCAAATAAAACAACACTAAAATCCTTGGAGTCACTTTACAAACAGACAATCAAAATTGTGGATAAAAAACCATTACGGTATCATCATTGTCCCATTTTACAAAAGCATAAGTTGTTAAGTTTTGAAAATGTCATTAAGTATTCAAACCTTTGTTTGTTATATAAAATAATCCATGGTCTGTCATCTCCACCACTTAGTCAGTTTGTAAATATTAAAAACACAACACTGAGAGTAACACGAGGGTCGGTCCGAGGAGACTGTGTTGTTCCTCTAAGGAAAAGTGTATTTGGGCAGAGTGCCTTTTCAGTTACAGCAGCAAAGGAATGGAACTCTGTACCTCAGAACATCAGAGAGCTTACAACATACACTTAAAAAACTGGTTTTTAACACATCAGACATGTCAGCATTATTAAGAACAGGAATTTTCCCTCAACCCCATCTGCTGTTTATTTTATAGTAAATTGTATTTAGTATTAGGATTTGATGTATTTTTAGCTGTTTTATTGTTTTTATTATTTGTATTGTTTTTGTAAATTCTACACTGTGTTTTTAGGTAGACAATTTTAAGATCTGTCCAGGGACAACGGATGAAAAATAGCCTCTTGGCTAATTCTGGTGCATTTACAGAAATGTTAATTAATGTACACTGTCCCTGTCAAATAAATAAATTTAAAAAAAAAAAAAATATCGCCCAGCCCTACAACTTTCATCTGACCTCACAAATTCTGCATAGTATCTATGTTAAACTATTGTTAATGCAGAATGGGATATGTGCCAAAAGTTAAGTACTTACACTTTACAGTTTAATCTACACTGCAAAAATTTACTTTCTTAGTATTTTTGTCTTGTTTTAAGTACAAATATCTAAACATTCTTAAATTAAAGGTGCAGTGTGTAAATTTAGTGGTGAGGTTGTGAATTGCAACCAATGGCTCAGTCCACTGCTCTTTCTTCGCTTTTGAAACGCATAGAGAAGCTACGGTAGCCACCACCGGAAAAACATGTCATCGACGGAGACAAATTAATAAAAAAGTTTGTCCGTTAAAGGCTTCTGTAGAAACATGGCGGCACAAAATGGCGACTTCCGCGAAGGGGACCCTCGGTGTATGTAGATAAAAACGTCTCATTCTAAGGTAATAAACACATAATGGTTTATTATTAAAATGTCTTTGTACAACCATGCTTATATAGTTTGGATATTATTTAGCATTTCTGTCAAGAGATCCTTTTAAAAATTACACACTGCACCTTTAAGATGTTTTTTTCTTGATGACTAAAAATACCAAGGAAAATAAGTCTAGTTTTTAGACAAAAAATATAAAATTTAAGTGAATCTGTGCTTAAAACAAGCAAAAAAAAATTGCCAATGAAATAAGAAAATTTTTCTTGAATTAAGTGTTTATGAACTTATTTTAAGAAAAATTTTCTTATTCCATTGATAGATTATTATTTTTTTTGCTTGTTTTAAGCACTAATTTACTTAAAGTTTATATTTTTGTCTAAAAACTAGACTTTTTTTCCTAGGTCATTTTGCTCATCAAGAAAATATTTATATTTTTAGATATTTTTACCGAAAACAAGACAAAAATACTAAGTAAGAAAGTAATTTTTTGTAGTGTAAGTGGGAGCATTAGCAAAAGTAAAGCTACTTGAAAGGAACAGGTTGCATAAAAATTCAGTAATCATTGACCAATCCTTGACTTGCTTTGAAGATGTAAGAGTTTGTGTTCTGTAACTTAATTAGAGTTTTATAAGACTTTGGATTATGAAATTGATCCTGAAATTAATGCTCAAAATCATATAGTTTAGGTTGACACCGCCTCCTTTGATCATAGCCAGTGTTATCACATGATCTCTTCAGAGGATGGAGCTTTCTCATTCATGTCTTTAATTCCTTCATTTCTTTTTTCTTTATTCATTAGATCGCAGATGAGGACCACAGAGATTTCTGCTGTACATCTGAGAGCTTTGAGGATGAGTTTAAGCCACAGAAACTCAGAGATAACTTATGGACAACAGAAAAAGACGGCACTTCATCCATGGCAGCTCAGGATAAAAGCAATAAGGTGCTTATCTGTAACACTGACATATAAACAGTATCTCTGTATTTACACAAACGCTTCATTTACACAAGATTTATTCCATCTCCATCAAAACTTAAATTGAAAGTGTGCAGTCTGAAGTTCAGACTTCTGTTTAACTGGTAAGAAAATAATTGTCACTGGTACAAGTTGGCATTAACATGCAATCAAATATGATAATAAGGCATATTGGTATGTTGTCCGATGGGAGTACCCCTCCTCCTCCTTAACTGGGATAGATATACCAGCTGAGAGTGAGGCTATATATAGACACCGCTTTGAGCTGATTGGTTGCATTACATGACCATGCTCTTTCCAAATCCTCATTTGTGTTATGTTACATGTTTTCAGTTGTCTAATGGCAGTTTATAACTCTTCAGACACAAGTTTGCATTTTTGACCCTGAACTGGAGCCCTGGGCCTTCCCGTTACAGCGCTGGGAGATCAAGAAAGACAGCATTGCCAGCGGTTCCAAACCCACAATGTGCACACAGAACGCCACCAAATTACACAATTCAGCTCACCTATATCATGAAGAAATTTATAAAGTACAGAAAACATCAAGCATGTAAGCAAATATTAAGCATTTTCTGGCTATTTTATGTACATTTGCCTGTGTTTGTATATATGTAATGTTTATTATTGCTTTGGCAGCTTTTGATAATGCCAATAAAGCATGATTTTATAATACAATTTTTTTGGTGTATTCATAAGCAATTTCTCAAGACACTATTTGGATCCTTAAGTCACACTGTACAAAAAAGCATAATATCAAACAGGCAATTATTTTCTGTCACTGTCACACTGGTGGGACAAATTTTTTATCGTTGGAAAGCCCTCAGATTGAGGTTTTCATATAGCATCAAAATTGTTAAATAAAATAATACGTAATAGTAATTTTCTAAAATGTTATGGGCCAACAGGTGGGCCCAAGGTGTTGTTACATATTTATTATTACATATCCCATAAATCGTGACATAATCTTGACAAAATATATATTGTTGAGAAGCTCTAAGAAAGTAGTTTGCATATATCAAGGCCATTTGATGATAGAAATTATTTAGTGACAGTCATTTGTAAACCCAGAGAAATACATATTAATTATTATATGTGCATAATTCTAATCTATACATTCTTGACAACCTATACAGTATATTATTGGAAAGCTCTAAGAATGTAGTTTTCATATCAAAACCTTTTTTTGCATTAATAATAATGCAGTGACAGTAATTTATTAATTTGTGACAATTATGCAGCAAACCTTTGCCACCTAGTGGCCATTGTTGCTAAAACTACTAAAATTGTGACAGAAACTGATTTTAATTTGTAATTTGGATCAGATCTAGTTGAGACTGAGGCTTTATTTATTTATTTTCTATTTATTTGTAGTGTTTTGGGAGTAAAACATTAAAATTTTTCTGTTTTTAAATTTAAAATACATACTTTATCTTTATTATTTCTTTTTAAATACATTTTAATTGCTTTTACAATTTTTTTATTGACAGTTAAAGGGTTAAAGATAGCACAAATATACTTTTCAAGCAAAACATTGCACAGAAAGACATTTGTTAGGTTTAAAATTATTAATAAATGATTAATAAATCTTATATACTATATTTTTAACTATATTTTTTTAACTCCTATGTTGAGTGGTTGAATCCATATTGATACTTTCCTCCACATCAGTGTTTCTCAACCAGGGTTTGGGTAGGCTTTAATACACTTAAAGGTGCCTTCAAGTTATAAAAATATTACAAAACAAGCATTAAAATATGCTAAACCTAAAAAAAGAGATAAATGTTTTAATCTTAATTTAAAAGCTTGAAGTTGAGATACCGTCTCGCTGTTGCCCCCTGTCGGCCTTTAGAGGTCAGTATCACTCCAGCTGTTTCGGTTTTTCTCACCTCCTTCCCTTCGCTCGTGCCCTGCAGGGAAGGAGAGAGCGCGTGCTCGCACCTCCTCCTCGGCCTCCTCGTGCGCGTATTGCCACGTAATCTCGGTCGAGCCTCGCTCGCGGCGAGCAGAAGCTTCGGAAACCGTGACAGCGACTGCGGGGAGTTACAACCGAACGTACGGAAGCCCCTGCGGGCGGTGCGCGCGGATCACGGACTGCGGCGGTAAGCAAAAAGTGCGTGAAAGTGTCCCCACGCGCGCGGCACCCCTGCTCGAGACAGAGTCCAAAATTGAGTGGGTTTTACAGGGCACGTGAACGCAACAGCGGGGTCCGCGTGCGTGGAGTGGTGACGGATACTTTTGAAGTGTTTCGAACGCAACAGGTCTTTGGTTTGTTGTCGGGTTGATACATTGTAACAACTCGCGCCGTTGTAAACACGCAACTTTGATACATTGTAACTTTGATGCAGAATAGAAACTGTCACGTAGATTTCTAGTATGTTCCTTGCGCGTGACTCAAAGAGAAGTTTGTTGCATTTTGAAAATTGCATATAAGTCTAAGATGACTTTAAACTGATGTAACTTTTGTTTTCATTTACTTTTACTTTTAACAACACGATAGACGACGTCACACCCACATGTCGTACTGACATCAAAGAACGTATACTGACATGCGCCATCATTGAAAACAGTGTGTTTACGTCATCTTTACGATATTGTGGTGGTTGTGATTGGGTTGTTGTGTACATGTTTTTGATGTTTTAAGAAAAATATTGGATATTTTTGTACTTGTGATGGTCAATGTTTACACACCAACATCTCAGACCAGATTTTGTCATATAACAGCACAGCTTGAATTTCTTAAAATAGATTTACTTAAAGGGGACATCTCATCATGAAAATCTGACTTTTTCCATGTTTAAGTGCTATAATTGGGTCCCCAGTGCTTCTAGCAACCTAGAAAATGTGAAAAAGATCAACTCAGTAACTTAGTTTTGGTAAACCATTCTCTGCAAGCATGTGTAAAAATAAGTCATTGAAATTTGGCTCCCCTTGTGATGTCAAAAGGGGATCTTATTACAATAATACCGCCCCTTAATCTGCACTATCCAACCACTGCACTGCCATTTAGTGCAGAGAGAGTCAAAGATAATAATTGACAGCACAATTAAGTTTCAATTTCAACAAACCACCATTATGATGATCAGTGTTTGCATTAGACCTACATCAGCTCATTTGCATTTAAAAGGACACACCCATTTTTGCTCACACATACAAAGTGGCAATTTTAACACACTATAACTTCACATACTTTCTTTGGGGTCACCAAAGATTTATGTTACATCATAAAAAAGTCTTGTGAAATGTCCCCTTTAAAGTCTGCATTGTACACATTACAGCTTAGGTGTCCCGCTGTTACACTAAAATTCTTGGTTTGTTATGTCTGTAACTGTAGTGTGATTGGTGTTCTTTTATTTAAGACAATTAACAAGTACCTTAAATCAAACAATCTAAGATGCAGGATATAACACCCAGTTCCTGTTTGCCTTAGTGGGAATTGTGTCCCAGAATGCTGTTCTGCATTCATTCTGTATGTGTGTGTGTGTAGTGCTGCTGTGCAGTTTTTTCGCTGAGCTTTCTTAGCGCTGGCCTTTGCTCAGTTGCCATGGCTACGGGTGGAAAAAGTTACTACAGGTGTAAAGCCAGAGATGGAGAAATATTTTAAGTATGTTTATATAACTGCACCAGGGACAGCGGTGTCCTGCATTGTGGCTTGCTGTACTCCTTTTAAAAATATTACAAAGAACCTCAGACATTGATGTAAATTGTCATATATAACTGTATAACAACTTCATATAGTCTTTATTATATGCTGTTCCTATACCTCAGTTGGTAGAGCAAAAGTTTATGGGTACAATTTGCACAAAAGCGTCTGCTTAGGCAGTGGTTCTTAACGTTATTCCTGGAGGCCCACTGCCCTGCATGTTTTGTATGTCTCTTTTATCTGGCAGACTCAGTTCAGTTCATTGAGATCTCTTCTAATGAGCTGATGATTTGAATCAGGTGTGTTAAATAAGGGAGACATACAAAATGTGCAGGGCAGTGGGCCTCCAGGAATAACGTTAAGAACCACTGTGCTAAGGGAAGCCGCATATTGATAAAAAAAAGTAGCTTTGAATAAAAGCATAGCAAATGTAAATGAAATGCAAATGTGTCTTGTTTCTCAAGTGTTTGTCTTATTACAGGAAAGGGCGTCTATCAGCTTTGCCTGTGGGATAACGGTAACTCCCGTGTTTAGGGACAGTCTCTCAGAGCGTGTGAGCCATGCGGCAGTTAAAGGGCAAGCCGAAAAAGGAGTCGTGGAAAGATAAAAAGGAGAGGAAACAGGCCATGCAGGAGGCGCGAGAGCAGGTCACGACCGTCGTCCTGCCGACACTCGCCGTTCTCGTCCTCCTCATCGTCCTCTTTGTCTACGTGGCGACTAGACCTGGAGCCATTGAGTAACAAACACTGATTCCCCTTTTTTTTGCCTGTACTTTCCCAAAGCCGTGTTGGGTGAATAAATTTGGACACAATCAAAAGAATGAACAGATTGATTTATGAGCTAGAGATTTACCGTGCCACGTATGGAGTATGTTGAAGAAGTCTTCCATTTTGGCTCGGGTCAGAGCGCCTCTCCCAGCCAGCAGCATTTGTGCCCGTGGTCTGTGCCCGCCATGGATTTACAGGGTTGCAGTTTCATGCCAAAGCACCTGAGATGCAGCAGACTCAGACTGACCCAGAAACAGGGCCGGACCTGATACCTCTGTACTCAGAATTTCACAATGACTGTAATATGGCACATGCCTGTAGCATGCACACACATACACATGTCTGTTAAATTAACATTGATATAACCATTGAAGACAGAAATGAATGTATATTTCTGAATGCCTCACAAGTCAGTTGCTATTGTTTTGGTCAAATGGTGTGTGTGTGTGTGTGTGCAAACAAATGCACATGGAGTTCATGTTCATATGACAGACCTGTGATATACAATCCCATTAACAAATGTACACAACTTTAAAATGTTTCCCAGCAGGACTTGGATCTTAAAATGTGCCTTAAAACTTTAAGTGATGTGCAGTTGTTAAAGTATTAATAAAGAAACAGAAAGCCATGTTGACTGCTTTAAATGAGTAGAATACTCTGTGTTATTATTATGTTATAAACACTGCTTGCCAGAAATATTCTCATAAGGCTTCACAAAAATGCAATAGACTACTAGACCGCGATTTAGTTTAAGGAGGTTTGAACTTTGATTACATTTGGGCTGTTAGCCATGTTTTCAGGCTGTATTAATTTTGCACTTAAAGACAATACCCATAAATGGAGCAATTCATTAAAACAACTATTCATAGCCTAAGCTTGTTGCTAGGCTCTGTTAAGATCTACTCTGCTTGTGGCTACATCTGATGATTTTATTATAATACACTTTACACTGCACCTTGTGGGATTTACACATAATGTAGGCTATCATTAAAATTAAGTCGGCTGATCCCATATTCAACTGTAAGCTCAAAGAAAACGAACCCCTAAAATGATGTCATCATTTATTCACCTTCAAGTTTCTTTCAGATTTCTTTGTGAGGAAATTAAGAAAAAATATATTTTTGGGTTAACTATTCCTTTAAAGGCGGGGTGCATGATTTTTGAGGAACACTTTGGAAAAGAGAGTCAGGAAGAGTATCAAAACACACTTTGGCCAATCATCAGTAAGGGGTGTGTCTACTAACTGACATCGTTGCCTGGGTTGTGTATGTGTGGGGCGGGTCTATCAAAAGAAGGTCCAGATTCTATTGGGGTAGGGGCGTGTTTGTTTAGGTGATTTCAAATGTCAACATTAGCTTTCAGAGATCATGCACCCCGCCTTTAAGTGTAGTCCCAGCCTAAAATACATGTTTGAGCTGTCTTAACTAAAAAACAGCTTGCACTCACATATCTTAAAATATATCAGTCCCATTATTTTCTCTCAGATCGCACGCCAATAATATTAAAAGGGGACATATCATGAAAATCTGACTTTTTCTTTGTTTAAGTGCTATAATTGGGTCCCCAGTGCTTCTATCAACCTAGAAAATGTGATAAAGACCAACCCAGTTACTTAGGTTTGGTAAACCATTCTCTGCAAGCATTTGAAAAAAGGTCATTGACATTTGGATCCCCTTGTGATGTCAGAAGGGGATAATGTCCCCCTTAATCTACACTATCCAATCACAGCACTGCCATTTAGTGCAAATATAAACTCGTTGGCATTTAAAAGGACACACCCAAAAAAGTGTCAATTTTAACATAGAATAATTATCTCTATTTTGAGCTAGAACTTCACATATGTACTCAGGGGACACCAAAGACTTATTTTACATCTTAAAAAAGTCTTGTGAAATGTCCCCTTTAATCAATACAGTCTCCTGAAGATGTGTATAAATAGCACGAAGTGTAAAACTCGTGCAATACATACGCCAAATTCCACTTTGGCGTGCATATGATACGCCAGTCCTTCCCATTCACTTAAACGGTGCATCTTTTTTTGTCATTTTATTTATTGGTTTCTCAATTTTTTCTGTTTTTTAAACGATTTTCGCTTGGGTTGGGTTAGATTTTAGATTTGCTTAATGAGGTTATTTAATATATAGGTTTCTCCATGTTTTGTCCAGATTTAAGCCATGGTCGCTTGGAGTTGGGGTTAGAGTTGGGGTTTGGGTTAGGATGTCATTTTTATATAACAAAAAGTTGTTTAACCCTAAACCCAAGCAAAAATGGTAAAAAAATAGCAAAAAATTGAGAAACCAATAAATAAAACGACAAAAAAAGATGCACCGTTTAAGTGAATGGGAAGGACTGGCGTATCATATGCACGCCAAAGTGGAATTTGGAATTTGGCGTATGTATTGCACGAGTTTTAAACTTCGTACTATTTATATGCATCTTCAGGAGACTGGGCTGCTTTAATATAAGGTATGTTAAGTGTCCTAATATAACTAAGGCCTAGCCTTGACTTAAAGGGCTGCTAACTAAGGTGTTTTTAGCAATATAAAAATAGTCTCTGGTATCCCCAGAATGTGTCTGTAAAGTTTCAGCTCAAAATACACCACAGATCTTTCACTATACGATGTTTAACCATTTGTGGCTACAATGAAAAACGTGCTGTTTGTGTGTGTGTGTTTTTGTGTGTCTCTTTAAATGTAAAGAAATCTTCTGTTCCCCTCTCTGTATGCAAAGTAGGGGGTAACGCACTTACACATGTACTTTGGACTACATCAAAACGTGTCTCTGAAAGAAGGTTGAATTACACGCTCATAAGGCAGAGCCTGTGAGTCGTCATGGGTGGGGTGTAATCAATGTGACATCACATTGATAGGGGAATCCCCAACAGCCTGTTTTGTGTGAATGCTGCGGTTTAATGGAGCATACACAATGAAGAATAGATGGATTTGTATAATTACAGGATATTTCTGCTAGAAACACATTTAAAAGTGCATTTTCTATGAGGGGAGCTTTTATCTAAACCCTGTTTGGGAAACTGCTTGATAAAGTTTATCAGAATGGTACACAAGCCCAGACCTATACGCAACATTGACTCATAAACCTAATTCTGAAATCTGATTGGCTTATAGAATTGTTCCAGGACCAACATTACTATTGATGCGGGAACATCCTCCTTAGTAAAATCATGTTGAATGCTGTGCCCTTGTCCTGCTTACAAGCAGCATTTACAGACATGGTACATTACCTTACACAAAACTGTAGGCAAATCTGCTATTTAAAAGACAAGTAAATTTGCATCAAAACCAGACAACTTTAGTATAAAAGCAAAGCTGCACAATATGAGGTTCTTTAGCGCCCTCTACTGGACATAAAACTGGTTTGCTACTTGTCTTCACTTATATACACCACCTTATAAACCATTTTGTAAAATTAGTCTTATTGCCATCATTCTTTTATGACAGACGTTTAAAATAAATATTAAGGGGATATGTAAGGTAAAAATTAAAGTCACACAAATTGTCTGACTAACACACTTTCACAATGTGTTCGAATTATGTCAAAGATTATGTGGGGTCCCCTAGCTATGCCCCCAAACCGTGTCATTATAGGGTTGCCGTGAATTCAACGTTTTAATCAAAGAAACCCCAAATTACCCTTAACTCATACCCTAACAATTGTTTACCCCTCAAATTAGTGTGAAAAAATTATAGTTTGAGAAGAATTTTTTAAAAGCCCCTAACCCAATCCTATATCTAACAAACTGTCAGTTTCTCCAGAAAACAGCATGAGGCGCACTTGAGAGTTTACATTTATTTCAGAAAGAAATCTTTTGGATTAGTTTATTGCGAAATTGGGACAAATAATGGACAGTATCGCTTTGTGGCACAATAATTTAAAATTTATGTAGTTTTAAAAACCAGGGGACCCCCAATTTATATTTTTGTGCTTTATAGGGGGTCCCCCAATTCTTATAGGGGTCCAGGACCACCTCAGCCTCCCCTCAATTCGAACACTGCTTTCACACACTTAAAGGAATAGTTCACCTAAAAACAAAAAGAAAATTCACTCTCATGTTGTTATAAACCTGTATAAATTATGTTGTTCTGATGAACACAAAGGAAAATATTTTGATAAATGTTTGTAACCAAACCATTTGTGGACCCCATTTACTTCAATACTCATTCTAGAAACCATTTGATTGGACAAAACTCTGTGAATTGCGGGATGACGATTATTATTATTTTGACCCATTTTGGCTAAAACACACTCAACTAACACAAAAGTCCACAAAGCTCTTAGTTTTTATATTGGGGATTTAAATGCACTTACATAAACAATCTACACTAAAAGCATTATGTAAACAGTTAGGTGTGTCCGCTGACATATACGATATATTCTTTAGAGAAAAGTTAGCTCGAGGCAATGGCTGTATTGTGTGTCGCGGCCCCTTTAAGAGCCGCTCCGTCATGAAGGCGGTGACGTTCTTCGCATATTATACGGCGTGAATCAGAGATGATGTTCTCCGTGTATGTATTAACCATTATCTGCGGTGATCCGGTTTGAATTCAGACCCGGACTCACTTTTATACTCACGTGGATCTTTTCTAATGGAATGTCATCGTTATAAACTCGGTTCCTGAGCGTTCGGGTTGTTTGTGGCGGAAATTTGCTCCTGCACGCGCCCGGTGATGGTCGCACATAGAGAACCGGAGGAGCGGCTATGATTTATGCGCTCGTGCGGTAAACCCATCCACATCATCACTTTACTCTGTTAATATCGTGGTCAAGATAAACTTACCGAAGATTCGATACACAAACGCTGAATAACACAGTAGTTATAGAAGCCCGATGACGACAATCGCACAAACAACTGTTTTTACAGTTAAGTTACTTTCGCTAATGTAAGTCACGTTATGAAAGTACGTGTATGTTCATACATATTTCATATATGTCGTTTATTGTGTTAATTGTTATACATATTTTCTGTTTTCAATGATTTAATTCTTTTTTTTTTACTGTTTGCCTCTACTGTATACTCTTTCTGTAAAGCTGCTTTGCTTGCGTATTATGCTTACGTTGCTGTTACATAGTATCATACATTAGTGTAATGTTAAATAATACGTTTTTATAATACGTTTTTATAATGCATGCAATAAAGTATACACCACGTTCACTTATGCACATTAGCAGTCAAACGTTTGCACACACTGAGCTTATATTTCTTATTTAATTATTATTATTTTTAGGTATATCTTGGGCTAGATTTTAATGTCTTTGCAATACCTTTCACAGTTTTTTTTATTTGCACTGGATCGTAAAGGGCAGCAACCAACAGGTGTTCAGCACACAAGACTCGATGCCCCTTTAATTAATAAGATGCACATCATGAAAAGAGACTGACCACAATTTAATTCACACAAAGGATGTTTATGTTAGAGAATCTAAAATATGTTGTTTTGAAATGCTGCTGCATATTTCACATACTTTCATTTAAAACAATAATGTGTCTATACTTCTTCATTTTATAAAGCTGCATTTATGTGCAACATTGGTAAAAGTATTTTGTTTCCTGTTTGTCTTGTGCTGTGTTGTAATAAATGTCTGCTTGCATTTGACAGCTAATCCCGGAGTGCCAACTCATCAGAGTGCGACACACCCGTAAGATAACCAGGCATGACCTCACCTGAACAACTAGGTACAGTAATAATGTCTGCTTTAATCCAGCATTACAACACTGAATCTCTCTCGCTCTCTCTCGCTCTCTCTCTCTCTCTCTGTCTCTCTCTCTCTCATAGTACTATAGCAATTTTTTTGTCTTGTGTATTACCTAACTTCTGAAACAACTTCCCTATTCAGTTTTTCATCAAGCCTTTTCAGCCAGCTTCCTTCCAGACATCATAAGTAATACAGAGACCCCATTTCATGATGCATTCGGTCCCTGATGAAGAAACCTTATTTTTCCCTCATTAAATAGTATGTTTGATGTGAAATACTTCCAAATTTGAGAAGTAAAATGGGTTAAAAACACTGTTTACATAAGATGCTCAGTCCCTTAGGTCAGACATCAAAGAGTTATTTGGAGGTAGATTTCTATTAAATTTAGAGGGCCATTATTATCATGTTGACTGGCCTTATTTTAATCCTCGGATGTGTTATAACATGAACACGGTACGCACGAGGCACACCTCAGAGACTAATTTGGGTTGTTTTTATGAAGTGAATAAAGCATCAGTCGACACTATTTTGGCAGACCTATATTTAATACTTGAATTCGGGCCATTAATCTGATTCAAAATTAGATCTTGCTGATGTATTTCTACCCATTTGAGCGTTGATAATTCATTTTATTTCAAATACGGTGTTGAGCAGACATGGAGCTCATGACCCCTCTGATGGAGGAGGCAGGCAGTGAAGAAGAGGATGCGGATGACGATCACAAGCAAAAGTCACAAGGCATCACGTGAGTCCGGCTTGCATCTCTTTTAGACCACATTTCTCACATTCGAAGCTACCAGTTCTTCACTGATACTTTTTACTGATGAAAAAAACCAATTTGCAACCTCATCCCCATATCTTGGCCATTACAACCTTGCAAACTGAGCAACCTTTCTTCATTCAGGCTGTGTTTACGACAATGAAAAGTTTTTCCTATGCGTTAGCAGTTATGAACATTAGGGTGGTCCGTATTTTTCAACTTTTAAAAGTTCATGCTCTCACCCGCCAATATGTTTGAATAAATAACTAAATTAATTGGATTTTTTTTCAATATTATTTAATATTTAGAGGTTGCTCAAGACCTTTGAAGTTTAAAGCTATGGTCTACGATTTCAAAGATTGTTCATTATTAATAAACTCGTTTAGATGCTGGTTATGGTTCTACAGTAAAATCCTAACAATATGAAGAGAAAAAAGAATTTTAAAAATCCATTCAGTCTACTGTCCGGCCGGACAGCTTACATTGGTTAACTGCTCTCATCAAATCCCCGTACGCTTGAAAATCCACCTCGCGATCGCGTCTCCACCCCATCGCACACCACCCCGCCCCTCTCGTGCCTGCGACATGAAATTTGTGTCAGTGTATGTTAGCTAGCGAAGCAGCAACATCTCACTAATCGAAAAAAAACTAACCGACAGCAGCAAGCTTCTTGTCCCTACAGTAAAGGTTGGAAGAAAAAGGAAGTCTGTAGAGGAAAGAGCAGAGGTAAAAAAAAGTGTGAAAAACGCCGGACTCTAAGTAGAATCAATAAAGGGTCCCCAATTGACCGTTGGAGGAAGCTTCAGGGAGATTTGGTGCTGAAAACCGACGCCGACACGGCGGACTTTTTGTTGAACAGGTACGCATCTATTTATACTTTTATTGTGTGAGGTATATATAAATAAATATATTTTTATGAGTCTGAAAACATGCTGCCGGTCGGCATTGGAATGTTAGCCGTTTAGCATCGCGTATCACGGGTCTAAGTAATTATATTTACAAAGATTGTGTGTGGTGTTACATAAATCTTTTTATCAGTCTGGTAACAACATGCTCATGCTGCCGGTCGGTAGGGTTGCCGCGGTGACAGAATTTTCCCACCGGTTAATCGGCGCGTCACAAAGCCGGTGATCCCGGTTTCACCGTGTGGGAGGGGCTTATAAATGCGCATTCAGATGTGCACATTTTACTTTCACTTTTGAATTACGCAACTGTTTAAATGCAGCGCTTGCGTAAGCTGCGTTAAATCGCGTATGCATTTGCATGCAATGTGAGTGCAACAGCTGGTTTAATTAAGTGCTTGAGTCAATGTGGGCAGGTAATTCTCACAGAACCTGCCAGTCCCAAGCAGAGCAACCGGCTACTTCTCCATAAAGCGCGGCTTGAATGATGGGTTTATTATTTTTCTTGATGAAAAACACAACAACAAAAATGATCTCGCTTATATTAAACATCATATATGTATATTATAACAAAAACGAGTAAGCACGCGGCTTCTGTCATCATCTGGTCAGTCAGCTTGTCTCGCAAACTCTGACAGAAATAAATGAAATCTGACACCTGCTGCTCTGTGACGTGATGCGCGTTCAGCTTCGCTAAATTCAGACAACAGACACATTCAGTTGTAAGTGTTTGCTCTCTCTAACGAAACTAAATGATTTAATTACACGAAAATATCAAAACGACGGTGAAAGACGGTGTCGCGGTGGGCAAGTGATCTAACCGGTGAGAGGCTGACACACTGGTAATCACTGTTACACCGACTATCGCGGCAAGCCTACCGGTCGGCATTGGAATGTTAGCCGTTTAGCATCGCGTATCACGGGTCAAAGTAATTATATTTATAAAGTCATTTCTTGAAGCTCAGGAGAGGAAACGTATGCCAAACGTTGTTGTGAATGTAAATAACGTCAATTGCAATCATAATTGTAATTGTTCATTCCTTCAAGGCTTTATGTGTTTACTGCTCGGTAAATCTCTGTTCTGATGTTTACTACCGGTGATCAAAGCTTGAATGAGTGACGTTGTTCAGTTCGTTTCCCGGTGGGAGGGATCAGGTAGCACAGAGGGGCGGGATGAGTTTTTTAAAACTTACTAACCGTCTCAGGCTTTCTCAACCGATTTTCAACATCTTAGACTACAGCTTTAACACATTGGCGTATTATGTGATACTTTGTGCTAGCATGTATAATGCAATTAAAACTCCTGTTTTAGTTGTGATATGTCTTTCAAAGCAAGAAAGCTTCAATGTGAATGAAGCACATTAGACAATATACACTGAGACAATGGTTGAAGCAACACGAAGCAAGTCCGCTATATGGTTACGGATCAGAAGAGACTGAAGTAACTTGAACAAAGTTACCCTCGAAGAAGCAACTTTTATGTGTGTTGCGCATTTCTAAATGGAACAGTTTTTGCAAAAATATGTGATTTTCAGGCTTTGAGCAACCTCTAGATATTGTAGGAACAATTCAAAATTTTGCACAGTGTGTTTTTATTGATATTCTAACACATTTAGGGGGAGAGAGTTGAACAAAAAAGTTTTTTTTACACATTATAAGGACCACCCTAATGAACATTTTCAAATGACTATGCTGTCAAAAAATATATTATTTTACACGGATTTGCAAGGAAGACTAAATACGCTGTATTATGCATGCCTGGCCACTAGATGGCGATGCTACTTTGTAAAGAAACACAGAAAGCCTGCACACATATGCAGTCTTCTACAGATCGATACATGCAAATAGTCAAGACAGCAAAAGCATCGAGTAGTTTGTTTTGACTGAAGAAAAGGTAGGTTTATTAAAACAAGTGACCATAAAAGTGAGAATAAAACACGAATATTTTGTAAACTTTGATTGAGAAGTGTTAATAAAGTCATATCTTGAACAGCACAAAGACAGCTTTTGAGTATCTGACCACAACTAATGTATTGACTGTAAAAATAACATGTCAGTTCATATTTTCTTTCAAGTAAAAAATGGCATTTGTGCTAAAGTGGGAAGTTTTATATTTACAGCATTGTGTTCACTTTTACTCCGTCAATAAAATAGTTTATAATCTATATAACTTTGGTGCAACAAATGCAAACAGAGTGTTTTTGAGAGATGTTTTTAGTGGATCACGGTTGTAACATCTATCTTCCTTTAAAACATCACATTTATCAACTCAAAATCTCTTGCTCTCACTAATCCTTTGTTTCTTTGTTCTTCAGGTTTACTCAGACTTTGCTGCATCTTCTTAAGGGGAATATCGGCACTGGGCTGCTCGGTCTTCCCTTAGCAGTGAAGAATGCTGGGATAGTGGTGCGTAACATCTAAACTTATGTTGTGGTGTTGCCTTAGCTCAGTTTGTGGAACATCAAATTTAAGGGCTTGTTTCAAGTGGAAAACACAGAGTGATAAAATGTACATTGAATGCAATGTACAAAACTTTACTACATCACTCTTTTTATATAAGCGCCTCACAGTGCATGAATGTGAATGTTTGTGATAGGCTTATAAAAGCAAAAAGGCGAATTGGGGTTTTGCTCAACAAACTTCTGTATTAGGCAAAACGGATCACACATCAGGTCTGCTTTAGGTCTTTTGAGTGTGCTTCATTAAATGAAGAGATGTTTAATTCAAAATGATTTTTAAGAAGATACCAAAGTTAAGCTTAATTGAAAGCCATCGCATATGCAAATTGATATTTTAAAGTTTTATTAATTTACTTTTTCTTACTGACATCTGGATACTAAAATAGAATAAAAATGCCACAGATAAAAACTAAGTAGGTTAGCTGAATACCTTAATCCTTAAGTGGCGCTGTCCCGCTCACGGGACACCTAAGTTTACGTCAATATTTTCTATATAAATGTTATGTATATCACAACAAACTATATATTGTTGGAAAGGTCTAAGCCTCTAGAATACATATATCAACAGTGTTTTATAAAATAAATTATGTAGGGAGAGTAATTGATTCAATTTTAAAGAGAGTGTGCCTCAAAACATTTATATCCTATAAGAAATGTCACTGTCCCGCCAGCGGGATGCCTACATCTACTTCAGTGTTTTGCATGTGAATTCTTATCCAATCATGACAAACTATAGATCATTTGAAAGCTCTAAGAGTGTAGATTTCATTTATCATCACTATTTTGGTAAAGGTATGACATAGTGAGAGGTATTTTCTAATATGCCACAGGTATACAGGTGGGCCCACGTTGTTGTTATATATTTGTAACACTAATACCCTGTTCCAAACCTAAACAATCATGACAAACTATATATCACTGGAAAGCTATAAGAGTGTAGTTTTCATATTTTATCACAATTTTGGGAAAATAATGATGTAGTGAGAGTCAGTTTCTAAAATGTCACACTGCCACAGTTGGACTCAATTTGTTTTTACATATGTATAGCACTAATACCCTGTTCTAAACCTAAACAATCTTGACCAACTATATATTGTTGGAAAGCTCTAGGTGTGTAGTTTTCATATTTCATTGCCATTTTGGGAGAATTGTGACGTAATGAGAGTCAGTTTCTAAAATGTCACGGGGCCACAGGTAGGCCTAATTTGTTTTTACGTATTTATAAGAGTAAAACCCCATCCTAAACCTAAAAAATCTTGATAAACTATATATCACTGGAAAGCTCTCAGAATGTAGTTTTCATATTTCAAGGTCATTTGATGATAGAAATAATGTAGTGACAGTTTTTAGTTACATGACCCCACCCCCCATAGGAATGCATATAAATTTTATATATTCATAAATCTAATATCATATTATAAATCTTCAAAAATGTTGACAAACTATATATTGTTGTTATTTTTGCAGTAATAATAATGCAGTGATAGTAATTGAATAATTTGTGACACGTGTATGCTGCAAACCGTTGACACCTAGTGGCCGTTGTTGGCAAAACCACTAAAAGTGTGACAAACACCTCATTTTTTGTGATTTTAACTTGAAATTTGCTAAACTGCTATAACAATTTAATTATTTAATATGTTTACCTCGTTTCACCTCTGTGAAAACCCCCCAAGATTAGGCTTCTAGACCAAAAAATGCCAGAGTTATATTAATTTGAAGATGTATATCACAATTTCACCCCCCTAAGGGGTTAAATTATTATTACATTTATTACATTAAATTAGTTCACACTGCTGTTAGCAAGCGAAAGTGGTGTGACCTGTTGTCCATTTTGTTCCTTATTGCCAAACGTCACATGGATATTATTCTAAGAAACTGATTCTGAATCTGAACACGAAACCTAGTTTGAAGGGTTACTGTTTTCACTGAACTGAATTACTCCAAGTATCTCAAGCAACTTTTTCAATGCACAAGTATTGTATGTTAAATACTAAATGCCTTTTATTGTAAACTAAAGTTGGTTTAATAATAAAAAGTAAGTTACGTGGTTGCCTTAAAATTGTAAGTAAATTCAGCAAAATAAACTTTTAATTTTTTTTTTTGAGTTGACACATTTTTCCAAGTTAAATTTTAAAAAAAATTAAGGTAACCAAGATAACTTACTTTTTATAATTAAACTATATTAAATTATAATAGTTTACAGTGTAAACTTATCTTTCTAATAGAAACAAATTCACTTTTTTGTTATTAGAATAGTTTCCCGTATTCCTTAACAGGTTTGTAAATAAGTCAGACTGGTTGATGAATAAATGTTTGCTCTGTATGTTTTAGTTTTGTATGCTGTATGGTTATATACGCTGTATTGTGTGCTAACAGGCTAATTGTTATTTGGTTTGTAAGCGTGCCAGGCTGACAAACTTAAATTGTGTTCACTCTTGAGCTGTAATAAAGCCCTCATTTCTAAGCAAAGTTCATGGTGAGAGAGAGATAAGGCAGTGTTGCTTTAAAAACAAACAAACGCTCTTGCACGTTGAATTATGTGGCGTTTACACGTCTGAAAAGATTAATGTAACGTTTAGTGTAAAAAACACTGCAGATTTCACATTATTTCTGTCTGTCTCTCTTTTTTTTTCAAGCTTGGTCCGGTTAGTCTGGTGTTGATGGGTGTGGTTTGTGTTCACTGCATGCACATCCTGGTCACTTGCAGCCATCAGCTCAGCGAACGGTAAGATTTAACCAATAGCAAGCTGCGGCAGTCTCCTCAGCCAATGACATTTCAGTTGTTTAGTAAATACACACAGCCCTGATGTGATGCTTGTAAAAGTGCAGGTAGCAAACATGAGTGAGGTTTAAATCCTAACATTTTCCACAAGGTTATCTGGTTGGTTAATAAACTATGAACTCTTTCCCTACTAGGTCTGTCATGATTATGAAATTTTGCTGACGGTTAATTGTCTAATAAATTGTGACCGTTATAATGACTAATTGTCTGTTTTAGTGTTTTGACGATTATGATGATTAATTGTCTGTTTTATTGCTTTTTACATGTAATTCTCATACATATTTTTGTTCATGAAAATTTTTTCAAACATTGTTGTGATTATTTAAATGACATATTTTGCAAGGTTTACCTGGCAGTAAATATTAATACACATAACACATATTTAAAAGTAATTATTTAATGAATACATATTTCAAAAACAGAAAATTCCTGATAAGAAATAAACACAATAAAGTGTCTGGAAAAATAACTGAAAATAAAAATGCAATCAAAATCAACTGACTATACCAGAAAAGGTCATATTAGCACTGGCCCACATAT
Source organism: Paramisgurnus dabryanus (assembly GCF_030506205.2). Taxonomy (NCBI): domain Eukaryota; kingdom Metazoa; phylum Chordata; class Actinopteri; order Cypriniformes; family Cobitidae; genus Paramisgurnus; species Paramisgurnus dabryanus. Next base: position 10,700,084 of record NC_133344.1, read on the forward strand.
CTGTAGTGGCTGCAAAAAAAAAAAAAATAAATTACTGCTGCGCCCCCTTGTGTTTTTTGAGAGATGTGCAATCATTGCGGTGATCTAAAATCATCGCGATGAGACGATTATTTAATCATTGTGACAGCCCTAATCCCTACCAGCGTTTTTAAAAATGTTAAAACTAAAGTTGGGGAGCTAAAAGTCCCAACACAACAGCAGCTAATGTAGCTAGCGTTATCTAACATGTTAACTAATGTTGGCTAAAGAAGTCATTAAACTTAGGTTAACATTCTGGCACTTATATTCATGGTAATCATAACTTTGGTCCAATTTGTGTTCTTGCCTCTAGTTAGTAGATCTAGACAACACTGTAACTAGTTAGCTGTAAGCCTTACCTTTGTGCAGACGTATTTATGCTTCGTAAATGTTTGCCACATTTAACTGGGAGTGGGGCCGTCCACACTATTTTATCCATTGTATGCACCGCTCACATTTTGTTTTCGGCTTTGGGAATGAAAAGAACACAACTCTTCCATACAATCTCTCGGGGTAACTTATCTAGTGTCCGATTTACAAACGCCGCGGGCATTAATGTTTGTCGGAGGTGCTCACATAGCAAAGGTTGCTGTGATGTGTGATTGGACAATGGCCGTTTTGGGAAGGGGCCGGCGAGAGGTCAATTGACTAGATAACTCATGAATGGCAGGGAAAGAGTTAAATAGTAAATGTGGCTTTAGTGACAATTCATTTATTTCAATGCAGTGTTTTTGTGAAATAAAGACTTTAACATTGGTGTAAAACCCTTGCACAGTTTACGGTGTCAAATAAAAACTGACCAACATCTGCTCTCATTTCACGCTTGGAGTTGGTGTGTATGCATAAATGAATGTCACTTAAGTTTCACATGACTGTAGCCACATGGAGGCAAAATTTTGCTCTCTTTGAAACAGATCTGGAATTCTGAAGCCACCTTGTACCCGGGTCATTTCAAAGACAGCAAAGCAAATGTACAGACTGTCACAGACAGACTTTGAACTTGTTCTCTGAAGAAAGAGACTCTCATAACCATGTGTGGCATTTGAAATATTCCTCAGATGAGAGAACTATTCCTGATGGGAAGTTTGGAAAACTTATCTTGTTATGCATATGGTTTAGAATGGAATGTGCAATTAAAAAAAATCTGATAAACTTTTGCAGCCAAAGTTTTGAGCACACATTCTGCATTCTGAACGCAGTAGTTTCTCATCTGGGAATTTGTCTGTGAGTTCACACTTTGAAATGAGCTGCATTCATTGCCTCTTCAAACACGATCAAAGGACACTCCCTCAGGTCTGACTGAAGAAAACAGGAGGATGATGTGTTTGTGTGTGGGCATACTCACCCCCATGTAAATGAGTTTATACTGTAGACCTCTACTGCTTATATGTAAAGCATGTACAAATATATAAAGATAACATTTAACACCTGATGTATGCTGAAAATACCACCGCTTTTCAATATTTTACTATGTTCTTACCTCAACTTTGACTAATTAATACACACCTATCTTTTTTCAATGCGTGCACTTTTAATCTTTGTACAGCGTCGTGAATATGTTAGCATTTATCCTAGCCACATTCATTCCTTAGGATCCATACAGCCATACAGCTGAATTTAAAAGCCACCAAACACTTCCATGTTTTCCCTTTTTAAAGACTGTTACATGAGTAGTTACACGAGTAAGTATGGTGGCACAAAATAAAACTTTTGTTTGGAGCCATAGGAATGAATGGGGCTAGGCTAAATGCTAACACATTCACGATGCGCTGTACAAAGATTAAAAGTGCACGCATTGAAAAAAGATAGGTATGAATTGTATGAACATAGTAAAATCTTGAAAACCTGTGGTGTTTTCCTTTAAGAGAAATGTTTTAAAAAGATGTAAAGGCACAATATGCAAAACATTGCATTGAAATATCCAAAAACTACTAGCACGGTGTTATACTGCATTGTCCCGAATATAAGACAACCCTGATTATAAGACCCCCCCACGTGTACCTTTTGGTTAAATGCTTTTTAATGACAAACTCTTGTCTATTATAAAGAAAATGCTTTAACTAAGACCCACGCTTTGTTTTGTCTTTTTGTTCAGATTTCTTCCAGCTATTTTGGGGTTAGGAAGAACCAATAAATAAAATACTATTTTCTTTGAACATGAAGCAGTATAATTGTCCATGTTTGTGTACAACAGAATTATGTATTATAGGGCTGGGTAAAAATATCGATTCATCAATGCATTGCAATTATTTGTTTCTCAATTCAATATCGATTCATCAAATCCTATGAATCGATTCAGCCCCCCCGGCCAGTGGCGGCGCTGTGGGCAACACTCTAGTGAGAGCGTTCAGCGTTGTACAAGGCGCTATATAGAAAGATAAAACAGAAAGATCAAAGATGGCAAACAGCAGCACTTCTTTCAAGCCTGCACCATCAACGTGATCAAACATTAGCAGAGGTGGAAAGAAACGAATTACATTTACTCACGTTACTGTAAATGAGTAGTTTTTTGTGTACTTTTACTTTTTTGAGTAGTTTAGCAATACAAAAATTACAACCTTACTATAGTAATTGTATTTACAAGCTGCTGACCACCTTCAAAAGTGCATAACTCACATGTAAAATCATTAAATAATTCCATAAATGTTTCTTAGTTTAAAAAAGCTTTTTATTTTATTAACTTTTTGTTATTGCACTTTAATTGTAAAGATGTTCCTACAATTAAAAATAACTAGTTTGAGATTTATATTCCCTTGTCGTTTTTGAACTATACTAAAATCCTCCACCTCTCCCCGCTGTAAAAAAAAGTAACTTTTACTCTGAGTAAAGTTAAAATGATTTACTTTTTACTTGAGTAGATTTTTAGACCAGTAACTTTACTTTTACTTAAGTAAAATAGTTTATACTTTTCCCACCTCTGAACATTAGTAATACTACACACATTATTTAAAAATATACTCAGGTCCTTAATTGCTTGTGTATTTACTTATTATTGAATCGATATCGAAGGAAGTAAATCAATATTGAATTGAATCGAATCGAATTGAATCGAAGCATCAAGAATCGAAATCGAATCGAATTGTGAAATTGCTAACAATACCCAGCCCTATCTAAAAGTATAATTTCTCTTATTAGAAGCTAGACTAATGTTTGCCAGTTATTAAGATGGCTGTTGTAGTTTAAATAGGGGTAGTGAAATAATTAGCTTTGACAAAAACAGCATAAAACAATGTTATGTTACATATTGTAAACTTTTTTGTTATGTGTACTAAAGTGATTAAATAAGTTAAATTCTCAATGAGTGTGATATGGCTCTTATTTACCCCTTTAAATGTAAATTAAAGCATCTTACAGTGCACTTTTGTTGTTATGCAGTTTTAAAATACAACATATGAACATGTCTGGATGTAGAAAAAGCCTACTTGGACATGTTACAATGCACTAATTTTGTTGTATGCAGTTTGAAAATACATGTTTGTAGAAAAAGCCTATTGTACAATGCACTGATTTTGTTGTTATGGAGTTTAAATATATGAAAATTAAGTCATAATCACTGATATATCTTCGGCCCCTTATATGAGATGCTTTTCATGAACTGGCCCCCATGACAAACTAACTGAATATCCCTGCTCTAGTGAGAGCGTTCAACATTGTACAAGAAACGCTTTACCAAAACACGCTTTACCAAAACAGCAAGATGGCAAACAGCAGCTGCACTCCGTTCAAGTCTGCACCAAAAGCTAAAATTAAAATATAGGCTACTCAGGTACTTAATTACTTGTGTATCTACTTATTATTGAATCGATATTGAAGCAAACAAATCAATATCGAATTGAATCGAATCGAATTGAATCGAAGCCTCAAGAATCGGAATCGAATCGAATTGTGAAATTCCTAACAATACCCAGCCCTAATGTATTATGGTGCAAACAACAACAAAAAAATGTGATGTCCACGTATCTAGGTCTTAGGGGGTTAATTTACTTTTCATGATACTTTTCATAAGTCAAAGGGGACCAGTTTGGTTCCCCACATTCTTCAATAATTTTTTTGTGGCCTACCATATATAACCTGCTATCTAGCTGGATTTAATAACAATTGGCCTATTTTGTCCATCTCACTGTGAAATACACACATAGCATATTAAAGGCGGGGTGCACGATTTTTGAGAAACACTTTGGGAAAGTGAGTCGGCCGAGTACCAAAACACTTGTAGCCAATCAGCAGCAAGGGGCATGTCTACTAACCAACACCGTTGCCTGGGTTGCTTATGTGTGGGGTGGGTCTATCAAATGAAGGTCCAGATTCTATTGGGGTAGAGGTGTTTTTTTTTTAGGTAATTTTATGTCAACATTGGCTTAAAAAAAATGAAAATCTTTGGGATATTCGTGAAAATATGTTATATTATGTTTCTAACCAACCCTCGACCCAAGCAAGAAAACTTGCCTTTATAAAGAAAAAAGAAAACCACTGAAGATTTATGTGTTATCTTGTGTGGTCTTTTTTATTTCCTTTTAGTTTTTTACTTTTTGAAAACATTTTGGATTGCTTTGCTCATCGGGAATATTTGCCTGTTTTCTCACAGGTTTAAACGGCCTCCCCTCGGTTATAGTGACACAGTCGCTGTTGCCATGGAGACGAGTTCGTCCCAGTGCCTGAGGAAAGGTGCTCATTTTGGGAGGTGAGCTATCCCATTATGTAGTTTATTGGCATGACAGGAGCAGTCACCCGTGTTTATGTATGTGGCAGGGAGGGCATGTTGAATATATTCATCAGTATGCACAGACACGGGATGATGTGTGGAGACCTCATGACCTGAATCCTTAAAGAGTCTCACCGGGAAATGTTTGCTTCATTATCTGAATAAATAGTAATAGCTCACTGCAATAATAAATATATATATTTATATATATGATTCGAGAAGGTCATTATGTTGCACAAATCTATTTTCCCATTTATAAAAACACTTCATTGCATTTTAATAGGATTTTTTTTTTCCTATGTCTACCTAAGATTGTTTGAATTTGGGATAAACAAAAACAAGACAAATCTTTTTATCACCAGTTGTACCCCAAATTAACATTTAGATATTATGTTTATGTTATAATCATAGTTTCCCATTTTCTTTCTAGACAGTTGGTGAATTTCTTCCTGGTTTTGACCCAGCTGGGCTTCTGTAGCGTATACTTTGTGTTCCTGGCAGAAAATATCAAACAGGTACAGCAAAATACCAGCCAATCAGAATTCTGCTCCAAACACAACAGCCAATCAGTCTCTCGCATCGCATATTTTTTGTCTAGGTGATGGAAGGTGCCATTTCAAACACATCAATGGAGACTGTGATGTTATACTCCAATAGCTCTGAGTTGGGCGCCATTTCTTCGGATCCACCCTCCGTCGCCGTGGTGATAGGGCTGGACCTGCGGCTATATATGGTCTTCCTCCTTCCGTTCATCATCGTCCTGACCTTCATCAGAGACCTGAGGAACATGGCCGCTCTCTCCGCCATAGCCAACCTGTGCATGGCGGTCAGCATCTTTCTGATCTTCACATACATCCTTTATGTAAGTGTGTTATTTACTTCTTTATTCATCTATTGATATCATATAAAACATTTGATATCCATGTGCAGTATTTATCAAATTAATGTACTTTTTCTTTTGTCTTGATTGTTTGGATGGCAATCATGAAAAGTGGAGTGAAATTATAATGTAGTCTATTTAAATTGTAGTCTGTTTTTCATCTTTTCTCTATGTAGGATTTAACCGATCCCAGACAACTGCCGTACGCTTCCACGTGGCGGAAATATCCTTTCTTCTTTGGAACGGCCATCTTTGCTTTTGAGGGAATTGGAGTGGTGAGTGTTTTATATAGGGCTGCAGCAATCGATAATAAAAATCGATAATGAAGTTGATTATCAATTAGTTGGTCTTTGATGTCACATGGTCCCGTACAACCGCCGTACAGTGCGGAAATGCGTCTGCTTTGTTATGACACTTTCATATCATAATGCCATATTTATTTTGTTAATAATGAATAATGTTCATTTTCATCTAGGTCTGAAGTTGAAGATTAAAATAAGTTTATTATCTGCGGCAAAATTTCGTTTTGATTATTTATATTTTGACATTCAAAGATGTTTTACTATTTATAAGCTTCACAAACTTTTTTATTTAAGGCTTAAAATATCAAAAAGATCATATTAGTAAAACTCTGAAGTAGTGAATTTAGTGCCTTATTTTGAGTAATTGAGTAATATTTATGTTTTAATCTGATTAGTCGATTGTTAAAAAAATAATCACCTGATTAATCGCTTATAATGGTTAGTTGCACCCTTAGTTTTTATATAATGGAGACTGTGGGGTTAAAATGCTGTCAACATGGATATCTCACTAAGTTACATAATACATTACACAATAAATACACACAGCACATACTCATATATTATGCAAAAAAAAACTTTTATTTTGTTTGCGATTAATCGCGATTAATCTTTGCCTTGCACAATTTTTTTTTAGCAATAAATCTTTCTTTCTTGGTGTGTAGGTTCTTCCTTTAGAAAATCAAATGAAGGATTCAAAACGCTTCCCGCAAGCTCTTAACATTGGCATGGCTGTGATGATAGTTTTGTACGTAACCCTGGCGACGATGGGGTATCTTCGGTTTGGAGATGAGATCAAAGGAAGCATCACACTTAACCTTCCACATGGCTCTTGGTAACTATGACCGCACACAGACATGAAGTTTTTTTTTAACTAAGTTTGGGAGGAGCATGGTCATGTAATCCAACCAATCAGCACACATGGCTGTCCTTCACGGCTGTCCCGTCACAGTTTTTTGCAGCATCCCTCCTTCACCCCATAAATGAACTGTGGTAATTTGACACCGCTCAGGTTTTAGTTTTGATGTTTAGGGGCGAGAAAATGTCAACAGGGTACATGAGGCTGTCTCCAGGGGTCAGTCGAAATTGCTGTGGTGTGTGAATGAGTCTTAACTCTGCTGGGTGTATGTGAGCCCAACCTTTTAATTTTGTTTTAGTGCACATGCTGTGTTTAAATTGTCTTGTTTCCAGCTCATTTTCCTATCTGCTGCCTAAAAATAAAATGTGGCAAAATCGCTAAAATAAAATGCAAAGCTCCCATCCATCAAATCTGAGTGTTTTACATAAGTTAATTTATTTATTGCGGTAATTTATTGGAGCTTCCAGCCGTAGTGGAGTTAAATTTTGGGAAGCAATATTAAATCCTGCATCGAAGTCTTTGATGCATCGTCTCTCACCTTCGTTCATTGTCAGGAACAACTCTGTGATTGATCACAACTGCAAACTACATGAAATAAGTTAGAAATTAAAAGCAAATGTTCAGAAGTTTAGCTTCTGCCCATTTAACATTTATCAGATTTTTATTTGTAACAGACTTTCTTCCTAAATCTTATTGACATCCAGTGAGCCAGGAACGATTGGCCTCTTAAACTCGGGATTAATTCAGCAGCTGGGAAGTTGATATGAATTGACGAGTAGCTTTATGTGACAGGACTGAAATGGTGAAAACTTTTTCGGCAAAATGTTATTTTGAGCATTTATTGATAAAAAGTTGTAACTGTTAACATCAGTTAATGCACAATGTACGAACATGAACAATTGTATTGGCATTAACTAACATGAACAAAGATACATAAATGCTAAAAACTATATTTCTCACTGAAGTTCATGCTTTTACTAATGTTAACAAATACAAAGTTATTGTAAAGTGTTACCAGTTTGTCTTTTAAAAGAAACTACCATTTAAACTTTTTAACTTCCCTTTAAAGTCCCAATGAAATCAAAACTGACAATTTTTATTTTTTATGTAATATTGCAGTGTTTATTATAAACAATTGATCGCTGTTAGTCTTTTTTATTCATGTGCCCTCATAAACTTCAATCAAAATCTGAAAATGTACTTGTGCCAATCCCTTGTGCCGATCATTCTCTGATGAAGTCAGCTAGACGGCTTGGGGCAGGAGCATCCGTTAACTCCGCCCCCTCCAACTGTTAATGTGCATTCACACCGCCACTGTTGAGAGCATCAAAGAAAACTATGGCTTCCCTGCCAACGACGTTATAGAAAAAGTGTAGTGGATGCTTTGTACTCAAATGCATTCTCTGGAATCCTCTCAAGCGGACCGTTTTCACCTTCTGTTTGGTTGACCTCGACCATTTTCGCCTTCCGTTTGGTTGATCCCGAACGTTTCCGCCTTCCTGTTGGTTGATGCTGACTGTTTCCACTTTCCGATTGGTTGAAGCCATCTGTCTCCGCCCTTCCGATTGGTTGACGCCGACCGTTTTGCCCTTCCGATTGGTTGACGATGACCGTTTCCACCTTCCATTGGTTGACGCCGACCGTTTCCACCTTTGATTGCTTGACACCTAACGTTTGCGCCTTCCGATTGGTTGATGCCGACCGTTTTCACCTTCCGTTTGGTTGACCCCGACCCTTTTCGCCTTCCGTTTGGTTGACCCCGAACGTTTCCTTGGAGAGCATCAAAGAAAACTCTGGCTTCCCTGCCAACGACATTATAGAAAAAGTGTAGTGGACGCTTTGTACTCGGTTTGTTTGTGTGTATGCATTCTCTGGAATCCTCTCAAGCGGAGGTTTCCGCCTTCCGATTGGTTGACGCCGAACGTTTCCACCTTTTGATTGGTTGACGCCGAACGTTTCCACCTTTTGATTGGTTGACGACGAACGTTTCCACCTCTTGATTGGTTGACATCTAACGTTTACGCCTTCTGATTGGTTGACGCAGAACGTTTCCGCCTTCCAATAGGTTGACGGCGAACGTTTCTGCCTTCCGATTGGTTGACGGTGAACGTTTCCGCCTTCCGTTTGGTTTCTGCCGGGCGTTTCCGCCTTCCGATTGGTTGGCGCTGAACGTTTCCACCTTCAGATTGGTTGGCGCGAACTGTGTCATAGCTCATTACCATAAAGTTGAGCTGATTTCAACTCTCTGCGATGCTTACACAGTACATGACGTGACGTGCCGTGCCGCCGCTTGCCGGAGCTCGCCGTCAGCTTTTATTGAAAATGAATGACTTCAGGCCACTTTGCCGCTCCCGCTGGTGGTGGTGTGAACCCACAGTCAGTCTGCTACAGGTCCATTTCGGAATGAAACGTCTAATTGTTTATATCCAATCAAAGCACAGTGAAGAAAACAAGCCCCACCCACTATTTTCATTTTGTGATACCCCGTTTCACTCAGAAATGCATCACAACACGGAAGTAAAGTTGATCACTACTTCCAGTTCACAGGGACTTTAAAGTCTTTTTAAAGTTTTGTTGTAGTATTCATGTGTGTATTTATAATTTGTTACAGGTCCAATCAGCTGGTGAAGATCTTGTACTCATTCGGTGTGTTCGTGAGTTACGCGGTGCAGTTTTTCGTGCCGGCTGAGATTCTGATTCCACCCGTGTGCGAGCGGGTCAGAAAGACCTGGAGACGGGCCGTTGATCTCAGTCTTCGTGTGCTGCTCGTCTGCCTCACCTGTAAGTCTACACACACCTCATTTCTTTCCATCCTCTTTTCCTCCTAATCTAGCATTCATCCGAGATGAGTTTTTTACCTCGTGATGGATGAATCCTATTAAGGAGTGGACACCTGAAGGTTTTTGGATTACCTTGATGTATGTTTTTTATCTTTGGAAAAATAGAATCTGCTACTGAACCGTAAACCACCCAGAGTCCTAAAATATGAAAACAAATATTTGTTTAACATTGTCACTCATGCATGTCTGAATGAGAGAGAGAGAGAAGATGAGATGGTAAGAGGAGAGTCAGTAAGAACAGTGTGTGACGGGGTGTAGTTTTGACTTTGAAACTGAGAAAAATAGTGCAAGACTGCGAAAAAGTTACTAATGCAAGAAAGGAGATCAAGCATCTGTCGGTTCTAGCTATTGTTCCAGCTGTATATTGGAGGCTTTGTCTATTGTTTTAGCTGTCTAGGGATCTAGCTATTTATATCATTCTGGTTATTGTTCTGACTAAATGTTGTTCTAGCGAAAATATTGCCTGTCTATCAAAAAATTTGAAAGTTTCTATAGTCCAACTTTTTAAGGTATGCGGCACTCTTAAATGTTTACATTTACGCTTTTTGCAGATGCTTTTGTCCATTGTAGTGCTAACATCGTGTCCTAATGATGCACAATGCTGCGACGTGATAAAAGGTGTCTTTCTCATGTTAATCAGAATATTTGTCCTAACCAGCTACAACGCGATGCTAAGCGTTTAGAAAGAACATTCAATAAATGTTCTGCGCCATATGAATATTAATCATCAAACATGGATAAGTAGAGACTGATTAGACATTTAAAAGCAGAAATATATAACAAATACCTCAAGTTGCGCAAGGAAAGCCAAAAAAGCAGAGGGACGCATCTCTTTATGTTTGTGCTATGTTTGTGCGCTCTTCAGCTTTAGTGCAAGAGTGCTTACAGAAAAAAAAAACAGTTCTTATTGGCTTTGTTTTGTGATTGATTGCATGGCACCATATTCTCTATTATCGCGTTAGATATGGACAGACAAATTGTGTATCGCTGAAAACATTGCTTCACATCTAGTTAGGACGAGGTGTGAGAAGGTGCACAAACAGAGAAAAACTGTTTTGATTGGCTGCATTTTGTGATTGATTGGGTCATGCCACACATCTTTTTGCATTTAGTATTGACTTACTGATGACTATCAATGGAAACATATCAGATCATGTCTGGTTAGAACACGTTAGAAGACATTTTGTCAGTTTGTATATGACGTGCCGAAGAATCATTTATCCCCAATGATGATTTTGCATTTTGAAGATTTCTGGCCAGAAACAGGAGCCTGTCATCAGTTTCAGGCAACATTTACAAGATTAGTAGTTACAAAAGGAAAAGTTTTTCATTTGCATTTTTGAAAAATTTCACATTGACAACGCTGTCAACACAGCAACGCTGTTTAAATGGATCTGCAAAGATGACTAAATACATTGTATTACCTGTATACAAATCTGCACAAAAACTCCCATTTACGTTGTTGTGTAAATGGCCCCTTATGGTTTTAGTAAATAGTTTTAATTAAACTATTTTGTAGTAGTTCGTTAGACGTTTGAAAAACATTTGGGGGATGTTTTTCAAATATTTTCATTCATGTAAATAAATTATGAGCCACAGATTATCTCTTATCTTAATTATTTAGTGCATTAAGTAGGGGTGGGAATCGCTTGGACCCTCATGAATCGATTCAGAATCGATTCTTAGGGTCCCGATTCGATTCAGAATCGATTCTTGACGTACTAATTTGCATATCTGTGACGTCATTACGTCGCATTTGCTTTCAAAGCCAGGTTAATGTTTGCGCTTTTGCTAGTCTCTGAACTGTCATATACTGTACTTTAATGCAACTAGGGATAAATAATGTCATTCTTATATACATACATGTGTTGTTTCTGTTGTAAGACATTAAAACAGTAAAAATATTAATTTAACGTGACATATTAATTCTATATGTTAACCGGCATTAACTTCCACGAACGTTAAGCGTCTAATCATCATCATTATACACAGTGATTGGCAGTATTACTGTATTTATATAATGCAGCGCACCCAGCGACTGAATAACAAACTATGTGCATATTTTTACAGAAGTATATTCATGTTATATCTAAACAGTCTGCGGATGGTTTAGGGCAGGGGTGTACAATACGTCGATCGCAAAGGCAATGCCGGTAGATCGCACAACTGCTGCTCCACGCGCAAAATTGTCATTATGGTCTTTTGGAGTAATTGTGAAACATGCAGGTCTTTTTGAGTTGCTGAGCCTTTCTTCTCAAATGTGTTTTGCCATGCCACTGCAGCTCAGTCGTCTTTAACTTCCAAAATTCACATGGATGCGCATTCTTGCCTCACGCAGTTCCTGATTCACACACACGGTGTGTGTGAGCGAGCAAACGAGAGGGAGAGAGAGGCAGCGTAGCGCTGATTTGTATGCTTCTAATACTGTTAGTTTCACTAAACCGCATCTCCGCTATTTTAAGGAGTACTCGACATGTACGCAAGGATTTTTTTTTAAACTCCTCAAAAAGAATACAGTAGTGGTGACAGCCCTAAATTCAATGTAGAGATATATGCAGTATAGTCCTACAAGCATTTAAAGTGTTCTTTCTCTTCTGCTCTTGTAAGCTCGGCTATGCGCTCTTGCAGGGCGCGCTCTCTTAAGTTGTCCGTGTGCATCACCGCTCCCCCAGTTGAGTTCCGCCTTTTGGTTCTGATAACGTGACGTTATTTTGTAAACTAACATTTAAGAATCGATTCTTGACATTTGTGAATCGATTCAGAATCGGCCCACGTCCGAATCGCGATTCATCTAAGAATCGATTTTTTTGCCCACCCCTAGCATTAAGCTATTTCTTGTAACTGTTGAAGTAAAATTTCTATAGAAAAGACGTCAGACTAAGAAAATAGTCTGCTTTAATGACAAACTTTTCACCTCTTTTGCTTTCATGTATCATCCTGGGAGTTTCCCTCGATCTTAACGAGGTACTTTCTGCTGTCTCGTTCTCCATTTTTTTTTTTTTTTTTTTTTTTTTTTGTGGCGGTCCTGTAAAACATGATAATAATATGCTACTTGGAATCATTTTCATTTATAAACTGTCTGTTTTCGTGCTGAAATACACTACTGGTGCTTGCCGAAATTTGGAAAATCCGGGCATGGATTAAAAAAGGATCATGACGTAACCTAGGCGTGCTGTCACCTTTTGCCACAAGAGTAGAAGTGCTGACAATAATAATTTTCATTAATGATTTAATAATGATTTTATTGCTGTTTGCCCTATTGCGTGGCAGCATTTGAACCTATTAAATTCTTTATTTTAGGCTGTTTATATGGCCGTTTGATGACCATTAATCACAATGGGGGATAAAAAAAGAATTTATCATAGGCAGGGATATAAAGACCACAGGGGGTAAATCCCCCTCATCCCCCCAGCAAATCGCACCCTGGGTATATTAATACGCTATATGTCGAACGTCACATGATTGCTTCTGGTTTTGTATGCTCTACGCTGCCATGGTGCTGTTTTCATACATAAAGCGTTTAGGAGCTATTAAAGACGAAAACAACCGATGTCAAGTGGATATAACATCTTAAACCTAAGTAAAAGTAAATTTACTAACTTTTTAAAAATACTTAATAGCTTTTGACAAAGGGATTTTCTTCATGCAAACATTCAGATATTAGAATAAAAAAGAACATAACACAAATAATAATACTACGAATAACAATAACAATCTACGATAGCACATACAGGCACCCGGAAGCGATTGACCCAGTTTTCCGCTTTGGTCACGTGACGTTCGACATATGGCGTATAGGAAAGATTAACCCAAAAATGAGATCAATAAGAGATCTCTTTAATTGATTGCAATGCTCTACAAATTGAGCTACAGGAACACTGTTCATTCAATGCTCTATTCAGTCTCAATGTATTATGTAGACACATCATGCTAAAGGTGCATTTTGCAGATCTGTCATATTATATAATATAAGAGGCTGGAGGAACAGAGGACTAATGAAGGTACGGATCTATGGCCCAATGAAGTTCTCATTCTGTCACTCATCTGCGCTCTCTTTATTTCTCTCTTGGCTCTTTCGCTCCATCTCTCGTTTCCTTATCCAAGGCCATCACCCAACTACATGCTGTGATAGATTAGTACGAGTTTCATATATATCGATGTGTGTGCATCTTGTGTTATTCTGTAGTGTGTTTTTGCTGCTATATATGTCTTCATTGTGTTTGATAGCTTGGGCTGACTTGAGGGACTCATTCGGTGTCCGGTCATTTATCTCCTTCTATCTGAGGCTCTGTGAGTTATTACTTGCACGCCCTACCGAGACCAGCCTGTTGGTGAGCTTTCCATTGAGGCCTGTTGCGGAGCTCCGTGATGGGGCTTATCGTGCAGCTCCATGCTGAGGCCCATGACTGAGATTTATTATGAATCATTCCTCAGTAGTTGTTTTCTTCTGAAGGGTAATTGGGTGACATGAAGATGTCAAACCCTTCACCCTGTTTGAGATGGTGTGGTGGTTAAGATTCGAGGCTGGTTACAAATGTGCTGGTAAATATGCAGTGTTGTCGGGAAGTCTGGGGTTGTGTAGATGCAAGGTAGGTGTGTAGTAGTGAAGGATTTCTATTGAACTTACAATTTTGTTCATCTTAAGATCCCTCTGTTACAATTCACACAAGTTTTGGGATTTTTGAATAGAGTAGTAACCATGTTTTTAGGTGTATTAAGATATTTGTAAAAAATACATAAGTATGGTTTTAATACATATTTTTCATAATTGAAAACATTGTTTCTGGACTTGACATGGAATCTGTTTGTATTTTGTCTTCCCATCACGTTCTGGTTCACAACATTTAGTTTGAAATGTCAAACGTTTATCCAGAGGGTGGCAGCAGCACACAGGGTGAAGAAACTGAAGCGTTCATGCATGTTTGTGAGACATTGTGTGTTTGTTGTCGTGTGTTATACTGGTTCACCCTGCCAGAGAGAGTAAGTGAGCGAGACGAAGAGAAGATCAGGAGGAGGAGAGCAGGTGTGTGACACTTCACACTTGAGTCTCATGAATTAAACATATGTGTACTGCCTCAGCGTGTGTGTGTGTTTGTGCTTTATATAAAACGCTGTGGGTAAGGTTTGGAGTCTTTCCATTGAAAGCTTTGCGTGAGTGTGGATAAACATTGTTTAGGCTTTGTTTTTTGGCTGAGGACAAGCTTTTATTCATCCACGTCAGCAAAAAAATGTATATTGATTTTTGATTTAGTCCTTCATCCGGTTCTCTGCCTACACTTATCCATAAACCACTAAACCAGTTAAACGAGAGGGAAAATGCATGCTATAGCTTGATGAATTGTGAGAAAGCATGCAAGACTTGATTTATAGCTTATACATCAGGCTGGAGATGTTGTGATTTAAACCCAGTTCAAGTAATACACTGTTGTGTAACTTGTTCTGTACCATTTTTGTGTGCTACGGAAATTAAAGACACCTTAAATTATGCATTTATTGAGTACAGGTGTGATTTTATTACTTACTTTTAATTAATGGAAGATAAAACTGACCTGCATTGCTGGAAGGAACACACCCATGTTTACACACAAAAATATTTTATTTGAATTTGGGGGTCTTTTGAACACAGCAACTATATAACACTGCCCTAGCAACCAGGCAGAACGACAGAGCAATTGCATAGAAATTCCCTTGTAACCATGGCCAAACCTTAGCAACTGCATAGAACTACACAGCACCTTAACAAACGACATTATATCGCAGTGGTATTCACACACAAACCCTAAACCGCTGCAAAGAAATGCCCTTGCAACTAGTCACAGAACCTTAGCAACTCCATAGAACAACATAGAAATGCCCTGGCAACCAGGCATAACACCTTAACAAACTGCCAGAAATGCCCTGGCAAGCATCCCCAAACCCTAAACGATGGTATAGAAACACCCTGACAACTACTCACAACAGTTAAGCAACTAGATAGAAAGGCCTTGGCAATCACACACACAAAACCTAAATGATGGCATAGAAACGCCCTGGCAACCACTCACAACACCTTAACAACTGGATAGAAATGCCCTGGCAAACACACACAACCCTAAGCGATGGCATAGAAACACCCTGGCAACCACTCACAACACCTTAACAACTGGATAGAAATGCCCTGGCAAACACACACAACCCTAAGCGATGGCATAGAAACACCCTGGCAACCACTCACAACACCTTAACAACTGGATAGAAATGCCCTGGCAATCACACAAACCCTAAACAATGGCATAGAAACAACCTGGCAACCACTCACAACACCTGAACACCTGGATAAAAATGCATTGGCAATCACACACAAACCCTAATCGGCTGTACAGAAATACCCTGGCAACCACTCACAACACCTTAACAAATGTATAGAAATGCCCTGGCAATCACACACAAACCCTAAACAATTGGATAGAAATGCACTGGCAATCACACAGAAAACCTAAACGGTTGCAAAGAAACACCCTGGCAACCACTCACAACACCTTAACAACTGGATTGAAATGGCCTGGGAATCACACAAACCCTAAACGATGGCATAGAAACACCCTGGCAACAACTCAGAAACACCCTGGCAACCACTCACAACACCTTAACAACATGGCATAGAAACACCCTGGCAACCACTCACAACACCTGGATAAAAATGCACTGGCAATCACACACAAACCCTAATCGGCTGTATAGAAATACCCTGGCAACCACTCACTACACCTTAACAACTGAATAGAAATGCCCTGGCAATCACACACAAACCCTAAACAACTGGATAGAAATACCCTGCTAATCACACACAAACCCTAAATGATGGCATGGAAACACCCTGGCAACCACTCACAACACCTTAACAACTGGATAGAAATGCCCTGGCAATCACACACAAACCCTAATTGATGGCATAGAAACACCCTGGCAACCTCTCACAACACCTTAGCAACTGGATAGAAATTCCCTGGAAATCACACCCAAACCCTAAACAATGGCATAGAAACACCCTGGCAACCCCTCACAACACCTTAACAACTGGATAGAAATGCCCTGGCAATCACACAAACCCTAACAATGGCATAGAAACACCCTGGCAACAACTCAGAAACACCCTGGCAACCACTCACAACACCTTAACAACATGGCATAGAAACAACCTGGCAACCACTCACAACACCTGAACACCTGGATAAAAATGCACTGGCAATCTCACACAAATCCTAATCGGCTGTATAGAAATACCCTGGCAACCACTCACAACACCTTAACAAATGTATAGAAATGCCTTTGCAATCACACACAAACCCTAAACGATGACATAAAAACACCCTGGCAACTACTCACAACACCTTAACGCCTGGATGAAAATGCACTGACAATCACACACAAACCCTAAACGATAGCATAGAAACACCCTGGCAACCATGCACAATATCTTAACAACTGGATAGAAATGCACTGGCAATCACACACAAACCCTCATAGAAACACCCTGGCAACCAATCACAACACCTTAGCAACTAGATAGAAATGCTTGGAAATTACACACAAATCCTAAACGATGGCATAGAAACACTCTGGCAACCCCTCACAACAGTTTAGCAACTAGATAGAAATGCCCTGGCAATCACACACAAACCCAAACAATGGCATAGAAAACCCTGGAAACCACTCACAACAACTAAAAAAATAGATAGAAATGCCCTGGCAATCACACACAAACCCCAAACAATGGCATAGAAACACCCTGGCAACCAATCACAACAACTTAGCAACTAGATAGAAATGCCCTTGAAATCACTCACAAATCCTAAACAACGGCATAGAAACACCCTGGCAACCACTCACAACACCTTAACAACTGGATAGAAATGCACTGGCAATCACACACAAACCCTAAAAGACTGCATAGAAACACCCTGGCAACCACTCACAACACCTGAACACCTGTATATAAATGCACTGGCAATCACACCCAAACCCTAAACAATGGCATAGAAACACCCTGGCAATCACACAAACCCTAAACAATGGCATAGAAACACCCTGGCAACCACTCACAACACCTGGATAAAAATGCACTGGCAATCACACACAAACCCTAATCGGCTGTATAGAAATACCCTTGCAACCACTCACTACACCTTAACAACTGAATAGAAATGCCCTGGCAATCACACACAAACCCTAAACAACTGGATAGAAATACCCTGCTAATCACACACAAACCCTAAATGATGGCATGGAAACACCCTGGCAACCACTCACAACACCTTAACAACTGGATAGAAATGCCCTGGCAATCACACACAAACCCTGATTGATGGCATAGAAACACCCTGGCAACCTCTCACAACACCTTAGCAACTGGATAGAAATTCCCTGGAAATCACACCCAAACCCTAACAATGGCATAGAAACACCCTGGCAACCCCTCACAACACCTTAACAACTGGATAGAAATGCCCTGGCAATCACACAAACCCTAACAATGGCATAGAAACACCCTGGCAACAACTCAGAAACACCCTGGCAACCACTCACAACACCTTAACAACATGGCATAGAAACAACCTGGCAACCACTCACAACACCTGAACACCTGGATAAAAATGCACTGGCAATCTCACACAAATCCTAATCGGCTGTATAGAAATACCCTGGCAACCACTCACAACACCTTAACAAATGTATAGAAATGCCTTTGCAATCACACACAAACCCTAAACGATGACATAAAAACACCCTGGCAACTACTCACAACACCTTAACGCCTGGATGAAAATGCACTGACAATCACACACAAACCCTAAACGATAGCATAGAAACACCCTGGCAACCATGCACAATATCTTAACAACTGGATAGAAATGCACTGGCAATCACACACAAACCCTCATAGAAACACCCTGGCAACCAATCACAACACCTTAGCAACTAGATAGAAATGCTTGGAAATTACACACAAATCCTAAACGATGGCATAGAAACACTCTGGCAACCCCTCACAACAGTTTAGCAACTAGATAGAAATGCCCTGGCAATCACACACAAACCCAAACAATGGCATAGAAAACCCTGGAAACCACTCACAACAACTAAAAAAATAGATAGAAATGCCCTGGCAATCACACACAAACCCCAAACAATGGCATAGAAACACCCTGGCAACCAATCACAACAACTTAGCAACTAGATAGAAATGCCCTTGAAATCACTCACAAATCCTAAACAACGGCATAGAAACACCCTGGCAACCACTCACAACACCTTAACAACTGGATAGAAATGCACTGGCAATCACACACAAACCCTAAAAGACTGCATAGAAACACCCTGGCAACCACTCACAACACCTGAACACCTGTATATAAATGCACTGGCAATCACACCCAAACCCTAAACAATGGCATAGAAACACCCTGGCAATCACACAAACCCTAAACAATGGCATAGAAACAACCTGGCAACCACTCACAACACCTGATCACCTGGATAAAAATGCATTGGCAATCACACACAAACCCTAATCGGCTGTACAGAAATACCCTGGCAACCACTCACAACACCTTAACAAATGTATAGAAATGCCCTGGCAATCACACACAAACCCTAAACAATTGGATAGAAATGCACTGGCAATCACACAGAAAACCTAAACGGTTGCAAAGAAACACCCTGGCAACCACTCACAACACCTTAACAACTGGATTGAAATGGCCTGGGAATCACACAAACCCTAAACGATGGCATATAAACACCCTGGCAACAACTCAGAAACACCCTGGCAACCACTCACAACACCTTAACAACATGGCATAGAAACACCCTGGCAACCACTCACAACACCTGAACACCTGGATAAAAATGCACTGGCAATCACACACAAACCCTAATCGGCTGTATAGAAATACCCTGGCAACCACTCACTACACCTTAACAACTGAATAGAAATGCCCTGGCAATCACACACAAACCCTAAACAACTGGATAGAAATACCCTGCTAATCACACACAAACCCTAAATGATGGCATGGAAACACCCTGGCAACCACTCACAACACCTTAACAACTGGATAGAAATGCCCTGGCAATCACACACAAACCCTAATTGATGGCATAGAAACACCCTGGCAACCTCTCACAACACCTTAGCAACTGGATAGAAATTCCCTGGAAATCACACCCAAACCCTAAACAATGGCATAGAAACACCCTGGCAACCCCTCACAACACCTTAACAACTGGATAGAAATGTCCTGGCAATCACACAAACCCTAACAATGGCATAGAAACACCCTGGCAACAACTCAGAAACACCCTGGCAACCACTCACAACACCTTAACAACATGGCATAGAAACAACCTGGCAACCACTCACAACACCTGAACACCTGGATAAAAATGCACTGGCAATCTCACACAAATCCTAATCGGCTGTATAGAAATACCCTGGCAACCACTCACAACACCTTAACAAATGTATAGAAATGCCTTTGCAATCACACACAAACCCTAAACGATGACATAAAAACACCCTGGCAACTACTCACAACACCTTAACGCCTGGATGAAAATGCACTGACAATCACACACAAACCCTAAACGATAGCATAGAAACACCATGGCAACCATGCACAACATCTTAACAACTGGATAGAAATGCACTGGCAATCACACACAAACCCTCATAGAAACACCCTGGCAACCAATCACAACACCTTAGCAACTAGATAGAAATGCCTGGGAATTACACACAAATCCTAAACGATAGTATAGAAACACTCTGGCAACCCCTCAGAACAGTTTAGCAACTAGATAGAAATGCCCTGGCAATCACACACAAACCCCAAACAATGGCATAGAAACACCCTGGCAACCAATCACAACAACTTAGCAACTGGATAGAAATGCCCTTGAAATCACTCACAAATCCTAAACAACGGCATAGAAACACCCTGACAACCACTCACAACACCTGAACACCTGGATATAAATGCACTGGCAATCACACACAAACCCTAAAAGACTGCATAGAAACACCCTGGCAACCACTCACAACACCTGAACACCTGGATATAAATGCACTGGCAATCACACACAAACCCTAATTAGTGGCATAGAAACACCCTGGCAACCACTCACAACACCTTAACAAATGTATAGAAATGCCCCTGGCAATCACACACAAACCCTAATCGGCTGTATAGAAATACCCTGGCAACCTTGTTGGACTTGAAGAGACTATTTCCAGTGCACTTATGTATTGCTGTTCTAGTGTTGCCATAATTGCTTCTATTGTTTACCTCACTTGTAAGTCGCTTTGGACAAAAGCGTCTGCTAAATGACAAAATGTAAATGTAACCACTCACAACACCTTAACAAATGTATAGAAATACCCTGGCAATCACACACAAACCCTAACAATGGCATAGAAATACCCTTGCAACCACTCACAACACCTTAGCAACTGAATAAAAATGACCTAGCAACCACTTGCAACACACTTTGCAACTGCAGAGAAATGACCTGGCAACCACTCCCAACACACTTAGCAACTGCAGAGAAATTACTTGGCAACCACTCACAACACACTTAGCAACTTTATAGAAATTACCTGGCAACCACCTACAAACCCTAAACAAACAGCTGCATAGAAATGTCTTGGCCATCACTCGCAACACCTTAGCAACTGCATAGAAATGCCCTGGCGAGTGGCAACCATACACTACACCTTAAAAACTGGATAAAAATGTCCTGGCAGTCACACACAAAGCCTAGACAGCTGCATAGAAATGACCTGGCAACACACTTAGCGATAGCATGGAAATGCCTTTGCAAAAATGCAGAACACTTTTGCGTTGTGAGTTTGCGTAGTGGCAAACTTCACTTACATTTTCTTCAAATAATTTAAAAGAGGAATAATTTCCATTTCTTCTTTCTTTCGTGCTCTCTCTTTCTCTCTCAGGTGTAACGGCTGTCCTGATACCTCGATTAGACCTTGTGATCTCATTGGTGGGTGCAGTGAGCAGCTCGGCGCTGGCGCTCGTCTTTCCTCCTCTGGTGGAGCTCATCGCGTTCCCCAGCCAACCCCCTCCTCCTTTTCTCCTCCTCAAAGATCTCTCCATCGCTGCCTTGGGCTTTATCGGCTTCCTGACAGGAACCTATGTGACGGTTGAGGAGCTTATTTATCCAGACGATCAAGGACAGGCCCATCTCCGTGACGATGGGAACTGGACCACACCCACCCTACTGCCCTAATGACCATAAACAGAGGACCAGAGGATCACTTTAAACACTAAAGGCGTTTAACAGTGGTGCACAAACACACATCCAGTAGGAGGTGTATAATCTGAGGTTTAGGACCAACAGCCTGTCCCTGTCCTATAAGGGTTGAGCCTTTTTTATTGCTCAATTATTTTTATTCGACAAAAACGACAGGTGCGTTGAATTGCATATGTGGATAAGTGAATGATGGCGTGAGTGGGAAATATTTTCTCCACGCAGGCATATGGATTTTCCGTGACTCCACCCTATTTGTAGGCGGAATGGTTGTTACTCATTCCGGTCTCTAGGAGCATTATGGGAGAACAGGAGAGAAATATTGCACACTATAATATAGACTCTGAAAAATGTACATATATTTGCTGACCTTAGAGTTATTAATAAACTAATATTTTCTCTGAAAACTTGTGAAGTTTGTGATAATTTTTTAGGAATTATGCTAAATAAGGAATGTTTGAAATTATAAAACCTATTTAAATGTTAAACCTATTTAAATGAAATAAAGCATTTATATTTTAAAGATTGTTGTGGTTTCAACACGTATGAATCTTTTATTGAAAGCATGTTTTGTTGATTAACATTCATTTGAACTTGACAAAAATGATGTTTACAGTAATGGACATAAAATGGACGTCTGTTTGGTAAAGCATGTGTACAACTCCAGTTTAAAGTTGTCACTGGACAGTACCTTTAAAAAGTCCTAATATGTACCATTTTGGTACAGATTTGTGCCGATATGCCCCTTTTAGGTAAAAAGTGCACTCTTTGAAAATGTACCACCCCTGTGACAAGTTTTGTACCTTCTCCTACTTTTGCATGGTACCCTTTCAAAAGTACACCTTTGTACCTAAATTTTGACTTTTTTAAAGGGTAACATTGCAGATTTTGTACGTTTTCTGTGACTGCTGCTCCAAACAGATGTGCTTTTAGTTATATGTCATTAACATAACATCTGTGGGTTTTTCCTCTGTGCACCATCAGAAAAGAAATGGTCTCTCTATCTCTCAAGCTGTCACTGGGGCGCCGGTACCCTTTTAAAAATACATCTTTTGCACCTAGAAAGGTCATATTAGTACCTAAGAAAGATATAGTGGTACCTAATGTATGTGATCTGCACCTAAATGGCACATGTTGCCTTTTTGAAGGGTACCGCCCTGGTGACAGCTTGGGACCATTTTTTCACCAAAAGTGTGTTTCTCAATCTTTTGATATGCTATCATATACGCATGGAATAACCAGATTTCGGTGGTCGTGACCGGAGCTAAAAATTTGGATATAACTACACAAGTAAGGTTAAAGATTTTATTTATCCTTGTTCGATCCCTTGGCTACTTCCATTGTGGCCATATTACTGAATACATTGTGTAAATTACAGGATTCATGCTTTCTTTTAAAGGGGTCATAGCGTGAAAATCTGACTTTTCCATGTTTAAGTGCTATAATTGGGTTCCCAGTGCTTCTATCAACCCAGAAAATGTGAAAAAGAACAACCCAGTAGCTCAGTTTTGGAGAAACCATTCTCTGAAGCATTTGAAAAATAGGTCGTTCAGATATCGCCTGTTTTGTGAGGGAGGTTAGGTAGCAAGGCCAGTTACAATAATACCGCCCCTTAATCTGCACTATCCAACCACGGCACAGCCATTTAGTGCAAAAAATAATTGACAGCACAATTGAGTTTCAATTGTATCGAACCACCATCATTGCGATCAGTGTTTGAATTTTATCAGCTCATGTGCATTTTAAAGGACACACCCAAAACTGCGCATTTTTGCTTAGGCCTACAAAGTGGCAATTTTAACATGCTATAATAAATTATCGGTGGCATATTTTGAGCTAAAACTTAACATACGCACTCTGGGAAGATCAAAAATTTATTTTACATTTTTAAAATATCTCATAATATGACTCCTTTAATAAATTAAAGATACCAAAGAATGCATTGAAATAATATACGTTAGGGTGTTTTCAGACCTGAGCCTTTGTTTCCGGAACCTTAACCTGCGTTAACTCCGTTAGTACGGTTCGTTTAGGTGTACGTGAACTCTGCAATCACGCTCGGTTCTGCACCAAAATCGCCCAACTGGAAACAAACTCTGGAGTGGTTCGGTATAAGTTTGAACGTGGGTTTACACCAGCCGCGTTTGAGGCGTCGAAATCGCATCTAATGCGCCTAGTTTGCCGATTGAACAGTTTGAGTGTATTCGCGTCATTCGTGCGTGAAATTCTAGTCATCGAGACATTCACACGGAAATTTGCGTCATGGGAGGGGCTTCTGCGACTTTGCTCGCTTTCTGTAATCACGTCACTACTAAAGCAAGCTCCTGATTGGTTAACTTAGCGTGTTTTTTCCACCAAAGTTTACATTTTTCAATTTTTCACATGTTAACGCATCTTCACATTGACTTAACATTGAAATCACTCGCGCTTGACGCCTCTAACGCGGCTGGTGTAAACGCAGCATGAAAGCAAGACGAATTCTGATAAGCACATCAGCGCTATTCAAAGCCAAAGCGCACCTGTTCCTTAAAAAATGTCTTCTAATTGCTCTTCTCCACAATAGGTATATGGTAAGAGAATGATGTCCCGCCTAAATTTTTATTCCTGCTCACAATAATGAATTAATATACCCACATTTATCAAAAAAGCCACACAATAATCCCACAAAGTTGCTAACTTTGACAGAAATCATGGAAAATAAACAGATGCACTCTGACCAATTAAAGGACAGTTTACTCGCAGGTGACTTGTATTAATAAAGTATGGTTCATTTGGAAATATTGCCTTGTGAATGCGAACAAACTAACATGAAATAGCAACATTGTAGCCATTTAACCCCTCGGTCCAAAACAAAGCAATCGATCTACAGGTTTGAAGACACCTTTAAATTGTTCTCTGAGATCTATGTAGATATGTGGCTTAACTGCAAACATTATCTTAAGACCATTTTACGGGTCCATTTACAACACTAGGATTTGCATTTAGAATGAAATTGTCTATTATTACGTTATTTGAAAGGTTCATGAATAATAATGATGAGCTCTGCGCTGATTGGCTGTTTCACAGAGCAGCTCATTTGTGCGTGCGTCTGTGCGTAATCAGCCCTTATGTGTGAGCCTGTATCAGAGGAAGATACGGATTTTAAGGAATTATCAATTGTTTGGAGATTATTAATCGACGTTTCTGAGTGGTAAGTTTGTGTTTTTTTTGTATGTACCTGCAAAACGTAACTGTGACGTCAATAGTAGAACTTCAGACCAAACGTTACGCTAGCATATAGCACTAGCATATAGCGCTAACTCAGCAGTCACAACTTTGTTTTTAGCTTAATGTGTCATTTAATGGAGCGGTGAATCAAATACTCAATTTTAACTTGATAATTTGTTATATAAGAGGTCATCATACTTAAATGAACATCCTGCAAGTTTCAGAACTGAAAACGTCCGTGCTACTTAAATATAACAGTTTTTGGCACCAAGCCAGTAAAACAAGCCAGTGTGGAATTCGGAAATCTATGACGTCAAAGTAGAATTGAAGCACCGCCCCATAGCCAAATACAAGGACCACTTTTGTAGCCCCGCCCACAGCTTTGCGTGACACACGTGTGTTTCAACAAGTAAATATGTCTTTAAAGATTGACAAATGTAACCAAAATGACTTTTAAATACATTTTTTCTGAGAGACTTTTATTTTGACGCGGTGATCTGTTATGATAGACTGGAAACGCATTTTCGGTTGTGGAAGAACCGCGTGGGAACAACACAGAAGCTAAATACTTTAATTCGGAGGCTTGGAACATAACGTTAAATGCGTGGAAAAAGTTTGCTTTTTAAGAAGTTCCAGCTCGTGTGGGGAGTGTTTGTTAACTTTGTGTACACGGATTCATTTGTAAAGAAGTCGATGCTGGATTTGCAGAGAGACTGTGATTAAAAGCACCACTTATATTGGATCTGACAACAATGACACAGCATTATACACAGTAAGACATTTTACTTTATTTAAGTTACTGCGTTTCACTATTGCTTTGTTAAAAGAGATTGCTTGATATGTCCTGTTGTAACATCAGTGTCTAAACACGTTTGTTTGACTGTTTTAATTTACTTAAAACATTAATTAAACGATTAATAAAGGTACAACACTTAACAATACGACTGTAATTTAAAGGTAGAAATATAGACCTTTTGCGAGTCGACGTCACAGTTACGTCACGCGCGCATGTGGTGGCATCAAAAACAGTGGAAATGAATGAGACACGAGTGAAACGAACAATATAACTCACTAGAAAATGTTTTGTTGTGCTGTTGAGTGTCAGAATAGGAATGCCAAAATAGATGACCTTCATTTTTATAGTATATCGTCGTCGAAGACACCATTTGAAGATAAACGTAGGTGTTTATGATTGCAATAAAAGCCCTCAACCGGACAGACTGGAGTGATGAAATCATCTGAAAATCTTTTAATTATTTGAATAGAAAATAATTAGAGAAGATATCCGGTGTTCTGTCGAAGTCTGATCCCTCTATGTGTTTCTTATAGCGTTTTCATCACGTTACGTTTATAATTTATTTAGAAAGATTAAAGATTTTAATTAGTTCATAATATCAATAATATTACCATTTATTAAAGTTTTCGTATTTTTTTCATTTTCTATTACTTCTTTTTACCATATATCTTAGCCTATGTCTTCTTCCTGTTTGTTCTAAATTATGATGTTTACTAATAAATATATAAACATAGCACACACACACACACACACACACACACACACACACACACACACACACACACACACGATGTAAAGTGTTAATAATATATAAACCGGCCTATACAAATTAATTTGTATGTAAACATAATAGTTTTAGATCAAACACGTAGGATAAAAATATAAGGAAGAAATTGAAAACAGGAAATGATTAAGTGTTTAATAAATGATATTATACAGAATACATGATAGTATTGCTCTTATAAGTACTTCAGAGATTCATACTGTAAAAATAATTGATTTACCAATAAAGAACAATACATATACATTACATACATGCAAGCATATCAGTGGCCAAGCCATTAAAACTTTTAATTTATTTAAAGCTCCACTGTGTAAGATCTACTCCCATCTAGCGGTGAAAGTCTATATGACAAGTAACTGAATATTACTTTCTAGCCCCCCCCATTCGGTGGCCCAGCCGTGTCATGCCAAGGTTAACATGGCTTCCAGTAGCTACAAAGCAAAAGCAATGAGAAAAAAATTAACAATTTGCAATGTCCTTTGCCTGTGATCCATCAAAGCACACAGATTTATGTTTAACATGAAAAAAGTCTGATTGTCATGATATGTCCGCTTAAAATCACATACAAAAAGCAACCATGACGGGTTTAAATGGACGCGAACTAATATTATGTCAAAGTACAATGCTTATGTTTTAAGTAAACAATACATGTCCGTGTATATGTAAGAGCTTTCTCTCATATTGGTGAAAAAAGATCGCGCAACTTTCACAAGCTTGTAAAATGAAACGAAAGACGCGCAGATCAGACGCTTTTATCAGAGTATTATGTCAGACATTATGTCAGAGTACAATGCTTATGTTTTAAGTAAACAATACATGTCCGTGTATATGTAAGAGCTTTCTCTCATATTGGTGAAAAAAGATCGCGCAACATTCACACGCTTGTAAAATGAAACGAAAGACGCCCAGATCAGACGCTTTTATCAGAGTATTATGTCAGACATTATGTCAGAGTACAATGCTTATGTTTTAAGTAAACATGTTACATGTCCGTGTATATGTAAGAGCTTTCTCTGATATTGGTGAAAAAAGATCGCGCAACTTTCACACGCTTGTAAAATGAAACGAAAGACGCGCAGATCAGACGCTTTTATCAATGAAAGGCTAAAAATAGCGCTGTCACCGTGTGTTTGTGCTAGAGGTCAGAAAAGATGAAAAACATTTATCTCAGTAACTCAGATTACATAAATGGGCGGAGAGACGGCGTGTGTCTGTTCGGACACATTAAACCACATGCATGTTTACACTAACAAGTGTTATGCATAATCATGCTAAAGTTAGCCAAGGAACTATAAAACTTCAAGTTTACAACATGGACTGTATAGATGTAAACGAATATGCTGAATTACCTGTGGAGAATATAGAAAGTAAGCTTCAGTGTCCCTTGAGCCCCATCTTGGAAAACTAACTCCAATAGTGACTTCTTGATGTTTTTCCTGTCACGTTGTCGTTTAAAATCCCCGTTTCGCATCCTTGGCGATTTGTTTTAATGTCCTCGAGAATATGTCTTCAACAGGCTTTCAAATCAAAGCATTAGATCGCAGGTTCATCACGGTGTGCGGTTGTTGTAAAATCCGAAGGATTCAGCTACGCAGGTCACAGGCTAGATACGTCATCAAGCCTGGTTTATTTAAATCAACTGAGCATTACATTCGCAAGTCATACGCATATTACATCAATTTACAATTAACTAAGAATAATTGTCAGCTTTATAATTGTTAATATTCTGAAATAAGACTGTCTTGATGACGTATACCGCCTACACATGCAACCTACGGAGGCTTCAGCTATCGGCCAGCATGAGTGTAGAGTGAAAGCGCGAAAGGCGGAGCTTGAATTTCAGGAATGTCCCTCGTCGGCGAATGTATTTCAAAGATGGAGGCACAACATGGATTCAGCCAGAGAGCGCTTCGACGGTATGCATTTTAAATAGCAGATTCTACACTTAAGAGAATACTTTGATTAGTGGGTGGGAAGTAATTACACATGAATGAGCACATACTTTTGAAAGAAAACATGGGTTTTTGTTAAGAATTAACTCAATAAAGTACACAGTAGAGATTTAAAAAATAAACGTAACTTGGTGAAAACGTTATAAGAAACATTACACTTAAGAGAAATATAGGGGAAACAGACTTCTACAGAACACCGGATCCTTAAAAATCACAGTTTAATGCTAAAACACTTCACACAGCTATTGAGAAGCATTCACTTTCTGCCACCAGTTGGGCTCCGCCCACAAAAAACGTCATCTCTGTTTGCAAACACGCAAAAGGTCTATACAAAAATAGTTATAAGGAAGGATTATCAGCCGCAGTTTAGATTCTGATGCCCGTTTACTGTGTTGTATACGGTAATTTAGGCGAGTTACGTTTGAAAGGTCAAACACTCAACAAAGCTTATTTTTTATCATATAACTGTGGTATTTAACATTACGTAAATGTAAAAGCAACTTCACAAGCACAATCGAAATATACAAAGTTATTGATAAGGATTTATTAGTCGCAGTTTAGATTCTGATGCGCGCTTACTGTGTTGTATACGGTAATTTAGTCACGTCGAGTTTTGGTTCTACTTTAATATACGTATTGTCATTTATGTGTATCATATTTAGCACCCAGAATCTTTTGTGGCTCAAACATATTTGTGTTCGGCTGCTATTTTTATCACATTAATGTTTTTAAAACATCTGCCTACATGTAATGACGGGGAAAGAAGCCGTCCAATCATAGCAGTGGGTGTTTACGTCCAGGTCTTCAATGCGGCCCGCCCCTTCAAACGAACCATTTCTCCAGAGAGCCACTAATCCATGTTACAAAATAGCCTAATACTTATTGTTTTTGATGTTTTTGAATGTAAAAACCACGCGGACATCATAAGTAGACATCAGGCAACAGTATAAAACAATAAAATCGACAAATTCACCGCCCCTTTAATATGGGACAGGTACATCACGACTGTAATGTCACAGTCGGTGTTATGTTGAGAGAAGGTGCGTGTGTAGGAAACATTTTTATTTTATGTTGACTTGTGCAATATTTAAAAAGATGAGATCACACTTCTTAATTGGCATAACGATGGGCCGTCATTATTTCAGTGGTCATCTCTCTCTCAGCATGGCCACAGAACTGAAAACTGTCAGATAACACAGTATTAGATTTAATGAGACAACTTGAAATAGACATTTCTGGACAGATCCAAATGAATGAATTTTAAAGGGCTCCAATTATTTGACACCAAAAACGCTCCTTCCCTCCTCTCTCTCTCTGTATGTCTTTCTTTCTGTCTCTCTCATTTCTTCTCTTAATGTCTTTGCAATTGATATCTTATGTCCATCTATCATATCATTCTTGAGAGGAATAAACAAAAAAAAGAACAAATGACAATAAAGGTCTGTCGCTCTTTGGCTCATTAGTCGGGTCTTGTTTGTATTCTCCTCATGCTTGCACTTCTCGCTACAGAAAGCTGGACACCTGACAACTGGCATGTGAGCGCACGCGAGAGAGAAAGTCAGGGAGGGAGAGAGAGAATATGAATAGCAAGAAGCAAAACGCACGAGAGATGGAGCGAATTAGAAGCCTAGAAATAGAGGGGGATGTAGTGTGGAGCGAGCGACGTAAATGCGGAGGTGGAGGATTGGCACGAGGGCGAGGAGATTCTGTCTGGCACGTGAGGACAGAAATAGACTTCTATGAGCTAAATATAGCGCGGATCACAGAGCCGGAGAGATGGAGAGAGAAAGGTCTCGTGCGCTCTTTTGGGATAGATCTTAGAAGCTGCTCGCCCCCACAGCCACGAGCTCGTGAAATCGAACGTCTACTATTTAAATGAGCAGTAGGACTCGCTTTAAAAACGTGCATTATTTAAAGACTCCTGACGTGAGATGTATTTATTTATAGGTGCCGCGTGCCAAAAGTATTTCTTTCTTACGTCGCTGTGTCTGACACGTGTGTTTGCTGTAGGTGCCATGCTGAGTAAAAGACAAATGGTTTCCATTAAAAATTCCAATATAAACGTGAACTGTTTACTATTAAAATCTTTATAAACTTCCAATATATAGCCTATTATGTTCTGGGACTCATTCCAGGAGGATTTAAAGGTGTCTGCTGGTTCCCCGCTGCCAGATAACATCTTACCAATAAAACTTAACACATTACAGACCCACAGAGACCTTTATAGTTTGCATTGTAAACCAATTCTCATTATCAACAGTAAATCTATCGTTTTTTTGTGATGGTTTGTATTGTTTGCCAGTAGGGTGTGTGTGTGGGCATGGTGAGCATTCTGTATGCACATTTTACTTATTTTGTGTTGTTTAAGAAGTTTTTGCTCTTGGGTTTGTGTGTGTGATTGTGTGTTTAAAGGTGATTGAAGTTAGACAGATGTGTTTACACAGTGATCAGTAATAAATTATCTGCAGGCTTGCTTGAACCTTAAGAGTAATGGATGGACAGAGACGAGTCTATCTAAACACACAGAGACACACAGACTGTGGTGATGGACAGGTCAGCTGTGACTACCTGATTTGTTGTCATTACAAATGGTCAGAAAAAAACTCTGATTTTCATGTATTTGGGTCATTCTACAGAAAAGGTGGAATTCGGGTGATGGAAATTTGCTTAAATTAACTTATTTCTATATACCCAAAACTTCTTTAATAGCATTAATTAACTTGTCAAATATATGAATCCGCAAATCGGGGAGCTTAATGTATTTTTAACTTTTTAATACATTTTAATAAAGAATCCATGAGTCATTTATTTTTCATTGGTGTTACTGTTATTTAAACAACATTAATGTTGATACTAAATATTTTTTCTCATTACAGCTTGTCTATTTAGTTAAAGGTTGAGTAGAGGAATGATAACAGCAAGAAAAGACGGAGAAAAATTACTAGAAAGTACAAGAAAATACATTCATAACACCAAAACTTGGTTTAACACCAATGACACAATGTAACACCAATGACAAAATTAGAATATAAAAAGTACTCATTAGAGAAGTAACACTAATGACGGTAACACCAATGATGGTAACACCAATGGACAATTTACAGAAAAAAACTAATATTTTAACAAAATGGCTGCCATTAGCTATGTGCCA
The DNA here is from genome assembly GCF_030506205.2 of Paramisgurnus dabryanus. Classification (NCBI taxonomy): domain Eukaryota; kingdom Metazoa; phylum Chordata; class Actinopteri; order Cypriniformes; family Cobitidae; genus Paramisgurnus; species Paramisgurnus dabryanus. The sequence goes on from NC_133344.1 coordinate 10,731,875, forward strand.
TTTCATTAGAGATGTAACAATCACATACTTATTCAGTATAATGTATTTTTATGTAAAGATCTTAATACTCCCAGCTATAAAAAAGATTAAAACTAATGACATCCAAAAAATCTTATCTCAAAATTCTTAGATATATCATGATATTTTAGACAAATAAGGTAAGACATCTCACAAACCTTTTGCCTTCCTCCACTGCACTTCTTCCACTGACCTAAATAAAAAACTCAAATAGCTGATGCATTGTTTCAAAATAAAGGTGCTTTGGGCAGGGTAACACCAATGACATAAATTTGGGGGACAAATGTTCATTTGCTATTATTCATATTAATAGTGTCTTTTTTTACCATTTCACTGTTGTAGTAAATTCATACAGGGTTAAAGGTAAATGTAAATTAGATTTGTTTTATAAAAAACATGGTTTTAAATAATAAGTACACGGTTCAACTTCAATGTATGATCAAAGGGACAGGGCAATTTTCAGGACATTTTAAAAAAAGGAAAAAAAAAGATAAGTACATAAATAAACTCTCTCATCATGTTAAGGAAAGTTTATATTTATTAAATATATATCATTATGGGATTATTGGGTCAAATTAAAGGATTAAGGGGTCTGCAAAAGCAAGGGACAAGCATTTCCACCTTTTTTGTAGAATGACCAATTTGCACCTGTTTGCCTTTCAATATCTTAGTGTTTGAGGTTCTGTTAATGGAATAGCATTGAGATAAGAAATGGAAATCCTTGAATTTCCTCTCTGGGATTAGTTAAATATCTTCCTGTGAGATATCAAGCCCTCACAGCTCTTTAGTCAAATTTTAGATAATGTTGAAAGGGAAGACTTAAGAAAAGTTATGAAATGACAGAAGTGTAATCCATATCTATAAACCATATGTGGAAATGAATAACCTAAGATTACACTCTAAAACAATTGCTAAATAGCACTAAAAGTGGTTCACTAGCTCGTTATCGTAAGGGAACCATTTTTAGTGCTAAACATCACCTATGTAGTAGAACCTGTGTAGCAGTAGCACCTGTGTAGAACCATATTGTGTCATGTTGAACCATAAGTGATGCTATAGACCATTTTGCAAGATGTAAACAACAGGAGGGTAAAGGACGGGGTGTAACTTGAAGCAGGGGCATAATGCAAGATGTCAAAACCGTACAGCAAACAGCAAAATGTCCTGAAATCTCGTCAGATGAGCGCTACTTTATCCTACCCGAAACCCAACATCTCACAGGATTTAGGCTGTACTGATCCCATTTAGATTTAGGCGTTTGCTGTATTAGGGTGACCATACATTCTTCCCGGACGCGTCCTGGCCAGGATTTCGGGTGCGTCTTCCGGAAGTCGTATTTGTCGACTGCATACGTTATAGAGGATTATTATTATTATTACAGAAAAGCAACTTATCTTTTTATCTAAATGGCGTATGCGGTCAACAAATACGACTTTCGGAAGATGCACTGAAATCGTCGCCCGGACGCGTCCGGAAAGAATGGCACGTATGGTCACCCTAGGTGTATACATAGTTTATGGGTAACAGGATTGAGGGAAATCATGGCCGTGACTACAATGTGCATTTTATCTAAAAATATTATAACTTTTTCAATGGTACAAAATATTTAAAGCGAAGATGGCACATGGACTGACACAATAATGCAAATGCAGATATCTGAAGAATTTTATGCTTTATTTTTTTTTAATAATAAATTTTTTGGGCCATTTTTTCCTTTTTTATTGATAGACAGTAGATTTGAGAGACAACAGGAAAGTAGAGGGTGGAGAGAGGTGTATGGGATCGGCAAAGGACCTGGAGCCGGGATTCAAACTCGGGTCGCCGGAAGTGCGTTTGCACCATATGTCGGAGCGCTGCCAACTTCACCATCGATTCCGACGAATTTTATGCTTTATATTAAAAGGAAAAGTATAGAGATTAGGGATGCATAACGATTAATCTCGATTAATCTATAGCAGAATAAAAGTTTTTGTTTACATCATATATGTGTGTGAACTGTATATAATAATTATGTGTATATATAAATATGCGCACATGCATGTATAGTTTTATGAAAAAAATATATATTTATATATGAAGTATTTATATATAATAAATGATACTAACTATACAAATGTATATACACATGTAAACATTTCTTACATATAAACATGCATGTATGTGCATTTATCTATATAAAGTTATTATACATGGTTCAGACACATATGTGATGTAAACAAAAACTTTTATTCTGCTATAGATTAATCGCGATTAATCGTTATGCATCCCTAATAGAGATAAAGAGCTGAGATAGATAAAAAAAGCAGGTTTTTAGTGTTCTATGTAGTTTTTATAAATGTTTTAAATTATATAGTTTAAATTCGGTATTAAGTTAACATGCAGGACAATTTGCTTAAAAATAAAATGTATTTTAGAGTTTTCTTGCATTTTTATACATAATGTCCTATGGGGACAGAAATGGCACTGATTCAGTGGAATGACCCGGCTATTGATCAAAATATTAAGACAACTTTTATAACAAGGGTTTGATCCACTATAAATGTTGACTAGTGACACAAGTCAAGTGGAGTTATTTATTTAACATTTTTGGGTCATTTTGAAGCTTGAAGGGTTTTCTGGTTAATATGGGAGTGAACGGTGACTAAGGTGTAATAAAAGTGTGGATTCTGAAGAAAAATTAGAAACATGGGAAGTTTATACAATGTCAGCGTAAAAAAAAAAGGGTGAGTAATTTATAAAGTTTTTGTTTTAAAGTGAACTATCCCTTTTACCAAAATTTACTTGGCTAACTTTTTGATTTGATTGACTGGTTAGCCGGGAATGTTTAGGGAGAAAAGGTGGTGGGAATGCTAACAGATTTAATATTTGTCCAGATTTTACTCAACTCCTTCATACAAATAGCTAGTTTATAATAACATCAGATGCAAGGATTCATAACTACTGTGAAATAGTAAAATATTCAAGACAACTTGCAGGGTTGTGCTGAAAACAACATTAATTTTGATTTTGGAAAAAATCACATTTCAGCAAATTGTTACTTTAGGTGAGCCACAATAATTGCAGTAACACTTTACAATAACATTTAACTCCATAACAGTAAATAGTAATAAGTAAATACTCTAGAAATGCTTGGTTATTTACATCCCAATAGGGGTTTGTGTTTTTTGGAGTGTATTTGTAAAAAATCTTTAATGTTCATTTTTATGCACATACATTATTTCGCACATTTCACATACAATGTATGAAATAGCCTTAGTGTATAATAAACAAATGTTAATTAACAGAGAGTTAAAGTGTATTTCTAAACTGACATTAAATGAGATGGATAAAAATGCAGCCCATAATTATAGACCGTAATATCAAACACCTAACTAATGTTAACAAATTAAGTGCTATTGTTTCTATAATTGCAATACAGTGAAGGTCAAGTACTGTAATTTACATAATTGTTTATGTTTTTGGCTGGTGCATTTCTAAAGCAAAGCAAAGCAACTTTCAAATTAGATGCAGTTATCAGATAAATCATGGCACTTAACGGCAGGAGTTGCTGAGAATGTGCGATGTTATTGCTAAGATATGCACAGAAGATGCCAGAACCACTAAAAATACAATTTAACCTTTAATGGTGTCTTCTAAAGACAATTTAAAAGTAAAACACAGCTAGACTATTATAATTTAGTGGCTGCAGATTTGTCCCTCCAGATCCGAGTCGCTCCAAAATTGTTTGCTCTAAAAACACGTCTGCATATTTAACATCTCTGCACATCTCTTTCTTTTAGTTTGAATGCATTGCATTTAAATAAATCTTACTGATGTCCTCAGATAATCTGTTAGGGTTTTTTTAAGTCTTGGGGCGAGCAGTAAAAACTCTTCCCTCACCATATGTTTTGTCCTGGTTTACGAGCACATCGCTTGTGGCTTCAGTTTTTTGTGAGAAAGTAGACGGATTATAATAAATCCACATTATACATTGGACTGCGGTTGCGTATGGATATTTAAACTAGCATTATACATTGGTTAAATGTATTTCTGTGCTGAGGAGCTGTATTAGAGGTTTTGGTGACGTCAGCAATACAGCCGGCACGCAATTAAACCACATCTGAAACTTGCAATTAGCATCTGTTTTATGGTTAAAAATTCAGCCTAGCATATGAAGTCTTTTAATCTAATTAGTTGTGATATGCAAAACATGTTTTCCATTTCAAATTTCTTCTTCCATACAAAACATTAAGATTTCATATCTTCGACAGCTTGTTTAGCCATATCAATTAAATTCTCGATTAAATGACAGGTGTCCGCCCAGCTGCTGGTCCGATCCGATTAAAGCGGCAAAACTAAATGTTATATAATTATTGATATCAGGGCTCCAGACTAACTTTTTTAATTAGGAGCACAGTGGCCCCCAACTGAAAATTTTAGGGGCGCAACCAAAAAATTTAGAGGCACATACTGTAAATCAACATGCTAACCAAATATTCACATTATTCTACTAAATAATACACTGTATTACTAATAAATACTTTGATGACAGATGCAGTAAGTAATGCGCTGTTTTAAATTCAGTGTAACATCACAAAAAAGGTCAAATTTACTGGTCGCACATGTGCGACCGGATGTAAAATTCAGTGGCACACTTTCAAATTTTGGTGGCAAAATGCCACCATTTGGTGGCAGTCTGGAGCCCTGGATATACTGTAAAGGGGATCGCACACCGGCCGCACAGCTCAGCGTCGCGCCGCGTCGCATCGAGTCGCGTCTAGGACAACTCAGAGGTATTGTAAACCGGAAGTGCACATTAAACAGCGCAAGCTTCGTCAGATAGCGTCTACTTCAAAATGCAAAATATACGTTAGCAGCCAATGTTAATCGTTAATGATTTGGGACAAATATGATGTTATTTAATGTTAAACTATGTGAGTGGCGCTGTGTGGCGCGACAGGGATTTGAGCAACTCCCTCAGTCATAGCAGGTGGCGCCGGTGTGCGTATACTCATAGAAAACAATATGTTCATTTGATTAAGAACGCAGTGCCGCGGCCGGTGTGCGATCCCCTTAAGAGTATAGAGCTGTGTTTTGCATACTCTGATAATAAAGTAATAAAACTTTGAGAGAGCGTTTTGTTAAGCGCTTTTACCCGTCATGGACCTGTAAATCATCACGCCATTTCATTCTTCGGCTGGTCAAATGCTACAAATCATTTTTACAGGTAGAGTTTAATACTGCACAAAAATAAATATAAATATGTTTTTTTTTAAATACCGTGTTTGTGATATTTAAACGTCTTGTCTTATCTTAACTCTTTCCTCACTATTGACGAATTATCTCGTCAATTAAAAGAAAACACTTGCATAAAAACGTGTTCCTGTGAGGTTTTATGTTAGCCTGTAATACCGCAATTATCCACTAGATGGCCACTTACCCAATTTATAAAAAAAACTGAAGCAAAAAAGTATTTACTAATTTTAAACTCTGTGTATGTTTTTTAGGGCTGTCACGATTATGAAATTTGGCTAACGGTTAATTGTCTAATAAATTGTGACAATTATATAGATTAATTGCCTGTTTTATTGCTTTGGGGATTATGACAATTAATTTGTCTGTTTATTGCTTTGACATTTAATTCTCATACATTTGGAAATGTATGTTTTACCTGGCAGTTCATACTATTTTTCCAGTGTTTCTTTAAATGCTGTTTTTTTCACTGTACTGAATGGCTTTGCAATGTATCACATTACACTGTCAGTTAAGGAGCGCCATCTGATACGGTCTCGTTTATACAGGCGCTGCAGCTCCCCCTTGTGTTTTTAAAGAGATGTGCAATCATTGCGGTGATCTGAAACTCTAACAAAATTCCTTCACAAAAATGCAACTTTTATAACTTTTTGCTAAAAAAATATAAAAAAGACGCATATTTAGGAGTTTATAAGCAGAGAAAAAATATAGATAGGATAAAACGTTTTGTTTTTTCCCCATTTTGTTTGTTTGTTTATTTTTTGTTTCAAAGCAAGGGGGTCTGTTCTTTAATTGATATATTTGTATGTTTATATATCTTTGTGAAAATGTGAAAATCACAAATGTGAGTAAACAAAAGTAAATCGGTTTTCCTTGCGGAAGGTCGGCATTCATTAAAAATGAGCAAATAAAATATTTCAAATTAATATTAAATGTTCCTTACCTTACTTATGAGATAAATAGCTGTGTAATAAGCATAATATATTTCTCGATGATGGATCATATTTCTCGATGATGGATTAGAAGTTGATTTAACTTCTTCATTTGTCTCATTTTGCTCTCAGTGTAGTCTTATTGCTGTCTAGGGAAACATTATCAGATCAATTTAATTTCTAGTTTGTCATCATTTGTCTTCTTTAATAAAATAAACAAGCCAAATAGCTTTACATGAAGTCATCAAAGCAATAGTCTGACGGTTTGCCAATGTTTTATTCCGTATGGAAACACATCCAATAAAAACTCATAAACACCAATTTTGTGTAAACTATCATCACTGTTGTTTGTCAGGCCCATGGTGAGTGATGTCATAGTTTTTTGGGTGATGTGTCTTAATCAGTCGGGTGTCTCAGCAGATGGCTGACTGAACCCTAGTGACAGTGTTTGTGTGTGCGTGCAGAGATGCCAGTTAGAGCTCAGACAGCTGAAAGATCGACCTGTTTGACTGCTTCTCTCTCTCTCTCTCTCCAGGGTCCACTAAAGATGAAGAAAGCCTGTTTCTTTCCCGATTTAAAAGCTGGATTGTTCAATAAATGATAGCAGGTCTGCATGTGTATTTTAAAGTATATGACTATGAAAAGTATTAGTATTTGCGACCCATGTCTGTGAAATCCATGCTTATCTCATATTCTTATAATGAGATTAGGAGCATCATTTTTTTGCATTTGATTTCACTCATTGATGATCATGATCTTAGTCAATATTAAAGATATCAAGTTATATATTCATATTTATGTAGAAAACAGTAAATCACAAAAACGACTTTAACAACGTTGTCGCATTCTCGAGAGACTTTTGTGTCCACCAAAAGTCAAAGTCATACAGTACAGGTTTGGGGCAAAGTGATGATAAGTAAATGATGACTGAATTTTTGGGTGACACTTGGTTGAATGTGCTGTCATGCTCTTGAGGGTCTGCCAAATGTATCTGGAAGACCTTGTAAAATGACTCCAATGAGAAAAGACTGCTGGTCTTTGGTGACAGATGCATTTCTGGTGAATTGGCTAGAGACAGACACAAAGCATCGCTAGCGACTGTTTCAGGATGTGTGGGGGTCATTTATAGGAAATTATGGTGTGTGAGCTTGAAAATTTTAGCAGGTCTTTTAATATTTCATGAAATTGTAACTTTCCTACCTCAGCAGAGATGTATAGTAACGAAGTAGAACTACTTCACTACTGTACTTAAGTACTAAAAGACAGTATCTGTACTCTACGGAAGTATATATTTTTTCTCCTACTTCCACTTTTACTTCAGTACATATTTTCGATGAGTTTAATACTTTTACTCCGATACATTTTTTATGTGCTGCATAGTTACTCGTTACACTCAAATGTTACGAATCATTCCAAACCCACATTATCACTGCCAGAGCGGTGATACACATTAGAAACACACACAGATCGTGTTCTAAACCAATCGGAGATAGTGAAGGGCGGACCCCTCCCTCCCTCTCACTCCCAAATATGAGCCGGGGTTGTGGACAAAGTGAAGCAAATAGAGAACCAAAGTGCGCGAGAAAGACAGAGAGAGAGAGAATGCGTGAGAAAGGGCGAGTGTGCGTGAAAGAAGGAAACTTAAGTTCATTGAAACACCTTGTACCTTTACTGTACCTATTACCATTATATCGACTAATATTTAATTATTTGGTTAAATTAATCTAAATTATCTGAACAGTCCTGTCTTTGTACTCCTGCTACAGCCAAAGGAATTGTGAGTGTCCTTTAGCTAAAACATTTGAAATAATATAAACAATATTATATTCAAACTTTTGACTGTTTTCTTTAATAACTACATTACACAATACTTGTACTTTTACTTTCAGTACTTGAGTAGTATATTTTAAAATAAACTACTTGCAATACTTAAGTACAAAACATGTTTAATACTTTAGTACTTCCACTTAAGTGCTGTGCTTAAAGAGCACTTCAACTTCTACTCAAGTCACTTTTTTGATAGAGCACTTGTACTTTTACTCAAGTCTGGGTCCCTAGTACTTTATACATCTCTGTACCTCAGGATGAAAGTACCAGGGTGATAACTCTCCAATACCAGAGAGATCACTACAGTACCCCCTCCCCATATTTAATGTATTTCAATATATGATATATTTTTTTCAACCCTGTCACAAGGTCACCAACAATAAAATGTATAGATAGCAGAGTAAATCATGTTTCACTCAGTGTTGCTTTGCCATGCAATACTTCCAAAGCCTCGCGAGAATTCGTACATATTTTACCTTGACCCCTGTGACTTTGGGGTTTGATGCCGGGTTAGGGACGCGGTTTGGTTTTGTTGTTGTTTTTTTCATGACAATCGTTCGTTTTTGCATGATTAACTTTGTATAAATTCATACGAATTAGCCAACTCGTAAAATATGTATGAATTTTCTTGAGATCAGGCTGATACTTCACACTATATTAAAGGTGCATTGTGTAACTTTAAGAAGGATCTCTTGACAGAAATGCAATTTAATATACATAACTACATTATCAGTGGTGTATAAAGACCTTACATTATGAACTGTATTGTTTTTAATACCTTAGAGTGAGCTGTTTTTATCTACATACACCGCAGATCTCCTTACACGGAAGTAGCCCTAAACTTAAAAGGACTTTTTTGAAAATATGCACATTTGATTTTTAACGTTTTGGAATCCATTCAGCCGATCTCCGGGTCTGGCTATAAAATTTTTAGCATAGCTTAGCATAGCCCATTGAATCTGATTAGACCATTAGCATCACGCCTAAAAAAATAACCAAAGAGTTTCAATATTTGAAGAGTTTCTTTGCAAGATGAGAGAACTCCGATTTTTCAGAAATCTCGTTTTTTGGTTGTGCATTCCAATTAATATCAATTCAACTGCAGTTGGTTTGTTTTGATTTAAACCTAAAAAATACAGCTGAGTAGCACCATAAAACAAAATAATAACATGATAACTTAATAATAAACATGTTTTGACAAAAATGTTAAAAATGGAGTTATCTTGTTTTGCAACGAAACTCCTCATTTTTCCTATGTAAAACTTGACTCTTCTGTAGTCACATCGTGTACTAAGATTGATGGAAAATTAAAAGTTAAAATTTTCTAGGCAGATATGGCTAGGAACTATACTCTCATTCTGGCGTAATAATCAAGGAGTTTGCTGCCGTAACATGGCTGAAGCATGCCCGCGCAATTTTTTTTAAGTGGAGTGTCCCTTTAAGTTTGGCTACTATATCCGTTTTGAAATTGAGGGGTGAGCTTTTGGTTGCGAAACAAAATCTCACCACTAGATTCCGCAAAAATGTCCACACACCACCTTTAAGTAAAACGAAAATTTTGAGATGCCTAGTATCAGCCGTCCCTTGCAAATATCATTGCATAACATAACACGGTTGATTAAATTCGCTTATATGCACAAATCTGAATATGACCATACATCCCTTCTTGAACCTGTGTGACCTTTATGTTGGCTGGATTGTGGTTATCGATGCTTATGCAAAAAAATAAACACAAACACGACACTAAATTCATGAGCTGCATGTTTTTCTTGTTAAAATCGCTAAAGGTGAAGAGTCGGTTACACAACATCTCATTTAGCTTTTGCTTTCATGCATTAACTCATCTGTTGTCATCGACAGGTCAGCATGTGGGTCGCAGATGTGTCGTCATTGGTCGAGGTGAGCAGAGGACCATTAGCCGCTGTTAAATGTGAGTTTGTTTGCAGTGGTAATAAACAATTTGTCTCCAGAGAAAATGAAAGTATTAAAATTCAGGAGATATAATAACTATAAAAACAGGCCTGTTGGGTATTTCGTTAATAAATATTAATGCATTTCAGTGTTTCATTTTATGGAAGTTTTTGTTTTACTTTTATATGCAAATAGAAGTATGCTAAATACAAAATGCACTGTACATATAGCACTTCAACCTCTTTAACAACCACAAAACCAACCTTTCGTGTAACCCTACCGAACGTTTTTGCATGTGAAAAAGACTTAAAGGGGACATATCATAAAAATCAGACTTTTTCCATTTTTAAGTGCTATAATTGGCTCCTCACTGCTTTTATCAATCTAGATAATGTGAAAAGATTAACCCAGTAACTTCGTTTTGGTTAACATATTCTCTACAGCATGTGAAAAAATAGCTTATTGAAATTTGGCTCCCCTTGTGATGTCAGAAGGGGATAATACCGCCCCTTAATCTGCACTATTTAACCACTGCACTGCCATTTAGTGCAGAGATCAGCTCATTTGCATTAAAAAACAACACCCCAAAACTGCACATTATTGCTCACATCTACAAAGTGTCAATTTTAACATGCTATAATAAATTATCTATGGGGTATTATTAGCTAAAACTTCACAGACGCACTCGGGGGACACCAAAGATTTATTCTACATCTTAAAAAAGTCTTGTGAAATGTCCTCTTTAATACTTTATTTCACATTTTTCATGCCAAAAAGTTATTTATGAAGTTGTTTACCACGTAAAAGTAATTTGTGATGGAGTGCACAGATTTTTATTAAGCAGGTTTGCCCAGAATAGCATCACACTACACAAACAGATTACTTTAAGCGTAAACGCATCTTCGCATTTTGTTTATTAATTTTTTTTTCAGTCTTGCCATTTTCCCGTTGTTTTTTTGATGATGTATTCTGGTTGTACAGTGATTTGTGTCATTTTTCACAGCTTACCGGTCTCTGTTTGCGTTTCATCTTTTGTCGCAGGCCGATGTTGGCATTCAGCAGAGAGTCTGTGTGGAAACGAAACAACAAACAGCGTTCATCCACAACCTTCCTTATCTCCCACGAGTCCTCCTTGTTGTGCTGGTAAGACCCATCAATGAAAGTCCACACCTGTAACTGTGCTGCTCAGCATGTTAAACACACATCAAATTCAATTTCATTTACAGTATATAGCGCTTTTAACAATTGTTCATTCTTTCAAACACAGAAAAGCAAAGAACAACAAAAGCATGGTAGTTTATAAATATAGTTTAGGATGGAGTATTGATTATTTCTTTCATATTTAATATAGTCACAAAAAATATCCATCAAACTAAAGCTAAATAAGTGTGCTACACATGATCTCAATCATTGCAGCGTGTTTCACACCAGGTCATCAGGTGTGCACACATTGTGTCTTCAGGTCACTGCGATGTCTCCTAAAAAATCCATAATACAAGACTGTGTTTAAATAGGTTTGTTGCTACTTAAAGGGACACCACTTTTTTTTTTTTTTTGAAAATATGCTCTTTTTCCAGCTCCCCTAGGGTTAAACATTTGATTTTTACTGTTTTGGAAACCATTCAGCTGATTTCTGGGTTTGGCGCTACCACTTTTAGCATAGCTTAGCATAATCCATTGAATCTGATTAGACCATTAGCATCATGCTAAAAATTAACCAAAGAGTTTTGATATTTTTCCTATTTAAAACTTGACTCTTCTGTAGTTACATCGTGTACTAAGACTGACGGAAAATTAAAAGTTGCGATTTTTTTTAAGCAGATATGTCTCTTTTTTTACAACGATATTACCCAGCGCCTTAAAATAGATGTTTGTGATTCGTGGGGTGTGTAGATGTTCATATGGAAGCAGTGTCCTTCCAGATAACAGTTAATTACACAGAACCCATGCATGAGGTCAAAACAAAAAAGAGAGAGGACATCCAGCTTTTATTAATCTCTCTCTCTCTCTCTCTCTCTCTCTCTCTCTCTCTCTCTCTCTCTCTCTCTCTCTCTCTCTCTCACACTGTTTGGGGTGATGGATTTATTGTGTATGCTAATCTGCCTTACTTTATTAGAAGCTTTGAAATATAATTAAGCAAATTCATTAAAGCACTTTTAAATCATGAACACACATACACACCTCCCATCTGTGTTCAGCGGAATTTATTTCAATATATTTTAAACATTCTGAACCTTTTGAACAAAAATATTAAACATATTTCATTATGTTGAGGAACTGTGAGAGGGAGATGTAAACATGAAGCACACACACCAGGGGTTTTATAAGAGCAGACGTCTCCTTTAGTGTCAGACGCAATCATTCACTCATTATTGCGATTCAAATCCTTTGAAAAGTTATTAGTAATTGTCCTCGTCCTCGATATGATGTCATTTTGGTTTTATTAATTCATAAAGATGCTCTAAATCATTCTGACTTTCTAACACACACACATTTTTATTTATCTGATATTTCTCTGATATATCTATCAGTCTTTCTCTCTCTCTCGTATTCCCAAAGTATTTGCACATAAGCTATGAAGATTGGTACAAAACTGCATTACACATTTGGTTATCGATGCGCTGCTATATGGTTCACAGCTTTCTGAACAACCTGCAGGCTAAATCCAGAACTTCTGAATGGTTGTTGAAATGTTATTGTATTTTAGGTGGTGGTTATGACATTGCTAAGGTGCCTTGTATGGGTGTTGTGACATTCAAGGGTGTTCTGTGCAGTTGCCATTGCATTGCTGATGTTTTCTGTCTGGTTACTATGGCATTGCTAGGAATTTGTCTGTGTGGTTGTTATGGCATTGCCAAGGTTTTCTGTTTGGTTGCTATGGCATTGCTAGGGATTTGTCTGTGTGGTTTTTATGGCATTGCTGATGTTTTCTGTCTGGTTGCTATGGCATTGCTAGGGTTTTCTCTCTCTGGTTGCCATTGCATTGCTGATGTTTTCTGTCTGGTTGCTATGGCATTGCTAGGGTTTTCTCTCTCTGGTTGCCATTGCATTGCTGATGTTTTCTGTCTGGTTGCTATGGCATTGCTAGGAATTTGTCTGTGTGGTTGTTATGGCATTGCTGAGGTTTTCTGTCTTGTTGTTGCTATGGCATTGCTAGGAATTTGTCTGTGTGGTTGTTATGGCATTGCCGAGGTTTTCTGTCTGGTTGCTATGGCATTGCTAGGAATTTGTCTTTGTGGTTGTTATGGCATTGCCGAGGTTTTCTGTCTGTTTGCTATGGCATTGCTAGGAATTTGTCTGTGCAGTTGCCATTGCATTGCTGATGTTTTCTGTCTGGTTGCTATGGCATTGCTAGGAATTTGTCTGTGTGGTTGTTATGGCATTGCTGATGTTTTCTGTCTGGTTGCTATGGCATTGCTAGGGTTTTCTCTCTCTGGTTGCCATTGCATTGCTGATGTTTTCTGTCTTGTTGTTGCTATGGCATTGCTAGGAATTTGTCTGTGTGGTTGTTATGGCATTGCCGAGGTTTTCTGTCTGGTTGCTATGGCATTGCTAGGAATTTGTCTTTGTGGTTGTTATGGCATTGCCGAGGTTTTCTGTCTGTTTGCTATGGCATTGCTAGGAATTTGTCTGTGCAGTTGCCATTGCATTGCTGATGTTTTCTGTCTGGTTGCTATGGCATTGCTAGGAATTTGTCTGTGTGGTTGTTATGGCATTGCTGATGTTTTCTGTCTGGTTACTATGGCATTGCTAGGAATTTGTCTGTGTGGTTGTTATGGCATTGCTGAGGTTTTCTGTCTGGTTGCTATGGCATTGCTAGGAATTTGGCTGTGTGGTTGTTATGGCATTGCCAAGGTTTTCTGTTTGGTTGCTATGGCATTGCTAGGGATTTGTCTGTGTGGTTGTTATGGCATTGCTGATGTTTTCTGTCTGGTTGCTATGGCATTGCTAGGGTTTTTTCTCTCTGGTTGCCATTGCATTGCTGATGTTTTCTGTCTGGTTGCTATGGCATTGCTAGGAATTTGTCTGTGTGGTTGTTATGGCATTGCTGAGGTTTTCTGTCTGGTTGCTATGGCATTGCTAGGAATTTGTCTGTGTGGTTGTTATGGCATTGCTGAGGTTTTCTGTCTGGTTGCTATGGCATTGCTAGGAATTTGTCTGTGTGGTTGTTATGGCATTGCCGAGGTTTTCTGTCTGGTTGCTATGGCATTGCTAGGAATTTGTCTGTGTGGTTGTTATGGCATTGCCGAGGTTTTCTGTCTGGTTGCTATGGCATTGCTAGGAATTTGTCTGTGTGGTTGTTATGGCATTGCCGAGGTTTTCTGTCTGGTTGCTATGGCATTGCTAGGAATTTGTCTGTCTGGTTGTTATGGCATTGCCGAGGTTTTCTGTCTGGTTGCTGTGGCATTGCTAGGAATTTGTCTGTGTGGTTGTTATGGCATTGCCGAGGTTTTCTGTCTGGTTGCTATGGCATTGCTAGGAATTTGTCTGTGTGGTTGTTATGGCATTGCCGAGGTTTTCTGTCTTTTTGCTATGGCATTGCTAGGAATTTGTCTGTGCAGTTGCCATTGCATTGCTGATGTTTTCTGTCTGGTTGCTATGGCATTGCTAGGAATTTGTCTGTGCAGTTGTTATGGCATTGCCGAGGTTTTCTGTCTGGTTACTATGGCATTGCTAGGAATTTGGCTGTGTGGTTGTTATGGCATTGCCAAGGTTTTCTGTTTGGTTGCTATGGCATTGCTAGGAATTTGTCTGTGTGGTTGTTATGGCATTGCTGAGGTTTTCTGTCTGGTTGCTATGGCATTGCTAGGAATTTGTCTGTGTGGTTGTTATGGCATTGCTGAGGTTTTCTGTCTGGTTGCTATGGCATTGCTAGGAATTTGTCTGTGTGGTTGTTATGGCATTGCCGAGGTTTTCTGTCTGGTTGCTATGGCATTGCTAGGAATTTGTCTGTGTGGTTGTTATGGCATTGCCGAGGTTTTCTGTCTGGTTGCTATGGCATTGCTAGGAATTTGTCTGTGTGGTTGTTATGGCATTGCCGAGGTTTTCTGTCTTTTTGCTATGGCATTGCTAGGAATTTGTCTGTGCAGTTGCCATTGCATTGCTGATGTTTTCTGTCTGGTTGCTATGGCATTGCTAGGAATTTGTCTGTGTGGTTGTTATGGCATTGCCGAGGTTTTCTGTCTGGTTACTATGGCATTGCTAGGAATTTGTCTGTGTGGTTGTTATGGCATTGCCGAGGTTTTCTGTCTGTTTGCTATGGCATTGCTAGGAATTTGTCTGTGCAGTTGCCATTGCATTGCTGATGTTTTCTGTCTGGTTGCTATGGCATTGCTAGGAATTTGTCTGTGTGGTTGTTATGGCATTGCCGAGGTTTTCTGTCTGGTTACTATGGCATTGCTAGGAATTTGTCTGTGCAGTTGCCATTGCATTGCTGATGTTTTCTGTCTGGTTGCTATGGCATTGCTAGGAATTTGTCTGTGTGGTTGTTATGGCATTGCCGAGGTTTTCTGTCTGTTTGCTATTGCATTGCTAGGAATTTGTCTGTGCAGTTGCCATTGCATTGCTGATGTTTTCTGTCTGGTTGCTATGGCATTGCTAGGAATTTGTCTGTGTGGTTGTTATGGCATTGCCAAGGTTTTCTGTTTGGTTGCTATGGCATAGCTAGGGATTTGTCTGTGTGGTTGTTATGGCATTGCTGATGTTTTCTGTCTGGTTGCTATGGCATTGCTAGGGTTTTCTCTCTTTGGTTGCCATTGCATTGCTGATGTTTTCTGTCTTGTTGCTATGGCATTGCTAGGGATTTGTCTGTCTGGTTGTTATGGCATTGCCGAGGTTTTCTGTCTGGTTGCTATAGCATTGCTAGGGATTTGTCTGTGTGGTTGTTATGGCATTGCTGAGGTTTTCTGTCTGGTTGCTATGGAATTGCTAGGGTTTTGTCTCTGTGGTTGATATGGCATTGCTAGGGTTCTGTCGATGTGGTTGCTATGGCATTGCTAGGGTTTTGGCTGTGTGGTTGCTATGGCATTGCTAGGGTTTTGGCTGTGTGGTTGCTTTGGAATTGCTAGGGTTCTGTCTGTGTGGTTGCTTTGGAATTGCTAGGGTTCTGTCTGTGTGGTTGCTTTGACATTGCTAGGGTTCTGTCTGTGTAGTTGCTATGGCATTGCTAGGGTTTTGTATCTCTGGTTGCTATGGCATTGCTAGGGTTTTGTCTCTCTGGTTGCTATGGCATTGCTAGGGTTTTCTCTGTGTGGTTGATATTGCATTGCTAGGGATTTGTTTGTGTAGTTACTATGGTATTGCTAGGGATTTGTCTGTCTGGTTGTTATGGCATTGTTGGGTTTTCTTTCTGATTGCTATGGCACTGGTAAGGTGTTTATGTTGAAATAGCATTCCGGGGGTTTTCTGTGTGGTTGCCATGACATTTGGTAAGGTGTTCTGTGTGGGTTCTATTGCATTGCTGTCCACACTATTCCTACGCCCCATGACGCTTTGCACGAATTATACATCACATGAAGATATACTCAATCGTTGCATGTTGTTTCTCGGGGTGACGGGTCTTCAATGCGCAAATATAAAAGCACAGAGACATACCAGTATCTCTACAGTGGGACAGTCAGTCAAGTGTTTAATACATGAAATATACAGAGACTTCTTCTTTTTAATTTTTTCAGGTGATGGTTTAAAATTTCATAACTGTCCCTCTGTGTGAGGTGTTTTTAAACAGCAATTTTTTTATTGACTTGTTTGAATTTTTATGGCGACACATCAAACTTCACGCGATCCGACAGCAGCAGTAACTTATGCTTCTCATCACACTGTAGTTATTTCAGTATTGTTTTTGTTATTATTATGCTGTAGACATGAGGTTATGAAATTATTTGCTTATTTTAAAAAATAATTTTAAACATAACAAAAGTATGTGCACAAACTATTATAAACATTAACTAATAAGCAGTTTATGTTTATATTCTGTACTGTAATCTCATTTTTGTAATAATATATAGTAGCAGAATTAATAAACCAGCTAAATCAGCATATTTTTATCAGCATAATATTAGTTGTTTTTGAATAATTATTGTATTTATTGTTCACTGTAAGTGAAGTTTTACTGGATGGATGTGTGGATAAGTTAATATTGTAGATGCATGTGCGCCACATACACATTCAGTTCTTGTGCGTGTATTATGGTTAAAACAAATGTTTTGTAGAGATTTACTGCGTTTGTATCTGCTATTATGGCAACCCCTAACTGCGCAAGTTATGCCGATCTTCCTGGATTTCATAATAAGCATTAAAATTCCAGTCAAAATGGCAGACTCGTATCCCTCGCAATAGGTCTACCATTATCTGTAATGGCTCACCAAGTTTTACCCATATGAGCTCAAAGATGGCGGCAGCCGCATTTACTTCAGAAATAAGGTGGATAGTGTTATGTGTGATCGCTATGGCATTGCTAGGGTCACTTGTGTGATTCCTATGGCATTTCTAGGGTCTTATGTGTGGTTGCTATGGCATTGCTAAGGTTCTTTGTGTGGTTGCAGGGTGTTATGTAAGGCTATTATAGGATTGTTAGGGTGATATGTGTGGTTTCTATGTCATTGTTCGGGTTTTGTTTGTGTGGTTGTTATTGCATGGCATCAGTTGTCTTTGGCTAAGACATAGTGTTATAATTGCATTGCTATAGGCTGTTAAATGTGATAATTGGGACATTGAAAATTGTCTTGTTGCTTACAAAATAATGTATTCCACAGGTATTATACTCATGGCATTTAGGTGACAACGAAGAAACCGTAGGTCAAAAACACTTCATTAACACAAATCTGATGTTATCACACTTCTAACAGTGTGTCTGTGTTTGTGACCCTGACGCACGCGCACGCACGCACACACACACACACACACACACAAACACATTCTGGTTTCCATGTTTTGTGGGGACATTCCATAGATGTAATGCATTTTATACTGTACAATTGGTCCCCACAACGTGATAATTACCAGGTACACACACACACATTACAGATTTCTAACAGATGGAGTTTATAAATCATTGCCAATTACCAGAGAAAACACACACACACACACACACACACACACACACACACACACACACACACACACACACACACACACACACACACACACGACTTTGGTTTTCGTACAGAGAAAGAGATTTGGAGGTTAATAAGCTATTAAACACAAAACAGTGGAGTTAAGGGTTTGTTTGTGTTTGTTTCTGGATTTATCTGTCACTAATTGCTTATAAAAAGGAATATAAATGGGAATGTGCATAATGAGTTTTATTGTTTGATGCTGTATGTACGACATTTTTTAAATAATGCATCAGTTTCATTACAACATATGCTGGTTCTTTATAGACAACATCTATGAAATGCTATATATTACTTCATATATTTTTGACTCATCTCTGCATTAGTAAAAACAGACAAGTAAGCAGTTTAGTACAATTCTGATGTCCTTGTGCCTGTTGTGGTAAAGTTACCAGATTTATCAGCACTCTAAAAAAACAAACGGTGCTATATAGCACCAAAACTGTTGATTTGAATCGTAACCATAGAAGAACCGTTTTTAGTGCCATATAGCACCGGTGAAGAACCGGTGAAGCACCTGTGTAGAACCATATAGGGGCCATATAGCACCACATTTGGTTCTACATAGCACTATATGGTTCTACACAGGTGCTTCACTGGTGCTTCACCGGTGCTATATGGCACTAAAAACGGTTCTTCTATGATTACGAGCAAAGAACCACTTTTGGTGCTATATAGCACCGTTTGTTTTTAGAGTGAGCTTAACATCATCAGTACATGTAAAAATTTATATTAAACCGTGATATTAAAACCCATTAAGATCGATATTGTGATAATAATATGATAATATAATAAATAATTCAGCCGCTATTAAAATATTTGCTTTAACAAACACAGAACAATTCCTTATCGTTCTTTTTTGGTTTCCTTTTGGTTATTTCTTTGAAAAATAACATTTTGGGAATGTTTTTCTTAGGTTAATTTTTCAACCATAATATTTATTTAAATAGCCTGAAAATAACTTGTATAACAACTTGTATAATAATTTGTTCCCTAAAAGGTAACAAAAATTTATATTTCTAAAACATTGCATTGTGGTAATTATTTTTTTTCAAAAAATGTAAAAATAACGTTCTATTTTACTAAAGCTTCATAAATTTTCATTTTTTCCTGGCTAACCGAAAAACATACAACTACCTTGAAAAAAAACTTTCTGGCAACCTAAAATTTGTCTTTGACTTTATATTATAATTCAATGGCCATAAACAAGCAAACACAAAAAGTAAAAAGTTATAGATATTGCTTTAATGTAGCTATTTTAATTTTTTTTTTTTTGTCGATCACAATGAAAGTCTGATATTTTGACAGCCCCAATTTCTACATTTATCCCAGTAAAATCTAATTTTAAAGTCTATTTTAAATATACAAAAAATAGCCCAAAATATATTGTGGAATCATCATTTTGAAATGCGTTTTAAAAATAAATATATTTTAAAGCTTTTTAAATCAAGCCAAGGAAACCAAGATAATATATGCATGTCACATTGGAAGAAAAACTTAACTTAAACAACAGGTTTGAAAGGGTTAACATCACACAGCCGGAGTAAGACAAGAAGTTGTTGTTTAAAAGTGCATATTTTCTATTTTTCTTGCCAAAAATGACAATCGTTTTGCTAGATAAGACCCTTATGCCTCATTTGGAATAGGCCTGTTAGGATTCGACCGGGGGGATAGGAGGCAAAAGTGACACAGAAGCCGCTTGGATTCAGGTGAAGGGTGATTTATTAATGACACACGGTGAAAAAATAGAAAAATAATCAAAAAGAAAATAAACTGTACAAAATATACACTATATACAAAGTATTTACATGCTAGTTCAGCTAAATCAACTGATCTGAACTGCATCAACAAGAAATTCGCAATAATCTTTGTATAAAGCAAAACACAAACTCCTACAACAACCCACACTGACTGACTGTGTGGGAGCCATTTTATATTCTTAGCTCCGCCCCTGGACCAAACCATTCTGAAATTGTTGGGGGTTTCTCTTCTAACTATAAAAACATACATGGGCAACAAAATATACATTAATGAAAATAAATAAGTACAAGTACAAAATTCCACAGACATATCAAACCATTAAGACTTTAAACAGAAAAACAAAACACTTTTATACAGGCATGAACTGGTGACCCATATGATGTCACAACCAAAATGGCTGCTCAGCATGGTAAGTGTATAAAAGTCCCAGGTTGTATATTGCACAGGTTTGGTTCTGGAAAATGGAAACTGGTGAGTGTTTGTAATCTTTGTATACGTGTTTCTTGCCCAATAAATGATAGTAGATAAAATAATATGTGTGTGGTTATTTCAATGTTTTATGGCAGATGAAATGTAGTTTTGTTCATGAAGTAACAAACAGTGATAAACATAAACATTAACATTAAACACAGATGCACAATACACTACACCACTACACAGATCCGTGTATACATTAAATGCCGGCATTCGAATCGTGCTTGGTGTTAATGGTGGCTGTGTAATAATAATAGCTGTGTATAAGGCTAGTCACAGTGTCTCAACCTCATACTACACTGTGACAAGGCCTATTTCACAATATGGCGGCCGAGACCGGATGTAGGTAAAACGCATTTCCGGTGAAAGCTATTCCGGTGAAAGCCTATCCAAAACGATAGCGGAGACTAAAAGTAGTCAGTCTTGTAGCGTGCCTTTGTTTTTAAATTCAAAGAAAAAAGAACCATACTTGTCATTTAACAGCTTTCCGAGCAATGAAAATGCAAAAAGCGTTGGATCTGGGCTATTCGAAGAGATGAGTGAGCATCATTTACAGTGAGGAGGGGCAGCAGTTTTGTGTGTGCTATGCACTTCACGGAGAATGAAGTCCGCGTCCACCCCGAGTCTTACTGCTGATTTACTATTTAGTACAACTTTATGATTAACTGATGATTTATTAAATCAGTCTTGATGCCTAGCTTACTAAAATGTGCTGTCTGATAAAGCAATGCAACCCAGATGGTTGCACAAACTTCTTCCAGCAGCACATGAGCGTGTATATGCCGTCAGTTCAGGTGGGGTGATGGTTTCAAGTGTGATATGAAGAACGTGAAAGAAAGACCTTCATGTATTTTACATATTTATTTGTTTTGCTGTTCATTTAAGAAGTACATTGAACCATTTACTCCCAACAGTACAATGTGTATTTGTAGCTACATTTTTATATTTATAATTCTACTTGTACAATATTAAAATTTCTAGTCCAATTCCATGTAAATTTTTGCAACTTATTATTTACCTCAAGCTGACGTGGTTCCTCTCGCTTTCGTAACGACCTATAACACCTGGCCCTAATAACAACTTTCCCTGAAATAATGTTTGTGACTGAACACACACAACCATACACAGTTAACAAGTTTTTTAAATTATTTTTATTAAGAACACTTTTAAATCATCCATAAAACAACATTGATCATTCTGCAATGATAACTGCCTAGCATAATACCTACCTTGATAATCGAAACTAAATCGCCCCAAAAATTGAATCTTTATCTAATTTTGATCTTCTTACCTCTCCCTGAAAACTATCAACAAAACGGACAACATCTGCTATTCTTACTTTAGGTAAATTAGTTAATGTCTGAGAAAAAAACGAGCTGTTAGCGGTCCATTATGATTATGAATGAATGAATGAGATCCTTGACGGCGACGGCGCGACCGGAAAAGCGTTCTACCTACATCCGGTCTCGGCCGCCATATTGTGAAATAGGCCTATCATTTAGAGTCACTGTTGGGGTAGTTACTCAAAAAATGTAATTAGTTACTAGTTACTAGTTACTTCTTTAAATTGTAATGAGATTACTTTACTAGTTACTGCATTTGAAAAGTAACTTCACTACTTATTACTTTACTTTCCTTTTTCTTAATTTACCACATAGATACATGGACATGGTTTAGGCGGGTCGGCTGATGATGAGTGACTCCTTTAAATCATGGTCCCCAACCTTTTTTCACCACGGACCGGTTTCAGCTTTAAAAAAATTTCGCGGACAAGGGGTGAGATTGGGGGGGGTCGCTGAGTTGCTGTTCAAACGTGCTGAAAATGTACGGAAGTAAAGATAACAACCATGCATTAGGAAAATTTATAATTGCTTTATTTAGGCTATAGTATATTTTCTATAGACGTTTAAACCCATATTTTGGCGGATTGTTTTTTACTTTCATTGTTTTTACTAGTTTGCCTGCCCCTATAGTCTTAATAATTAATGGAACCTAAACGAACTTGGCTTGCTGTTCTCGAAGGCAGCTCGAATCTTGGTCAGGCTCGAGACCCAATTCCAAGTAACAGAAGAGAAGAAAAATGCAGTGAAGGAGGAGAGATGCCAGAAGAATTGCGGCTGGGCGCAGAGGCACGGAGACTCACGTTTACCATGATTAATGATGATTGACAAGTTTAGGTTCCTTTTAAACCTACGTTAAAAGTGTAGCCGTTACAATATTATTAGCCTAATAGTTTATTTTGATCATGGTGCTACGATCGATGGATAATTCTGAAGTTGTTTTAAAGAAGAATAAAATAATTACTTTTCAGTCATTTGCGCTGTTACACAGTTGAACATCTCCGCATATGTACATCATTGCGACGTACATTTGCAAATGATTCATAAAGTCATACCTTCGCAATTCTTTGATCGATTGTGTTTTAGAAGTACTGTATGCTCAAACTATGACAGCAATGTGATCGCTGATGCGCTGGTAGAGAGAGAGAGTCGGAGAAAAAGAGAGAGAGCGCAAATGATTGATGTTATTTGAAGTCGGCTCTTACAGTACAAAATACCCGATTAAGCTATTACGTGGCTATTATACACATTGTTTTCGGGACGTTCTTGCGACCCGGTGGCAACTTGTCCACGACCCAGTACTGGGTCGCGACCCGGTGGTTGGGGACCTCTTAAATGACCGGTAAGCAGGATCTTTCGCCACAAGTGTTGTATTGCCATGCTGGGCTTACAAATGCTCAGACAGGTTGCTCATCGCGTTGTCAGCAGTTGAAAGACACTTGTCGTGTGGGCATTTCACACGAATATTTTTGTCCTTTCGAGCAATAAGCTGAAAGTAATGTGAATATCGCCCCAGTGGCCGAAACTCTCCGTCTTAATTTCCCGCTCCCCTTTGCACCAGCAGCTACGTCAAAATCAATCTCTATGGCAACGGCACACGTACAGGCACACGCATGCACGCACCACTTAAACAGACAGAACACCCAGGCAAACTCTGCTTGGGTGACGCTGGAAATCGCGTTCCTATAGTCTAGTAAAGTAGTGTAGTTACCAATATTATTAGTGTAATGCGTTACTTTACTTCGTTACCCAAAAAAGTAATGTAGTTACTGTAATCCGTTACTTTGTAACTCGTTACCCCCAACACTGTTTAGAGTCCTTTGAAACTGCAATTTTAAACCGCATTAAAACTGTTAAGTGTTGGGGTCCATTAAAGTCCATTAAAATGAGAAAAATCCTGGAATGTTTTCCTCAAAAAAACATAATTTCTTCTTGACTTAACAAAGAAAGACATAAACATTTTGGATGACATGGTGGTGGGTAAATTACCTGGATTTTTTTAAAGAAAATGGACTAATCCTTAAAAAATATAAATATATTTTCAACTTCAAAATATGTGCATGTTTTTAACATATATCCAAAATATTAATATATAAAAATATAACATATATCTTTATATATTAAAATACATTTTAATATAGAAAGGTTAAAACTACTTTCTAAAAAAATGTATTTAGCAAACATATTTTTGGCCAAAGAATTCTTTTTTTTTTTTTGCCGGTTGGTAATGTTTGGTAATATTCCTCTCCATGTACAGTAATCAAAAGTTGAAAAGTTGATTTTTTTCTATGGTAATTGACAGTGTCCACATGTGCTATAGTTTAAAAGAGTTTAGCTTGTATTGAACCCAGAATATTCCTTTTCTTTAAAAAATTAAAAATAAAGCTTTGCTTCCCTTTTCCGTTCAAGACCACGAGAGCAACCATCTGACACTGATGTGAGAAAGCTATTCTTATTTCATCTCCAATACAACTAACTCAACAACATTATACAGTACAGTAAGAAAGCCTTCATTGATATGAAGGTTCTTTGTTGAACTATAGATGCCAGAAAGAAACCTTAAAGAACCTTTATTTTCACACACATACCCCCACACGCACACACCAATTGTTATTGAATTACCCAATGGATCATAAAATCCATTATAATTTTAATGTCTCGCTGTACTGTGAAAATATCATTAGGTCCACTAGTAACATCCATAAATCCCTTTCATAAATCTGTCTCTAAAATTCAAAATAATTGAAAAATCGACATCTTGTCTGATCATAACCTGTTTAGGATTCTGCTCACGGTCTTAGATTATCTTGCATTGTCTCATCTATTAGGTTTCTTTTTACTGACCTTACAATACTCACTGGAACCAATGCTAATGATCACATTAACCATGGCAAGAACATGCATGCCCATACTCTTCGAAACATCTATTTGATGTATTTTCACTTCATGTGCTTGAGTCAACTAAATTGCTTTCTAAATTTCTGATACACATGTTGCATAAAGTTGTGACGCTTTGTGGTATATGATTTTTGTGTTGATGTGATCAACAAAATCATGCAGATAAAACACTTTCCTCAGCCAGTATAAGAATGTCAAGGTATAAGTGATCAGATTGCTTTTCTTGAATGTATCCTTGAATACATTTAGATTTGGCTTTATAATGCGACCACGTGCTCCAAAGAAAATCTCTCAAGAATGTAAAATCCTGTTTGGACAGCCGTTAGCATCGAGTATTGGTGACACATTTTAAATGTTTGCCGTACTGAGCAAATGCCATGAATGTGTAAATTAGTCAGAGGAAAAACATCTGGGATGCAGTTCACTCCTTAAGCGTGTGCATGAAAGGATAAGATGAGTCACAAAAGAAGACCTATTATATAACTTTGATTATAAACCCTCAGACCACTTCTGCGATGATAGCCCATACACTTATCCAAACACACAGACATCACAAGTGCTTATATAATATCTCACGGTCTGTTTCAAGGCATTGGTATTTCTGTACCATAACAATTTCCCATCATTTCACATCTTTGTAGTGAACAAAGAGTATCATATAAAGGCAAAGTATCATTAGCTGCATACGGTATTTGCATACTTTTCTGTGCACTCAAACTATGTGATGGGAATTTAAAACTTTTGGAGTTAAGTATTGAAAGAGTACATCAGTAAGTGTCTACATAACATCGTATCTTAAAGTAGCTTTTTCAAGGATGTAACCCTCTCCTGGTTCCCAAACCACACATCCTTAAAATCACATGATTTAACTCTTTCCACGGCAGCGTTTAAAAAAAATTTCACAAAAGTTTAATGCCTTTCAGAAAATGTTCTTCTTAAAAAAATATAATCATACAATCAGAGTTGGGTATAACGCGTTACTGTGTAACACATTACTGTACTCTAATTACTTTTCCTGATAACGTAACGCTTTACATTTTAAATGTATGTAATTTGATTACAGTTACCAATGACAACAAAATTACGTTACTAGCGTTACAAATTAAGTGTTGAAAATTTAATTAAAGTGTATTTTAAAATGACGTTTTGCCATTGCACGGCAACGTCTGTTAATGAGCATGCGCGCAGCGTCATGTGCTTTACTCACTCGTCGGAGACGCAAGCAAATGGATGCTATGTGAGCTGTGGTTGATCCTTCAAGTGGAATACAGACAATACATGTCCAAAACCTTGGCATTTCAGAGTGGGCTTTGCGCGATGACATCTGGTCTGCCAGAAGCGATCGTACAGGTGTGTTTTTAAATCACTAATCTACAATAAGGTTTTATTTGTTAACATTATTTAACTATGTTATTTTATCATGAGCTCAATGCGTGCACTGCATTAAGTAATCATATGTTTATTTAAACAATTACCAAAACAACTTTTAATTGTTATATTTAACAAACTAACATGAATATTAACATTCTTTAACTTGACCAAAAAGCCCTCGCGAATGCGACGACGTGTTAAAACTCTAGTTTCTGTCTCCGCGACTGCAAATTAAGATAGATAGATAGATAGATAGATAGATAGATAGATAGATAGATAGATAGATAGATAGATAGATAGATAGATAGATAGATAGATAGATAGATAGATAGATAGATAGATAGATAGATAGATAGATAGATAGAATGTAGAATGTTTAATGAGAAATGTTAAACATCTGTAACTTATTATAAAAGCTACAAATATTTCTGGATCACTATATGACCAGTAATTTTAGGAGGGGGCAAAATCACACCAAAATAGCTTTAAGCATTCAAATATGCACTGTAATCATTACTGTTTTCAAATGTTACAAGAAACATTTTCACATTAACACTGTGTTTGGGTTTATCTGTCCTTGTTTCTGACAGTTTCACTTTGTAGTTTTTTACATTTGATGTTGTCAAAGTAACTTAAAAGTAAAGTAATTAGTAATTAGATTACTTTTTGCATGTAGTAATCAGTAATGTAATCAAATTACAATTTTAAAGTAGTAATTAGTAATTTGTAGTGGATTACTTTTTTTGAGTAACTTACCCAACACTGCATACAATATTTCAAATGAAAGAACAGACCCTCCGCTTTATACAAAAAAAAATTATTAATACTACCTTCATTATTTCTCTTTCTATCACCTCTCAAATATGGTTAGGTTTTTTCCAAAACACAGTTTGTGAGCAAAAAGCTGAGATAATTTGATAGAGATTAGATGCACTGCGATCCTCAAAACTTACACGGACATACAGCTGTTTGCCATTGGGGAATACTCCGGGTTTATAAGTTGCGGAAGAGCACCACCTGTTGCATAATAGTGTTATTGTGGAAAGCCAGAAATTGTCTTCATTGGCAGGGAAGCGAGATAACTCATCAATGGCAGGGAAAGAGTTAAAAAATTAGCTCAGCCAGCAATTTCAGTTCTCACACTGCCGTCCAATAACAGTGGAGAAGGGGCGGGACAAATATCACAACAACCAACTGGCGCAATCGGACAACGACAAAAGAAACAAAGCAAAAGTATCATAGCATTCAAAGCGCTCAGCTAAAGAAAGCTGGCAGTCAGCTGAAAAAACATTTGCTTATCACAAACATGAATGCGCAGCAGCACAAAAACGCTTTGAGATTAAAGGATTGAATGTAAAAGATTATTACTGAGTCTCTTGGACATAAATGAGGAGTAATTATGAGACGTGAGAAGGCACAAAGAGCTGCTTCACCTGTAGCCTGGTAAGTAAATAAATGCTTTGCTTTAAACAAATGCATCTGTTTTTAAATGTTTTTTTTAAATGCTATCTCACGGATTTATTGTATATGATGACTCTGTACCTGTGGATATGGTGAGATGAGAAACATTTTTAAGTAATGCTTAAAAAAACTCAGGACGCTGTCCAAGTGCTGAAACGTGCGGAGAGCCGTTTGTAAATTCTTTATCTCCTGTTTGTTGCAAATAAAGTATTTTTACAGAACAAACCTTTTCTTACATACACTGTCAGAAATAAAGGTACAAAACTGTACCTTTTCTGTCACAGTCACTTTTCTGTACCCTAAGTTTCTGTTTGATACCTCTACAGGACTACAAAACAGAATACAATTTTGGGTAGATTACCGTCCCTTAAGGACCTACATTGTTAGAAAAAAGTCTAAATATGTACCCTAGCTGTCAGTGGGGCAGCACCCTTTAAAAAGGTAATTATATGGACCATTAGGTACAGATATGTAAACATTTAGTACCAAAATATTCCTTTGAGATACTAATATGTGTTTTTGAGGTACTAATAAGCTCTCTTTGGTCCCAGAATGTACTTCTGAGGTACTAAAATGAAATCCTTAGGTGCAAAGCTGTACTTTTTTAAAGGGTACAGCCCCAGTGACAGAAAAGGTACAGTTTTGTACCTTAATTTCTGAGAGTGTACTTGGAAATTATTTTTTTGATGATATTGGATAGCCATACATTTAAAGCAATTAAAAGCCTGTTTTTTAACCATGACTTAAAGAAAACGGGTTTTAAAGATTTTAATTTAAAAAAATTCAATACAAGTGAAAAACAACACAATTATTTAAAGGTGACATAGAATGATTGAACGGAGTATTTATCCTTGTTCTGTGATGTGACATGTAGACAAAAATATTTTTGTTTGTGTCTGTAATGCCTTAGAAGCTTCCTAAAAACCTCTCTCAGATAGCTCTGTTAGGGTGGGGGATTTTAAACAAGTGGTTTTGCACCTATTTGGCTCCCCCTACTGGCTTAACTTGCAATCTCATTACTGATTGGCTGACTTTGCTGCCACTCAAAAAATGTAGCCAATTATTTTAAAGTGGAGGGGCAGTGAGATGCCTGGGATGTCATAAGCATCAGTTTTTCAGATTGGGCCGTTTTCTGGCTGACATTTCTAAAAGAGGAATTTCTATGAGACTGAGATGTTTAGCATGTTTAGCACTTTTTGTATGTTCGTGAATGCGGGTAGACTACCATCAATTATTCAATTATTCAACAAAGACACGGTAAAAAAGGTTTTTCATTCTCTGTCCCCTTTAACATTAATCTTAAACTGGGGATCTTCTTCCTCCGCTTAGTTTTTCAGTTTACAAAGTCCGTCATCTAAATAGGGATAAGACATAGCGCAAGCACAACTGGCTTTTAAAGGGGATGAGAGCTGAGACTCTCATTGGTTTATTGCACGTTACGACCAAAATACTCCCATTACGCATTAAAAAAATATGTTTTGTTGGTTCAGGAGGAACGTAAGGTAGATGTTGTCTGCCTTACATTCACGCTTTGTTTTTATGGCATAATGGAACTTGCAGGGTTGCCAGATCTGCCTAACAAAACTAATCCAGTGATCCTAAACCGAATACCAAAACATTGCTTTCATAAAATCATCTTACCTTAAGTATAACAGCTGATGAACAGCAGACAACTGACTAATTTAACCTGCTGAGAAAAATTACAAAAGCATTTGCAGACTTGACAACACTGCTAATGACGGGAGATTGTCTGACAGGCAAGCAGGACATCCTATCATTGCATTCGGGCATTTGGACCATTTATGGTCATGTATATACATTTATTTAAACCGCTTTACCTATTAGAATTTTGAAAGCACTAATCTTAATCTTGCTAATCCTAATACAGTATATACAGTATGAAGAGCTCAGATGCAAAAGATGCTAAATGCCACCTCCATCAAATACATCTGCTTTAAATCTGCTTATTTCCAGTCTAGCGTCATTCAGAAATAAAGCTACGTTGTCAGAATCCACTAAACCCCATGCTGATTTGTTAGAATAATCCGGTAAATGCCACGTCGATTTAGTGCACTTGTCCTCTGTGCACAAAAGATGGACTAGATGGATGTCGAGGCCGTTTTGCACGTCAAAGCACATTCAATTATGCATTTTATTTTATTTAACCTTTATTTTTCCAGGAAGGTCCTATTGACATTAAAGAAATCTCTTTTTTCAAGGAGTCATGGGCAAGATGGCCTTATTGAAGTTTCACATAAACACAACAAATTCTTAACAAGCAAGACTAAAAAAACATTAATTGTAAATATAAATTAATTTAAACAGCAACATTTACAAGAAAACGTTAGATTCACTTACCCTGTGAAAAGTAAAAAGTTGGATCAACTTAATAAAATTACCTCAAAGGGTAACACTTAAAGTTTATTCAACTTAAATTTTTCACCTAAAGAGAGATACAATTTTTTGAGGTGTTATCAATTGAATTAATTGTTTAAGTTGATGCAACTTTACACTTTTTACATTGAAGAGGGTTTTGCATCTGAACTCTTCATATAATATTGTATATTAAACAGATATACATTATAAATGTGATTTTGCTGCTGTCCTCTACAGTCTATGAATAAGTCTCATCTTTAACCATGTCCTTCATATACAAGAGGTTGCATCAGATACTTCAAAAACCTGAACTATCAAACGAACTGATGAAATGTGTGAAAGTATGAACATCTTTGCTGTTTTGGCTCTTTAGGTGTCAAGTAATAATTCATATAACTGCACACCTTATTGAAGCAGATGAATCTGAGATGAAAGAGAAAAATATGTGAAGTATAAATTAAAAATGATATTATCAGCTTTGCAGTTTGAGGGAAAAGTTGAACTGAAAAATAAAAAACATGTTTCTCAAGATTTGCTGTTTGACTTCACAGCCTATGACAGTAACACTGGAGGTGGCATGAAGTAAACCTGATGATCTTTGTTGAGAAGTTTACATTGTTAGTGCTTACATTGCAAT
This sequence comes from Paramisgurnus dabryanus, assembly GCF_030506205.2. Lineage (NCBI taxonomy): Eukaryota > Metazoa > Chordata > Actinopteri > Cypriniformes > Cobitidae > Paramisgurnus > Paramisgurnus dabryanus. Next base: position 10,762,227 of record NC_133344.1, read on the forward strand.
CTTACAATGATATTTGATGGCTGATTTAAAAATATTGCGCACATTATATATTAATTTAATATCTTCAGTCCTACAACTTGTGTTTAAGTTTTTTCCAATTGATGTCGAATCTCATTTTCAAGGTGGACTCTGCTGTACGTGCACACACAGATTCATTTCTGTTTCAAACACATACTATAATAAAACCCATGCACTCAATTTTTCTTTCAAACACGCAGCTGTTATTTCGGGAAGTCACAGATCTTTCCAGAGGCAGCCTGCAGGGAGCTGAACTGAAGATCTGCAGTGTCTTCACGTTTCTCAAATTCGCATAACTTCTCAAATAACTTCTTTCTATTACAAACGTGATCAAAGTTCACAACTGCTATTTTTCTATTCATGCCAACTGTAATGGTCAGAGGTAACTTGCCAACGCTTTGGTTCAATGCGTAATACATTTTGTAGAAGTAAAGCTTTATTAAATATATTTTTGAATTTGAAAATATTCGTTTGAACTTAACACATATTTAAAAATGTATTTTAGGGACAAGAAATACATTTCTAATTTTCAACCCATAAGGAAAAAAATATTTTTTCCTGGACAAAATATTAAAGTTTGTATAAAATGTATAAATTATACATATATTTTTGCAGTTGAAAATAATATTTAATTTTAATAATTTAAAACCTTTTATGTTTACAGGTTTGTTACATACACAGTTTTTCTTCCAATGCAATGTTAATATTAATGCTTTAAAATATATTTATTTTTAAAATATTATAATATATTTTTTGACCATCTTTTATATATTTTGAAATATATTTAAAATTATATTTTAAAATATGAATTTTTTGCTGTATGCGGCACTTGAGCCACCACGCATGGCCCCGCCCCTAACACAATGGTGAGCATCCATATCATAAACTGTAAAAAAAAGATGGACGACGCCCGTTTGCTATCTTCCATTGGTGAAAAGTGAAGCCGCCAGTGTCCCGATACGGCGCTAACATCTTGGGTCTTGAGTCTGCGAAGTAGCGATTTCGGGACCAGTTCTGCGCAGTAGTGAGCAGGAAGTAAAGCTGCGATATCAAGGCTCCGCCCCCGCAGAATACGAATATCACATCTGTCAATCATGACATGACACCACTGTTATTATAGCATAAAATAACTAACTAAAAACAAACTTATTTTAAAAACAAACACTTGAATTTACATCAGTGTGATGAAAACTACAGTAAATTACAAAAAACTGCTTCAGAAAAAAGAAAATTGAAGTGTAATGAAATTGTTTAGTTGGTCTCAAGTCCCATTGAATAAGATGGGGGAGGCGGGGTTTATGACCTATACTAGGACCAGTCAGTGGGGGGCGATGGAGACGTTTTGGCTTCACTTGTGCAGCGCGCTTGATCCATTCAGGTTGCGCTGTATTTGAAAGCGAAGGCAGCTTTTCCGCTAGTGGGTGTGGTTTTAGCACCGACAGCAGACACACACCACAGCTTGAGGGCAGCATTTAATCTTGTAATTAAATTTCCAAGATTTAAAATATTTATTTTATTTGCCTAGCGTTTTTCCATCATTGAAATTTGGTTAGGTGGTTTATAACACATTTGAATAACACATATAATATTCAAAAAGTACACCTTTTGTACCTAAAGGGTCTGTGGATCTACCTAAATAGTACATATTAAGACATTTTTAAAAGGCTACCATCCCAATGACCTGTTTATATGTTATATTAAGAAATTTAAAAAAATTTCAAATCAGGTTGCTTGTTCAGCAGTATGTGATTAGTTTTTGTGACCAACTGTAGGACAATAAATCAGGCAAAGAAATCCATTGACTTCGGTAGTGAGATTAAAACCTGACCATTATCTAGAGACCAAATTATACAGAATTGAAGATAAGTAACAAGCTAAAAGCCGGTCAGAACAGCACAGAAACCGCACAGCAATGCCCTAGCACAATGTAGCACCACAACAGCAAGTTTTGCATGGACACGTCCCACTGCTTCAGAAGATGTAAATTTCAAAATTATGTATGCGATGTATTAAATTCCTGTGAGAAATTGAAATGAAACCAGGTCTGAGTTCTGAAATAGAAGCTTATTCATGCGCGTTTGATTGTTTTACCATTGATCATTACAAAGTCTTTTACAAGACTGAATTCCCAGGTTTTACAGCAAAAGCCTAAGACGGCAGCCCCATTGACGTTTTTGTAGGGATATTGGAGGTGAAGTGAGTAAGGTGCATTGAGAGCCCAGTCATTGTGTGTTGAGTTAATTACTTCACCTGTGATTCTATTTAAACCTGAAGCCGTTGTGGATCCAACAAATCTTTAAAGGGCAACAACAAAAGAATGCCTGATGCTTTATGCACTTTTTTGAAAGCAAAATCCATAGCCTTTTTTCCTAGTTGTTTTGTTGATGGGTCCCATGTTCAGACATTTTTGTTGAATTTCACACATGGTCTTAAAATAAATAATTAATTAGGGAATTTCAAGAAACTGTAGACATAGTTAAAATCCCTAGATGATTTACAGTAACTTGGGAAACAAATGCAGCATGAAGTTTAAACAACATACTTGCAAGGCAACTCGACTTTTTTAACCTTTGACTTTTTTTTCTTATCACAAGTTGAAGTTGAAAACTTAATTTGTTAAGTTAAAGTTACAAAAACAAGTGTTGACATGATATCATTTTTAAAGTGTATACAGTCATGTGAATGATTGGGCTAATATTCAACTAAGATGTTTAATGGCTCCCTACAAGCTTATAAATAAAGGTTCATACATTCAACAGCTGATGACTTCTCTTCCGAGGGGCACAAATTCAAAATATGTGTTCAGCGTGTCATGTGTGGTTGTCATGTCAAAATATGTGTTCGGTTTGTGTCCTGTGTCACTCATGTAAAAATATGTGTTCTGCATATCGTGTGTTTGGCTTGTCATGTCAAAATATGTGTTCGGCGTGTCGTGTGTGGCTCGTCATGTCAAAACATGTGTTCGCCGTGTGACTCCTCATGTCACAATTTGTGTTCGGTGTGTCATATGTGGCTCTTCATGTCAAAATATGTGTTCAGCGTGTCGTGTGGCTCGTCATGTCAAAACATGTGTTCGCCTTGTGACTCCTCATGTCACAATTTGTGTTCGGCGTGTCATGTGTGGCTTGTCATGTCAAAATATGTGTTTGACGTGTCGTTTGACTCATAATGTCAAAATTTGTGTTTGTCGTGTGTGGCTTGTCATGTCAAAACATGTGTTTGACGTGTGACTCCTCGTGTCAAAATTTGTTTTCGACGTGTCATGTGGCTCATCATGTCAAAATATGTGTTTGACGTGTCTTGTGACTCCTCATGTCAAAGTTTGTGTTCGGCATTTTGTGTGTGGCTTGTCATGTGTGTGACTCCTCATGTCAAAATTTGTGTTTGCCGTGTCGTGTGGCTTGTCATGTCAAAATTTGTGTTCGACGTTTTGTGTGTGGCTCATCATGTCAAAATATGTGTTTGGTGCATCTTGTGTGGCTCGTCATGTCAAAATATGTGTTTGATGTGTCGTGTGTGGCTAGTCATTTGAAAATATGTGTTTGACGTGTCGTGTGACTCCTCATGTCAAAATTTGTGTTCGGTGTCGTGTGTGTGGCACGTCAGGTCAAAATATGTGTTCGACATGTCATGTGTGGAGCGTTATGTCAAAATATGTGTTCGCCGTGTTGTGTGTGACTCTTCATGTCAAAATTTGTGTTTGTTGTGTCATGGGTTACTCGTCATATCAAAATATGTGTTCGGCGTTTCATGTGTGTAGCTCGTCATGTCAAAATATGTGTTCGGCATGTCATGTGTGGCTCATCATGTCAGAATGTGTGTTCGACGTGTGACTCCTCATGTCACAATTTGTGTTCGGTGTGTTGTGTGTTGAGCGTCATGTCAAAATATGTGTTTGGCCTGTCATATGTGAAAATATGTGTTTGGGGTGTCAGTTGTGACTCTTCATGTCAAAATATGTGTTCGGCATGTCATGCGTGACGATTCATGTCAAAATATGTGTTTGGCTCATGTCAAAATATGAGTTTGTTGTGTGTCATGTGTGGCTCGTCATGTCAAAATATGTGTTCAGCATGTCGTATGTGTGGCTCGTTATGTCAAAATTTGTGTTCGGCGTGTCATATGTGATATGTGAGATGCGTCATGTGAATATATGTGCAGGTCAAAATATGACGCGTTATCATAAACCCCTTCGAAGCATCTGCAGCATGCACATATTTTGACATGATGAGCCACACACATGATGGGCTTAATGCATGTTGTGTCGAGCTTTCCATTATTGCGCCCTTAAAGTCACCGGCAATCACTGTTAATAAAATCTTTTCTCGAGCTGTACACCGTTAAAGTGAAAAGTTGGATCAACTTAAAAATGACTTCAATTGGTAACACTAGGGCTGGGCGATATGACTCAAAAAATTATCGAGAAAATGTTTTCCATATCAGTCGATATCGATAATTATCATGATAAATAACAAATCTTTACTCCTGTCAAATTTAAAGGCAGATTTTTGCTCCTGAATGAAAATTGTAAAAACCAGACAGTTAAAAATGGTTTTAAACTACTTTTTATTCAGAACATGACCAATACAAAAACTAAAATCTTGTTTTAATGCATCTGTATTAAATGTAAATCTATTTGTTATGAAATCAACACATTTCTGACACAAAAGCAGCAGACTACTGTCACTTTAAGACCCAAGACAGACTTCTTTAAGTTTCAATATACTGAGTAACAGCTGTTTATGTTCACTTAAACAAGAAAGAAAACTTAGTTCAGTGATCACGCGTGTGTTATACATATACGAGCTATACACGCTGATAAATGGATGTCAAGGGTGTCACTTTGCTGTGGGAGCGCACATACCCAAACACTATATTCACTGCAGTGGTGGATCTGCTGCTTTTCCTCAGTTTCCTGAATTTGTGAATGTCCTGTAAATATACTTTTAAAGGGCGGATGTGTGCGTGCGCAAGGCGGACGCTGAATGAAAGTAAAGTATACTGCACGCACCTGTGTCTGCTGTGTTTGACGAACCCTGTTTGCGCGTCCAACATTACACACAAGAAAATGTTTCCGCGCATTTGGATTCCGTGATTCCGTCCGCGTTATCCGCATCGCGAAAATCATAGGTCTCTACTAATAAATGAATAACTTGCCTCATCTTCCACTCCTTCAAGTCTGACTGTCACTGTGATTGTAAACCAAGAGCGCGTGCCGCATCCGGAAGTGCTCGCGCAACATTACGCACAGTGCTTAAACATTATCGATCACTTATCGAACTGTCCTTATCGTTTTATCGAAAAAGTTTATATCGGTAAAATTATCGTTATCGAATTATCGCCCAGCCCTAGGTTACACCTAAAATTACTTTAGTTTTACTTTAAGTTGATCCACAGTTACGTTAGCTCAGCGTAGTAGTTGATACACTTTATCTATGATTTGAATGAAGGTTATTTATTTAGCTTGTTATAAGAAATAATCTAATCTAGAAGGACTCTGTTGTTATTGATTCTTTGCAGAAGTCTTTTGTTTATGTTATGTTTGTTGTTTATGTTATTTCCAATGAAACGTCTATACCACAAGGCCCGCTTGTTAAAAAAATTGTTTTTTAACTAGAAAAGCTTTCTGTTTTAAAAAACAAGCTGAGCTTCTGTCATATTACTGAGTTAGGCAGTTACACCACAACAACATCACTGAATGACAGAACAATCGCTTTCATCTTTTTGAGCACATTTTGACACCGGTAAGTGTTAGAGGCAAAAAATGGGTTTGATGAGGGCATAAGCCTGCTGAAGCGTCTATCAGCAATATATCACCGGAGAACACGTTTCTGCTTTCGCAGCGATGGCGTCATCATTCAAGGCACATGCAGCAGACAGCCCATGATAACCACGTCATCTGTGATGATGATACAGAGGTCACTTGAGGAGCACGTTCATACACGCACACACAAGCACAGACAGAAACAGAGTTGAGCAGCAGATAGAAAGCCGATAAACATTTTCAGCCTCTTAATAATCTCAAATAGTTCAGAGAGAAAAAATCATAAATCTCATTCATCTGATGCAGCGTAAACGGCCACATGTCAAGAGCTTGACTTTGAATTATGACTATGGGAGGTAACACGCTGAAATCGATAACCTACAGGCGGTGTTGAATTCAAAAACGTTTAGAGAAAAACAAAAACACACAAGGACACACACAGAGAGAGAAGGTGGGATTGTGGAATTCGCAAATAGAAAACCTTTTTTTTTTACATTTTACAATTACATTACTAATTTATTCTCAGTGGTTTCTTAGGCCTACTTTTTGAAAGGGTACTGCCCAGGGACAAATATTGTACCTTGTACCTTTTTCTGAGCGTGCTTCTTTAAATTAATGCATTTGGCAGATGATTTTATTCAATGTGACCTACACTGTTTTATCAGTAACCTACGTGAGTTACCATGACCTTTGGGGCTGCTAACTCAAGGCTGTAGCTATTAAGCTACATGATACACATTTTTATACATTGTCTGCTCAACATAAATTGAGATTGGTCCAAAGCTTCAAATAAAAAACTTGTTCATCTTTCTATTTAAAACCCTCACAGTCTTGTACACAACTGTTTATACAGTCACTATTATGCATCATATGAAACATTTGATCATTTGCAATTGATTAACTTTATATCATAGTTGTAGTTGTCTTTATGTTTCTATCTTTGATTTAAAAGCTGCACATTTGTTTTCTCAACTGACCTTGCAGTGAATTTCGTGACGGATTGTATTGTGCTGTGCATGAGCTACTATCAGAGGAGTCATGCCCATTCAAACTGAGGGGCCACGTGCCCCCTCGTATATTTGTGCCAAGTGGATTTTGCATGCAACCTTAAAATCAATGAAGCATCTTTTCATCTGTTACTTTGTAGGCAAAATATGACCAGTTCCGCATTTTCTCTGTTTTAATAAGGTGTTTTATTCTGAATGCAATTGATTTAACGAATTATACAAATCTAGATGCAAAAGAACGCTGGTGCGTTGGTCCTGGTGGGAGGTTTTCATAAAAGAAGAACTTTTAGCTCTCGTCTAATGAATCCAATGCTCTAAATTTTCATTAAATATCTAAAATGATCTTTATTTTATCTTTTCCTGAGAGGTGTACCGTCCCAAATCTATAATCTAAAGCAAAGTTGGGTCTTTATTCACTTGCTCGTATTTTGTTAAAGCATGCAGAAATGATAGAAAATAGACTGCAGAACTTGCTTGATGTTAAAATAAATATTAAAGGTGGAAAAGAGGATGTTTGTTTAATACATTTTTGCAATATTACTTGAAACTGTCTTTACTAAATGATAAAAGACTATTTATTAGGTGCACTGAAAGTAATAAATTTAATATATGTCATTTGTGCATAAGGTAGGGCCTTAAAAACATCAGCCAATCATTGACATAATCATCGCATGAGCGATTGGTCCTCTGGCTTGTCAATCACTGCCATTACGTTCCTTGTGAGAGACGTGCACGCTCCAGTAACTTTACACAGGCGACGCATGGGCATAGCGCATGAAACTCCGTCTTTAGTTTAGGTATGTTTTCATTGTCTCTCCTGCTTTCCTCCTCGAATTTGCACCATGGAAGAGAAGAAACCCAAAGGAGGACGTAAAAGAAAGACTTTTTAAGTCGCTGAGAAGGGGAGAAAATTGTCAGAATAACGTAATGTAACCGTCGTTATTGGAGAAACATTTCAACGCTGGAGAGCAATGAAGGAACAGAGAGGTGTCAAGACAGACGCGCAGTTCGCAAAAATTCTCCTCGACAGGTAACAGTGATTATTCTTTCTTTGGGGAGTAATTATTGTTGTACTGTTATTCAAGTATATTGACGTTGTTCTTGTACTGTAGTTGTAAGGCAGTGACCAGTCTGCTAAATGCTAGTTGAAATGGGAGTAGCGTCGACTGATCTAACGTTTTAACGTCTTTATTTGTTTATTATCAAATAATTTCACATAATGAATCCACTGACGCGACACAGCATATGCCGGTGGTGAACAAACACTCGTGTTCAAATACTTGTGCACGAGTTTTGGAAGGCGTTCCCTAGAAATGAGCCGTGAAGGAGGGAGGCTGTTCTTACGCATTGGCTTATTTAAAAAACTCAGTAACGGTCTTTGGATTCTCAGTCGGCGGAAACATCCTCTTTTGCGGCTTTAAGAGAGATAAAGTTTGGGACCTGATTGATGTTAAAAGAGTTATTAAGAATGACAAGACTCCAAAGCGATCTTCCTGAAGCTGACGTCTGAAGCGCATGCACACAAACACGCGAGTGCGCGACCCCGATATATATATATATATATAGACATCTAACACAAAATTACATTTTTAAAATATCTGTTTAACAAGAATTCACGCAGGTATGAACTATAATCTGTTATATCTGAAGTGAATGTTTGGATTAACTGTTGAGGAAAAGTATCTGTTGTGTATCATAATATTAAACCCTTGCATTAGCCTCCAGTATCTTAAAGCGGTCTGTCTCAATGTCAAAATTAAACAATAAAGGAAAAACATATATGTAACATATAGTGATATTGTTTTTGCTTTGTGTAAACCTGTACTGTCATGTTTTGTCAGATTCCAACAAATCATGCATTGTTTTGAAGTTTTTTAATGTTAAAAATAAATAACTAAATTTTGAAAATTTGCTCATCCCAACTCAATTTGCCAGCAAAGGTCACAAATGACGCAGCAGCAAACAGAAATGGAGAAAGAAGAAGGTCTTCTAAAGGAAAAATGGTAACACTTTATTTACGGTGTCTTTGTTACACATGTTACATGTAATTATTATAGTAATGACAGTTAATTATGCATAATTACATGCAACTAACCCTAAACCAAACCCTAATCCTAACCCCAACCCTATAGTAAGTACATGTTATTAATGATTATTACTTAGTACTTAAATGTATAATTACACTGTAACAGTGATACCGTAAAATAAAGTGTGACCGGAAAAATGTATATATAAAACTATGGTTGATGGATCTGTTGAAAATGTAAACAGGTTGTTGTAAACATACATTTGATTATAGCATATATATTTGTCCTAACCATAATCCATGTTGATTAGAGCATTAAAAACTTAAAAAGTGTTAAATTTAGGTAAATTTAGAACAGATAAAAATGTTAGATTAATTTGCAATTAATCGCGAGTTAACTCATGAAATCATGCGATTAAATATTTTAATCTATTGACAGCCCTACAGTAGTATATTTAGATTAACCCTTTGAGGGGGCAAGGACACATGCTGATGTGTCAAATATATGATGCAAAAATGCGTTCATCTAATAATTATGTGGTTTATAGTCTATTTTTTTTAAGTTGCATGTTTTGAATGCAATTAAATTGAAATTTGAAAATAAACAAAAAATTACAGAATTACATTAAGATCTGCTTACGTTGCAGCAAAGGTTTCTTTTATTTCGTGTTTTTGAAGTATTGTCTCTCATTACAGCCAATTACAGACGTGATCGATGAGTGCATCAATTAAACGTTTAAATAAATTGTTGGTGTAGCAGTATATTGTCCACATAGTTTTTCATTAATGTGTAAAATAGCATTTATTAACTTCTACCTTTATTTGTCTGTGTAGTCCATGAGAATATGGCATATAAAAAGGTATCAATTTATTCACTGTAAAAATACTCAAATTTGTCAAGTCAACATTTTTTTAAACTCAATAAGTTAAAAATTAAGTTAAAGAATTTCAACTTGATTTTATAAGTTATGTCAACTTTTTACAAGCCAAAACTTAAAATAGTAGGTTGAAAAAACTCGCTGCATTTTTTTTACAGTGTTCTATTAATGGAAGTGAATAATTATGATTACAGTATGAAAAAAATTTGGTGCATGACGCCCCTGCTACTATTATGCATTTACTGTACAAAATTGTACTGCAAGACAATGCTATATAGATTTAATTTAAACTGAGTGTTCTGGGTGGTTGCCGGTGCATTGCTACGCAGTTGCTACAGTAAGTGTTTTCTAGGACATTGTAAAAGCTTTTCACTTCAATGTGAAAACAATGTTAGTCTATTTTTATTGTCCCTTTTATTTTCATCAGGGGAAATTATAGATCGTTCAAAAAGCATTGTATGTTACTGGGCTCTTGTGAGATGAGGTGAAATCACTGTAATATCTATTGTATGGTCCAGTGGACCCCTGGTATCAATAAGTAGTACATTGTGAAATTTAGCAGCTTCCTGAGTGCTAGACTCTTTTTATATTTAAGTTTAATATTTAACATCAGGTATTTGTTTAAATTTGTTTTTGAGATATAAAGTTATAGTGAGCTAAACAGATTTCATGTTCTGAATTGTGACCTACAAAAGGCTGTGAAAAATAAAAAGCTTCATCTATTTGAAATAAGTATACTTTTTTTTGTGAAATTGCAATGAGTTCCTCCCACTTGCTTTCACTCTCTTATTCATAAACACACAATACACACAAACACATCACACACACACGGTTTTCAATTGAAAGAGATCAACTGTTGACAGATTTCATTTGCATTTAAATCAGTGTGGGGGAAATCAAAAGATTTATTTGGAAATTAAAATCTGTCTGGCTGTACACCTCGCATATCACAACACGCCTCTTTATTTCTCTGCCTCATTTATGATTAAATGGAGAAACTTTTAATTCTTTATATGCAGCCAGTAGAGAGCCAATCAGATTTTGCATTTGTTTGATGAAAAGGTGACCAAAACGTTTTGCAAAGAAAGATGCTTGCGTGTGTTAGACGGTGATGGGTAATCAGGGTACACCTCAAAGGGACATATTGTTACCAAATGTTTTATTTTGTTTTCCTAAAAAGTGAACATTACACACTTCTGTTTTGTGTTGATATTGAAGAACGACATCAGTGAAAATTCACAGGAGGATCCAGTTGATATTGTCATTTTTGGGAAATTGAAGTACTTACTACGCAGCAACCAAGCCAAGATTAAGCACTTTGTCTATTTAAAAAATCCAAGGTACTCTTGAGGTCATTCAAGTTTTTTTTTTAAAGAAGACATATCATGAAAATCTGACTTTTTCCATGTTTAAGTGCTATAATTGGGTCGCCAGTGCTTCTAACAACCTAGAAAATATGAAAAAGATCAACCCAATAACCAATAACTAAAAAAAAGCTCAATGAAATTTGGCTCCCCATGTGATGTCAGAAGGGGATAATACCGCCCCTTAATCTGCACTATCCAACCAGGGCACTGCATTTAGTGCAGAGATCAGCTCATATGCAATAAAAAAAAACAGCTCACACCTACAAAGTGGCAATTTTAACATATTTGTGGGGCTTTGAGCTAAAACTTCACATACGTACTCTGGGGACAAAGATTCATTTGACATCTCAAAAAAGTCTTGTGAAATTTTCCCTTTAAGATTTGAAAATGTTTTATTTTGAATCTTCAGATCAGACAACAAATGAGGAGTTCAGATGCAAAACCCTTTAAGGGTGTTTGACATGTTTTCTTGTAAATGACCATTATTTATCAGGTTCTTATGTTTAGGTTCAGTAATATCACAGCAATGAAAATGTTATTAGTCAATAACTGAAATGTCACTTTATTCATTTCATTGGTTTTGAACAAAATTGGCTGCAAAACCCTCTAAGTGCAACCAAGCTTATTTGGCCAAAAAATCCATTTCTTTAAACAAGACTTAATAAACATTTGCAAAATCACTAAATATGTAACTAGAAACATTGCTAATGATGAAAGTCAGAATGTAAAAATAAAGAAACGTAACCACACTTTAGGGGGTGCTGTGTTAATGCTACAGTCATGTTGTATTCTGTTTCAACTGCTTGCAAAGGGACACAAGTTTAAATGTGACCCAAGGTCGTTTCTTTGTGCCGACATTCATATTCTGTGCACTTAGAGGACTCTGCTGAAAATTGATGTGGTCTTTAGAGGATTCTGCCAACAAAGTAGTATTTCTAAATGGCCTGAGCTGGGATTAAGCAGATTAGGAGCGAAGGTATTTGATGAACGTATAATACGTGCTGAGAGCATTCGGTTAATATCATTATCTGATATTTGACAGAGGTGGTGGCATTTAGCGGTTTTGGATCAGAGTCTCAAATCTTGATGTTGAATGGATGGGTAATACCAGACCAGACCCAAAACATGAGGCAGCAATTGCAATGTAATGTTTTGATATTATTTTCTTTTTTTAAATAAAGAGTGTGGTCCAAGAGATAAAAGGAAGTAATTGTGAAAATAACACTGAGTCGAGCAATGTTGAGAAAAGACGAAGAGGAGGAGTTTAAAGGACAGAAGCATAAAAGGTCTTTATTTATGAATTTAGAAGAAAAGCAGCCCACTGGAGGATAGATGTAAAGGGAGATGAAAATGAAAGGAACGAAGGAGAGATAGCGAGATTTACTCTCTACCAGATTTTTCGCTCCACTGGTCCTGATGCTAGTTTTACTTCTTGACCATGTGTGATTCCTTCAGAAGAGACAGAGTAAAGCACAAAATAGACCTCTTATAAAATAAAAATTTTATTAACATGAAAAATCTTACAGTACCAATCCTCCAGTCGGATGGAATAAATTCAGACCGTCACAGTAATACATCATTTTTAGGACCCTTTTGGCCATCTGTCCACACTTTGATTTATCACACATGTGGTCATTTTACTAGAGTCTGAATAAAACGCTGTCTTAGTACTTATGCTTGATATTTTCAAAAGTAAAAAAAGAAAAACAATCACCGTTCATGCACATTCATTTGTTTTTGGAAATGAAACAGTTTGACCCGCATTAATGTTGAATGTGAATATTTGAAAACACAAGAACATCAGTTCATGTTGAACATCACACCAGCATACTTTTGCATTATTTATAGGGATACACAATTAAATGAAACTGGAATTAAACAAGTTTAGACATTATTTTGCAAATACCCTTTAAGTCAATTTAATTCATGACAGTTTTGTGTTTGTCCTTAGTTTTTGTATTATATTAAAAAGATGGGTACAAATACAATACAGTACAGATACAGTGTTAGACCAAAAGATAATGCTTGGAAAACTTAAATAAAGTGTCTGGTAAATAGCAGTAACAACAACAAAAGATACAATAAATAATACATAAAAATAACATTAATTTCACATGAATTAAAAACACATCATTTCGCCCACATTTTTAAGAGTCCGCTGTACACTAAAGTTCAACAAGACAAAAATATTATTTAATAAATACAAAGATTATTCATCATTAAGGTACTAAGAGAACCGAGCATGTGACCTCATCACAGTAATAAGTCGGATGAAAATACTTCATTACTAAGATTTGTTTACTCTCATCGTATAATTACTAAGATCAGGTTACCCATGAGAGAAAATACTCAAATATCACCACATAAACATGTTTGTGACATGATCGTGATGATTAAAGTGGCTGATCGCGTGACATTTTTAAATGCATAGAGACATTGGAGTCGTTTACTGTCGTGTGACATTAAACTCCATCTTACTAAGATAACACTGTGACTGCTGTAAACAAAACAAGTATGCCGCTTTCGCTCTTACGACATTTTTATTGTGCTTTTAAAACATCTCTCTCTGTGAATTTAGTCTTTTTTTGTGATTATAAAATTCGACATGGCTCACAATTAAATTCACAGCTAACCAGGTTATTGTTACTAAGTTTTAAAGACAGGTAAACTTGAGATCTTGTTCGGAGTATTTTAACATCCTGAACACTCTGGGGTGTTCTTCGGGACAGGGATTAGTTTAAAACAGAACTAGGCCTTAGTTTAGTAAAGTATACAAACATGCCTTACTAAAAACCATTACTTGTGCGCATTTTGAGGCAAAACTAAGGGCACTGATGTATTTTAAAGATATGTCAGTGCATTTTCAGTTTGGACAGCTCTTACATGTCTAATCCCTGTCTGGGAAACCGCCCCTCTATGTATTTGTTTTTTTTTTTTACTTTCGTCCAATTTACTGGAAAGCAATTTAGCCATGAAAAATAATAAAATCTTTTAGCAATGTTTTTCTTGCCAAGAGCTACAATAAACAAACTACCCAATTCACAGTAGTTCAGCACATTAGAAAATAAAATGAAACGATTAGTCTTAAAATGCGAAATGATTATACTAACAATTTCAATAAAAGCCTTCAGTAAATGCCCCTGATAAAACATTATTAATACAATCCATAATGAAGCTTTTTCTGTAAGGTGCCACAAACCCATTTTAGATTTTACACCATATTGCCAAAATCTCTCTATGCTACTGTTATTCATAGTTTTAAGACCAGAAAATTTGACCAGAAAGTGAAAGATGCATTTAGTATATCAAAGTAAACCTTGTATTTTTTGGCAGACTGTAGATTTGTCAAATTTGAGGCTTATTAAGCTCACAGTTCAGCGCACACACACATACACGCACACACGCACACACGCACGCACGCACACAGTTAAGTCCAATAAAGATTAAATACATATGTAATGAGTAAAAACATAAATAACTTTTCAGACTAAGAATAACAATAACAGTAAACAAGAAAGTTTTTCTGAGGTGAGAACAGGTTGTGGAGATTAATTATGAAAAGAAATAACCTGCACAGACAAAAGCAGAAAGTGTAAAAAACGTCAGAAATAAATTCAAATAAGTAAGGCATTGATGCTAATCTAACATACAGTATGTTAACATTCAGTGCTCGCATCATTCACATTTTAGTTGGAAGAACAAAAGCAATGATTATTTTGTTTATGCACTTGAAAAGCACACAAAAAAATCTATCTATAAATTAAACATCAGAATGAACTGACCACATTGTTGGGTTATTTTCCACCCAACTTTGGATCAAAAAGGGACAAACCCATCTGTTGGTTTAAATTAATCAATACAATTTTTATATTTGACCCAACAATGGGGTTGGGTTAAAAATAACCCAGTATTTTTAGAAGCTACAATATGTTTAATAAGTTTGTATTAGTGATATGATTGACCCAAAAACTAAAGAGTGCACTCGTCTCACTAAAAATGTTTTTTTATTTTTTATTAACACAGTAAATGTTTAAATTTGGGTTAAATGTGACCCTGGACCACAAAATTGAGATTTATACATTAGTGATGCTCAGGTTTTTTTCCAACCTGCGGGTCCAGCTTTTATGAAATTATTGGGCACGCCCCAGGCCACCCTACACTACTGTATCTATTTTTATAACCGCACCTGTGCCCATTAAATAGACATACTAGGCATTGCAATGTAAATGAAAACAGGCTTTATTTCAGCCTAAAGGTGCGTGGAAACAGTCATTATATATCATCGCCCTGTAAACGGGCAAAAACATACGCCTGTAAACCATAGAATCCTTATGTCATATGAATAAATAGGGGTGCAACGGATCACAAAACTCACGGTTTCGGATCACATTACGGTCTTTGAGGCACGGATTGGATCATTTTTCGGATCAGCAAAAAAGGATGGGAAAAATCTAATAACAATTCAAGAAATTACAAACATTTATAAAAACGATCAAAGTTTGGTCAGTTCAAATCGAATTAATTAAATAATAACTTTAAAGTCTTTATTGTATGAATTAAATATAATTATAATTTTTTAAAGCTTCAGATGTGATTTTCTTTAAAATCACTAGTAAGGTCTAAAATTATCATTAGGTACAGAAATCGATCCATTTAATAATAGATTTAAAGTCTTTATTGTATAAATTAAATATAATTATTATTTTTAGAGCTTCAGAAATGATTTTCTCTGTCTTGGGTTGTTTGATTAACATTAATGACACAGACTTAAGTAGGTTAATTGAGGTTACTGTCTCTTTAAGACCAGCACAGACTGGTTCTAATCTATACATACACTGCAGACATAAACAAATGTTTTAAATTGAAAAAGCATACTGTGGAGATCATTTTGTTTGTATGTGCCCTGTCAAGAACAGAAAGATTTTATGGATCAACTGCGATCAGTTGCAGCACTAAATAACAATATAGGATAATGATAAAAATGTTTACATTTACAAAGCAGCGTTTGTATTCATATAAATGCCTCTGCATGAGATTTAGCAGCTTGACCTTCCTTTATTTTAATGATTTAAATACCCAACCTTAATTTCTCCAGCATCTTGTCATTTCTCTGTTTATTTTATTGTTGTGGCTGGCAGCAGGAGCTGCTTGGCGCTTTGGCATGTGAGGCCAAATGTTTGGGGATATCACGCAAATTACATTGCCATAGACCTACGTAATAAAAAATGAAAATATATATTCCCAAATATTTTATATAGACTATAGGGAATTGCACGGAACATACATGTTTTTTTTTATTTTGTTTTTAATGACCTGCCCCACAAATTAAGTGACAATTTTTTACCCGCCCCAACCCGACAAGCAAATTACCCATGGGGCCCATGGGTTATGATACGACCCGCGCATCACTATTATACATCATCTGAAAGTTTAATAAAGAAGCATACAGTATGGTTTGTTAGGATAGTACAATATTTTGCCACAATTATAAATTCTGGAATTTGAGGGTGCCAAGTATCGAAAACAAATCCCCTTTAAAATTGTTCAAATAAAGTCCACTCTCAAAAATAAAAGTTTTGATATATTTACAGTTGGAAATTAACAAAATATCTCTATGGAACATGATCTGTACTTAACATCCTGATGATTTTTGGCATAAAAGAAAAAGCGATGACCCATGCAATGTATTTTTGCCTATTGCTACAAATATATCTGTGCTAGTTAAGACTAGATTTGTGGTCCAGGGTCACATATTACATCCCAGCAGGTTGGGTTTGTCCCTTTTTGACCCAACACAAGGTTGAAAATAACCCAGCATTTTTTTTTTTAGAGAGGATGTAGTCTATTTTCACATTAAAATATAAAACTTGACACTAAAAATGTGTCACATAATTAATCTGTGATAGTAATTGTAACTCTTTTATGGCTCAAATGCTAAACCTATGCATCCATCACTTCACTCGTTTAGGCTAAAATTACTGCAATTTCATCATATAAGTAAATTGTATGTCGCAACACATTCACAGATGTGTTCTGCTGGTGCACATTCAGAGCGTATGGTGTTTTTTAAACTCCCAGACAATAATGTGTATGCTTGTATTCATTTGGCACATTCCCACCGGACTGCACCTGCAGACCTCTCCGAGGAATATTGTGGGAATGTTATACTAAGAATGCCACAGTGTTTGCTTAAGTGCAGCTGTGGGAGTGCTCATATTGAGTTTGCATAGCAATAGGGGAGTCTCACAGGAACCTTTGCTGCAAACCTAAGGGAGCCCTGGTATTTCTCTGTTGAGTTTAATGAATTGGTTGCATAGGACAAGGGGAGGATGTAGTGTACTTACAATGCCAAAAGTGCTAATGAAATTGGAGCTCTGGGAAATAGTTTACAGTGCTAAATGGTCAAAAAAAAAAAAAACTGTGAGCATAGTTTTAGCTTTAGGGAAGGACTTGCAATTTCTCTCGAGGTGTGTATTTATGGATGGTTTGAGAAAACTATCTCTGACGGTAAGGGAAGAGCAGGTCTTACAGGGGTAGATGCTTGGAGAGGAATAATGCTAATCTTCTGCACTGTGTGGGTTAAAAATTATATCTTTCTCAAGCACTTATCTTCTAGTCATGTTTTATTGCATTGCTCTGAATCATTGGGTGCATCCCAAATTGAAGGCTGCACCCATATTCGAAGACCAATGAATTCAATGTGCCGAGACGAAGGTTGTCCTAATTCGGAGCCAGATGTGGCCTCCAAATGCATCCTTCATTTGTCCATCAGATGGATCCTTCACAGTCTCTGCTATCCCAAGGTTTAATGCGCGCCTGTGACGTCTGGGTAAAAAACACTTACATAACTGTATTTTATGGATTTCCAACAAATGAGGTATTTTTTGCACACAGTAATATGTAAAGTGAGTAGTAAAAACATTTTTTGAACATTAGTGGACTCCGTTTAAAATCATTTGCAACATTCTCGCATATTTTTTAACAATTAAACACATTGTGAAGTTAAATTGTGTTAGCCTTAGGCTGGTCATTGTTGTTGTTGCCGCCGCCAGGTGAATGTCTGTTGCTGCGCTCGGTCCCGCCCCTTGATGTCTCCTGCAGGAAGAGGCGTGGGCTACAAACTGACAGAAGTATTCTGCGGTATTCCCTGCGGAAGTTCTGATTGAGCAGTCCGTATACCACAGCGTTCAGACAGGAGTTAAAATACGCCATGAAATAACTCACCACAAACAGCCAATCGGGGACCAAGGGTGCAACACGGGGCGGGTCCACCGCTACAGCCAGGCCGATCAAATTCAACGGCGCCCAGCAGACGGCAAACAGCACGAACACGACGAACATGGTAAGGAAGTGTCGCAGCTCGCTCGGACGCAGCCGCGGCCTGACGTCGCTGGTGACGCGCCTCCTCACGCGCAGCACCAGCACCCAAATCCTCAGATAGCAGAAGGTAACCACGGCGATAGGAAGCAGAAAATGCACGGTCACCACGACGATAGTGTAACTCGCACTCGTCGTCTGACTAAAGGTGCACGAATAAACCCGCGGGTCATACGTCAGTGAGCCCAGGGCCAGGTTTGGGAGGATCGCAATGGCGGTGAAGACCCAGACCAGTATCAGCAGTGCCAGGGTTCCCGCCCGGCCGTAGACTCTCTCGTAGGTGTTGGTTTGACAGATGAAGCAGTAGCGGTTGATGGCGATCGCGGTGATGTTAAAGATGGAACCGATGACGCTCGCTCCCATCAGGAATCCGCTCACCTTGCACTCCATTTCCCCCGGCAACCAGCCAGCATCCAGCATGGCATGCAAAACCAATGGGTATGGATAGCAAACCACCAGCAGGTCGGCGAAAGCCAGGCTCACGACAAACGCATTACCTGCAGGACACACAAAGAAAAGTCAAACAGTGGCCTAAAATAAATTCCTTTGGTTGCGTTCATGCTAACTTTCTGAAGTAGAAAGAAACGTTACTTTTATGAATTCGTAATTAGACATTTGAAAATGTTTTGACAATTCCAGTTTTACCCAAATGACCACGACTTCAGTTAAGATAGCAATAGATTCAGGGTGGATCTGCACCAGGGGCCTCATTTATAAAGCGTGCATTCGAACAAATTTGTTTTCCACGGCAAAGTCCATATTTATAAAAACTGTCTTTGACCGTACGCGCGTTTTCTATGTGTACATTAGTTTTATGAATCACACGTGCGTGCTTTTGAGAAATGATTGTAAGATTAAATTTAGGACGTTTTCTAAGCAGCATTTTATAAATGAGGCCCCTGATTTGGTCTGAAGTCGGCAGCTCCGGTACGGATCTGGGGCTTCATTTATAAAGCGTGCGTACACACAGACGTGATCGTAATGTGGGCGTATGCAGAAATCCACGGCAAAGTCCATATTTATAAAAACTGTCTTTGACGTGGAAAAGTGCTTAGCACCGTGTCAGGGTCTGAGCAGACGTATGCACTTTTGCTTGTCCGATTGCCCAAAGATTTTGGAAAATAAGCCATTCTTGTTACTCGAAAATGATTTAAACATTGACAGGTGCTCTTTTATATGTCAATGACATTAATAAGGCCTTGTTTAAAGGCGGAAATCTTCAAATGTGCACAATTTCAAGCTCATTTGCGTTTTATAGATTTCATGTCTGAAAGTGCGGCGTACCTGCGTTTTTTATGCATACATTCACTTTATGAATCACACATGCACGCTTTTAAGAAATGATTAAGATCAAACTTAGGATGTTTTCTACGCAGAATTTGAAAAATTAGGCCCTTGATTCGGTCTGAAGTCAGCAGCTCTGGTACGGATCTTGGGCCTCATTTATGAGAAATGCTTTTGAGAAATGATTGTAAGATCAAATGTGCATTTTCTACGGAGCATTTTATAAATGAGGCCCCTGATCTGGTCCGAAGCCGGTAACGCCTGTGCAGATATGGTGCAGGTCTGCCCCGGAGTCTATCGCTTTTAAAAATAAAAGCAACCAACCAATCATTGACCAATCAATCAGTTGGTCAAAAATGATGTTGCAAAATCAGTAAGGCCCACACATACAAACAAGTCCAATAAATGATAAAAGAAAGAAAAGCTGTAGTCGACTCATCGTGCATGTGTAGGGACACCGGTGGGTTCACATCAAGTTCAGATCCATTAGATTGAGTGTAGTACACCGGAGTTCACCTCTACAGAGGATATGCTTGCGTGTTTGTGGCTAGTTTACCAGTGCATGTTAGGTCTTGCATGTGTTTGTGTGGTGGTTTGTTGGATCGTTTGGATCAGGTTGTATTTCCATTTTATTGTTTAGTAAATTTAGTCCACTGAACATACCCAGCAAGCAGAGGTGTAAAGTACTTGAGTAAATGTACTTCGTTACTGTATTTTTTGGGCTACTTTGTACTTGTACTGAGTATCAAAAATATAGGCAACTTTTACTCTCTACTCAATTACATTTTTGATTGGGTATTTGTACTCTTTACTCCACTACATTTGAAATGACACTTAACGTTACTCGCTACATTGTTTATTCGTCAAATAAAAACGAGACGAAAGTGTCAGAGGGTGAAGATGGTTAGAATCTGTGGTCGCGAGGTTACACGCACACACACAACTGAGGGACTTAATTTGGCGCTGCGCAGAGCAATCGTATGAAATCAAAGTACTGCGAGAGCGAATCAAATGCATATGGAGAAGTCTGGTCTCGCGGTACTTTAATGTCAAACGCTGAATGGCTTGCGTTGAGCCACCGTAGTGAGACATCTGCGTGCTGCGTATGTCATAAACTGTAGAGAAAAGTTCGCGTCTGGTCTGAGAGAAGAGATAAAGAGCAAACATATGGATGCATATCACATTTGCTTCAGTCAAGGGACCATTTTTTAAACATGTGATGCTACAATCAAAACAAAAGTGATGCGCGATTGCAGGAGGGTCATCCCGCAACTCAAAGGCAAGCACAAATGTTTAAATACTATGATGCTACTTGCAGCTAACCTCAGCTGGTACATAACTTGATATAACTTACTATATAAGCCAAAATAAACCAGCGAGGTCCTGTACTGATCGCCCGATTAACTTAAGTACATTATAAGATTGATAATAAGTGTACAATTTCACTGTCCTCACATTTAATCAAGTATGCTGTAATGTATTTACTGTAAAGAGGGATGCATGACGGAAGAAATGTAGTGCACTTAATGTGAGAGAGTGGTGTTACGTACTACATGTGTTTACAATTAATCTTTCAAATGAACAACTTCACGTTTTTAATATGCATTATCATATTTCTGTTAGTGTAATTTTAGTTTACTGGAATTTTTTAAATATTAAAATTATATCTTTTTTAGGATAGGCCTATATAAGAATATTTGGTAACACTTTACAATAAGGTTCATTAGTTAACAGTAGTTAATGTATTAACCAACTTGAACAAACCATGAGAAATACATTTGTTACATCATTTATTCATCTTTGTTAATGTTAGTTAATAAAAATGTAAGCTTTAATTGTTTGTTCATGTTAGTTCAGAGTGCATTAACTAATGTAAACAAGATTTTAATAAAGTATTAGTAATTGTTGAAATTAACATTAACAAAGATGAATAAATGCTGTGTAAGTGCAGTTCATTATTAGTTCATGTTAACTAATGTAGCTAACTAATGTTAACTAATGAACCTTATTGTAAAGTGTTACCATATATTTATATCACAAAGTTAGGCTATATATTTTTCAGCAAGGCACATTCAAGTACACAATGACACTAGACTAAAATTAAATGGGTTTAAATTAAATTTAATGTAGATTTCTAGACTAAAATCTCATGGCATTTAGTTGAATAAAATTAGACTAAAACTAAATCAATTCAGATGACAAAAATATGACTAAAACTTAATTTTATTTTAGTCAAAAGACTATGACTATGTTTAATCTGTGTTTGTTCTGCCAGGTCAAAATTTTGAGGTGTTTGATTTCTTTTCTATATTAGGAAATAAAACCTCATAAATAAACTTTCTTAGTTTTCACTGCCCAGACCTACAATGTCTCTTTGTGCTGAGGACTAGTGCATCTTTGAGCCAACATTCAGTACGAGTAAAAATACTTGAGTACTTTTAAATTGGGTTACTTTAATACTTTTACTCAAGTCGTATTTAAATTGGTGACTTGTAACTTGTAGTGGAGTAATTTTTACAGTAAGGAATTTGTACTTTTACTCAAGTATGGCTTTCAGCTACTCTTTACACCTCTGCCAGCAAGCAATTTTGCATTTAAAAGACGTCTAATACCCGTCCATACACAGCCCAGACATCTAAGCTGAAACACGGCAAATCGATACATGCATTCAATACATCAAAAATTCAGGTCTATACATAAAAGACCATTTAAGATCTATCATTCATTCATTCTCATCTCTTAATATTTCTCTCCTCATTTTGTCTTTCTCTTTTGGGTCTGTCAGTGTCTGCTGTCGATTTCTCTAGGCGTATTCTGATCCTCTTTTCCTCTGGCTTACACTTCATTTCACCTTGCCTCTTTTCACTCTTTTCTCACTAGAAGATTAAAAGCTAAGGAAAAGTATCTCTAGAGCTGGACGTGTTTAATTGGATTGTCGAAAGTCCTATTTAGAGAGAAATTAGGTGCAATCTATTGATCAGAATCTAGTTCAGAATATATGAAGAGTTTGGTTCCAAAACGCAATAAATCCATTTGGACTAATTTGGGTAAAATGTTTTAAAGATGAAAACCACTATTTTCTTTTACAAACTTTCAGGTAGCATCTTTAGGTTATAATAACATTAAAAGTTTAAATCCATAATTTGATTTATCATACATAATTTACATAATTTAGATTTACATAATTTGAATCTGATTAAAAAATAAACATTAATGGCATTAATCAAAACACTTACTTTGTCATATTAAGAACACTGTCATTGCTGCTGTTGACCTTAGGACGTCGTCGCTGAACTTTTTTTTGACAGCGATCAGCTGTAAAATGTTTTGGTCCTGCTCGATTTTCGTTGACTTCGCGTAAAATAAGGGAAAGTTTTTCATTAGATCCCCTGAGGTCAATGTGTTAGTATGACAGAAACTTGATGCTGTCGTGTAAGAACAAACAACAGCCGGCATTTTTTCTTCACCTGAGTGCCTATTCGATTTTGATGGCTTACGTTTCTTCCCTGCCACAGAAAACCATCACAGGTTTATCAATGCGATCAAAATGATTATTTTGTTTTTGTTTATTTGTTGATCACAAAGTACAAAGTAGATGAGGAAAACTAGGATTCTGTGCACTGTAAAAAATTCTTTGCTGCCTTAACATTTTTTGTTAAATCAACTCAGATTTACAAGTCATGTCAACAGAGATGAGTTGTCACAACTTATAAAATATAGTTGAGAAAAGTCACAACTCACCTGTAGTTATAACAACTCATCTCTAGTCAAGATAAATAATAGTAAGTTGAAATGACTTATAAATCCGAGTTGATTCAACAAAAAATGTTAAGGCAGCAAAGTATTTTTTACACGGTGTGTATTCTACGCACCACCATTATTGTTTACAATGCGTGGAATGGTGCGCTGTGATTGGTTAAGCATATTTATTGCATTCTGCAGAGAAAGAGGACTGCCGTTTGTCACGGTTTGGAAAAAAGCGAAAAAGATGACAGAATAACACAGCAGATATCGGATTTTGTGTAAAATGAAGAACTGACTTTTTTTAAAACTGTCCTGATACAATACTGATTTTGGCGGTAACAATTTATTTTTTTAAATGCTGTTTATCGCGTTTTGGTACCAAACTCTTCATATTACTGTATACAGTGTTTGAATGATTTATTAGTGGTTTCTCGCTACAATATCAAAATTGACAGCCACAAATAGATTTGCACAGTGCGTTTTTCTCTACCTCTCACATGACAGGTTCTGTACACACGCCCGCGGCCCTCCACTGTGAATTTCATTCATACCCATTCACTTTCCAGCTGGCACAAAACAATGGCACTGATATATGTTAGGATATCTCAGTGCAAGATGTTTGAAAATGAAGGCAGCTCAAACATGCATTTTAGGATAAGCCATGTCCGGAAAAAATGCCCCAAAGTGTATGGGGCAGTTTCCCGGACAGGGTTTAGATTAAGCCAGTAACTTACTGTAGATTTAAACGAATATTAAACAATAAGTCTTTATCTTTACAGAATAAAACTAAAATACCAGCATCATGCAAAGTATTCTGGGAACAGAAATCTGATGGAAAAAACAATTTCTAATTTCCAGAATGTTGTGCATGAGGCTGCTTTTAATTTTTAATTTTTTGCCAGAAAATAACGTAAATTTAAATCTACATTAAGTTACTGGAAAATAGCTGCATAACTACAGCAAAAATGTGTACACTGTAAGAGATAAAACAACCACTGATATAGACCGTTTCATTGTTTCATTCAATACGAGTCTGGTCCGAGCTTTATTTCCGTTTTCATTTTTTTTTACGGTCTGACCACCTGCTAAACTGAACTCTTGAACAAATACCTTGTTGAAAATAACAAATGTTTTGGTTTCCTAGGTAATCTACGTGTTGTTTATTTTGCTTGTTATATAAATAAACTATGTTTAAAGGACTTTGTTGTTATTTATTCTTAGCAGAGTTTACT
Source organism: Paramisgurnus dabryanus (assembly GCF_030506205.2). Classification (NCBI taxonomy): domain Eukaryota; kingdom Metazoa; phylum Chordata; class Actinopteri; order Cypriniformes; family Cobitidae; genus Paramisgurnus; species Paramisgurnus dabryanus. The sequence goes on from NC_133344.1 coordinate 10,786,924, forward strand.
GTAAGTTACGTGTTGACCACGAAAGCCCCTTTTTTATGTTGTTACTGCTGAAACATCTATATTTTAAAGAGCACATATTTCATTGCAAAAAACACCGTTATTTTGTGTATTTGGTATAATACAATGTGTTTGCGTGGTTTATGGTTAAAAAACACATTATTTTCCACATAACGTACATTTTTGGAGCTCTAGATTTCACTCTCTTCCTGAAATGCACGGATTTTGGCACGGGCCTTAAAGGCAGGATAGGCAGGAATTATCTAAAAAACTTTTTTACAAATTTGTTTAAACCGTCTTTATATACAAATTCATAATTAAAATGTAAGTACTCTGAAAAAGAGAGTATAAAACTCGAGTGTCTGTAGACCTCTCACGACCATTCGGGACGAAACAAATGATTGGCTTGCGCGACTATCACTCTCTCTCGCGACCATGGCACACCCCTGTTGCTACAGAATCTGCCCACACATGCGCACACCCAATTGATTTGAACGTGCACGAGGCACTCTAGGAAGAGCAAAAGTATGGCAGAGAAAGAGCATTCAGAACTCATAGTACCTGCATATCCAGTCAGTGAAGGCAAACAAAGGAATAAACGAAGCAATCAAACACGAGTAAATATCGCGTGGCTTTTCCTCGAGTCGACGATGCGGTAGCGGTATTGTCTCCGGAGTGTAGTCCTCATCAGAGTCAACAATGCTTTCATCACGGAAACTCTTCCATGCAAAATACTGGCTTAAAGGCTCTCTAAGCGAATAATGTGCGACGTCACTTCCTGTTGATGTTTGAACTGTTTTCAAACAGACAGAGCGTAGCTAACTCCTCCCCCTCCCCCTCCCTTCCGTGCTTTCATGAACGCGCCCAACCCCCACCCCCAAATCCTTCTTGTCGTTTATTGGCTGGAATACTTTGTTTTGTTTTGTGCTGCTAGGTTTGGCCATTTGTTGATATTGCCGTTTGTGAAGCCTGGGCTGTCTACAGAGATCGCGTTTTTTTACAGTTTGATCAGCGGACAGACAGCAAGCAGATAGTGAGGAGATGTTTCCGGTATGTAACAAAAAAATTTTTTATGGTCTAAAACGCTTCAATTCGCTTAGAGCACCTTTAATAGTGAGTACTAAAAGCCATCCTATTTGTTTATATTCATAGTGATAATGTTAGGTGTATTATTACATGTGATTGTGACATGATGTTATTACATGCACCGCGCTCCCAGCAGAGCCGGTCAGCGTCGCGCGTTGATGTGTTTTGGGGGCGTGGCTTTAGAAGAAACCCAGAAGGGAGGAGGTGGAGTGAATGGAAAAATGAGCTGTGTTTAAAACAGTGGTGAGAGGTTTACAGACACTCGATTTTTATACTCTCTTTTTCAGAGTACTTACGTTTTACTTATGTATTGGTATATAAAGACAGTTTAAACAAATATGTAAAAAAGTTTTTTTAGGTAATTCCTGCGTATCCTGCCTTTAAGGGGCATGTAGATCAAAGTGTTAAACATGTCTAAAAATGGCAGGTTGATGCCGACTGTAGGCGCTAGCCAGCTTTTTTTAACTGAGCGCTTTGGTTGCTATGATACTTCTTCTTTGTTTATCAATTGTTGAACAATGCGTTGGTTGGTTGTTGTGATATTTGTCCCGGCCGTCCAATCACATTGAGAAGTGACATTGGCGAGCTAAGCTGTTCACCCAAAGTTTAAATGTTTTTAACTCTCGGCCGTCAGCGCTGAAAAATGCGGGGTGCCGGCGTTCATCGGAGACAAAACCGGCCAACTGCTGCTGTTTTCGAAAAGCATGGCGCTTCTATTGTATATAATTAAAAACATACGCCAGCCTAGGGCTAGCTTAAGGGGCTGGACACACCAAAACTTTTAAACGCGGCTGAAAATGCCTTGAGGACGCCGAATGCCACTGTTTTTCAGCTGAGTGCCAGCTTTCTTCAGCTGAGCGCTTTGGTAGCTGTGATACTTCAGCTGCGAGCCCGGTTGGTTGCTGTGGTAATGTCCCGCCCCTCCTCCACTGTGATTGGGCGGCCGTGTAAGAGAACTGACATTGATGAGCGGAGCTTTTCTCCCAAAGTTGAATCTCTTTCAACTCTCGACGCTCATCGCCGAGTAGGGCTGCATAACGATTAATCGCGATTAATCGTTTGCAGAATAAAAGTTTTTGTTTACATCATATATGTGTGTGTACTGTGTATAATAATTATGTATAAATAAATATACACACATGCATGTATAATTTTAAGAATAAAAATATTTATAGATTGAATATTTATATATAATATAAATTATATATAAATATAAAAATGTATATACACATGTAAATACGCCTTAAATACCTACATGCAAGTGTATTTAATTATGCATAATTATGATACACAGTACACACACATATATGATGTAAACAAAAACTTTTATTCTGCAAACGATTAATCGCGATTAATCGTTATGCAGCCCTATCGCCGAGCACGGAAAAACCACCGAGCGCCGGTTTTCAGTGCGGAAAAAACCCGCTAGCTGCTGGCTTGTTTGAAAAACGCCGAGCTTCCATTGGAAACAATTGAAAACATGCGCCGGCCGCGGGCGTAAAAGTTTTGGTGTACACAACCCCTAAGGGTAAATAAAACTTTTATTTAAAAGGATCATGAGTAATAATAATTGATTATACTATAAAAATGTGCTGCAAAGTTTTATTCAGAGCATTTTTGAGTACAAATTTTGTTTTGGTTGTGCAAAAAACTACTAACGTTGTAAGTGGACCGAAGACAATGAGATCATTTTAAAAAGCATGTCATGATCCCGAGTCTCCTGAGTTATGAAAAAACCTCTGAGCAGTCTTCCTCAGGGTCATCCCATTTCATACAAACCACACACTTACAAAGCTTTTAATTAACACTAACATTACAAAGAAGCATGCACACACAACACACAACAACACACTCTTAATGACAGCAATGAAGTCTAGTGCTTAGTCAACATGAGCGCTAATTAAATCTCTAATGACCCTACACTAACAAGGTCTTGACTAACTCAATCATTCTTTCATAGGGTAGAAACTGAGTGCTCTGCCACAATAGCACGTCTCTTCTTCACCTACCTTTCTGTGTGTGTTTAAGATAAATTAATGTGAGTATAAAGTGCCTCGTGTTATAGCGACAAAATCCTGGGAGACTTGTAATCTCTTGGCAACAATAATCCTGTATCAGAGGAAATTTCAGTGGGTGTGAATGTGGGTTTGTGTAAAAGGATAAGATAATTACTCTGGCCTTACACACACAAATGCAGAACACACAATTTTTATCTTTGTCAGCTATAGGTCACATTACAGTGTGTGTTGCTGACGTTGACAGTCTTCACTGACACTGATGCCAGTTTCAAATGACCTTTACCACCCCGACCTCTACAGTTTTCGAATCCACCCAACGTGTATAGCTCTTGAACTCTGACCTCTCCATCTGATGCTATTCTATGAAAATAAGAGAGATGCACCGACACAAAATTTCTGTGCAGATATCGATTACATAAAATGCTATCTGTCGATACAGCTAGATACCAAAATTTTGACCCTCATGTGAAAAGCATTTTCATGTTGTAGGAAGTTGTGAAAATTAAAGACGTAGCATTCACAGAATAGACAAAGGACGATTTCTTGATGAATTGCAGACATGAAACATCTTTAAGTTTTTTCTAATGCTGCGTTTACACCAACCGCGGAAGAGGTGGCAACGCAAGTGATTTCAATGTTAAGTCAATGTGAAGACGCGTTTGCACGCATGTGGAGGTCCCGCGGCACGGATGAAGCGTTTGGTGCGCAAGACGTGTTTCCTCCTCAATGCACTTGCCCCTCCACAAGAAGTGGATTTTTCCTCTGACGTGCGTCAAATGCTTGCTTTTTCGCGCATTTACTTCGCTCTTAATGCGCTAATGCATTCAAACTGTTCAAGCCGCAAACTAGGCGTGGTAGACACGATTTTGATGCCTGAACGCGGTTGGTGTAAATGCAGCATCAGAACGTCATGATTGGTTGTGCTTCATGGGTCAGTGGCAAAGAAATAAACATTGAAATTTTTTTAATTTGCATGTAATACGGTAACACAGTAGCTTTGCTCCACAAAGTGCAATGCATTGGGGAATGTTGACAGAAATCATGTCTTTACAAGCTTTACGGGATTAAGTCACACTTTTAAGAAAAGACACATTTATTTTAAATCAGGGAGATTACACAGCTGCAGGAATGTGATGAAACGCTGCTCAACTAAAGAATGGGTGTAGTCCACTCATCTCATTTGCATACAACTTACTCAAACAACAGGATTACATTCACTCCAGAGACAAGACCACATTGGCAACACATTGGCCCCATCTCAAATGGCACCCCAAACACTTATTGTCATTTTACAAGTCCACGCTTTTGTAAAGTAGTGCTGCTTTGCCCATCGGAAAGATGTCTGCTGTGAAGCAAACCACAAGTGAAAAGTGTGCATCAAGGGCGCATATCAACAGAAAAGGGGGGCGCCCATGAGCACCCTTCTGAAACCTGAAATGACAAATGGGACATACTATAGTCTACCACAAGTCCAAGTAAATTGCGCCATTTGGGACGCAGTCAAACCTGTTTTATAAATAAAAATGCTTTCAAATCTTCCAGTAAACAAGTCATGCAGTATGTAATACTCTACATTGTCTTTGAATATAGATTTGTGCTATTTACATTTGGTTTACGGAAGATACATACAAGAATTTGCCAGTCATAATGTTTACCATAGTTGTGTCAACAGCCTGGTTTCACTGTTAAAGGCAGGGTGCACGATCTCTGAAAGCCAACGTTGATATTTGAAATCACATAAACAAACACGCCCCTACCCCAATAGAATCTGGACCTTCTTTTGATAGACCCGCCTCAAACATACGCAATCCAGGTGACGATGCCGGTTAGTAGACACGCCCCTTACTGCTGATTGGCTACAAGTGTGCTTTGGTACTCGGCCCGACTCCCTTTTCCAAAGCATTTTTTAAAAAGCGTGCACCCCGCCTTTAATACGTAGTATTAATACACAACTTTCAAAAACACAAAACACATTTTTTGTACGTTTTGCAACATTTAATCGTAGCATTATTCTGTTTTACAACTACAAAATGTATACCATAAAGATTGCTGTATAATAATAAGTCGCAACGTTCCATTTTAAGATATGGGCCGATAATGTGGAAAAACAATGAAATAATCACGCACACACGCTTTCTCTCTCTAGCAAAAATGTAGCACTTCTGTTCATTCTTTAAAGTGCCTTTTGAAAATATTTATTAAAATATATACTTTACAATAATTTGAGCTTCAGTCTGGTTTACTGTAATAGCATTTATATTAATGTCTTTGGTCAAATTAAGCGGGAAAATAAACAGTTTATCCCTTTAAAAATTAAATGATTTTGAAAGATATCTACAAAAAATGGGTAAAAAACTTTAAAAAGCGATTTTCTCAGGTTTTCAGTTGAAAAAAAAGGCTAGACGACCATAATCCAAATTTCTATATCTTTAAAACCATTCAAGGTATGACTAGGATATCATTTGAAAGCTTATGTTTTCCATTGATACCAAAATCAAAATTTTGAAATTTGGGTCACTGTGACTCATTTTGCTGGATCAGGTCACATTTTATCAATAATGTTACCACCCTACCCCAAACCTTACCCCAAACCCTTTTTATGAAAAAAACCCCCCAAAAAACCATAATGTATTCTTTTTATATTATGCAATGTAACGGACAGAAATGTGTAGGAAAATTTTTGTTACAATTGTAACAATATAGCATTTAAAATATATTTTAAGCCACTAATACAGTGCTACTTCTAAACCTACCCAAAACAGTTTATTAAAATCATGTACTGTTAGAAATAAAAAGCATAACAGACAGACAAGTGTATTCACAATAATTTATTTATTGCGAAATTTCAAAAGCAGTACCAAAAGTAGTTAAAATGGCGATGTGCTGCAGCCGTGGTCCTCTCTGGTGTTTATGAAGTACAGAGAAATATTAAGTTATTAATCCACTAGGAAGTAAATTCGGCTTTTCTCTGTCAAGGCACGCATTTCAAATTTCAAAAGTACATCGACTGAAAGACGGCAGTGTCGCAAATCTATGACGAAGCACACAAAGCCACAGTGCTGAGAACGAGGGTCTCATTTATATTTGATCGTAAAGTATGCGTACGCAAAAATCCATGGCAAAGTCCATATTTATAAAAACTGTCTTTGATGTAGAAAAATGCTTTGCGCCACGTGCTGTCTGAGCAGACGAACGCACTTTTGCTTGCCCGATTGCTGCAGGTTTTTGGAAATATAAGCCATTCTTGCTGCTCATAAAGGGTTTAAACATTGACAGACGCTCTTTTATATGTCAGTAACATTAGGCATTGTTTAAAGGCGGAGATTTGAAACTGCTCAGCTGCGCAGAAGTTCAAGATCATTTAAGATTTATAGATTTCACATCTGAAAAAAAGGGGTATGAGCGTTTTCTGTGCGTACGTTCATTTTATGAATCACACGTACGCATTTTTGATAAATGATCGTAAGATCAAATGTAGGATGGTTTCTAAATTTGGATCTGTTCCTTGCAATCATATGAATTTTAAATGTGGATTATAGCGAATGAATAAAATTAACATCTTTAACATCAAATATTTTTATATATATATATATTTGATAACTTCATTAGATAAATTACTAAACTGTCTTAATGCCCCTCTGTCTTAAACTGTCTTAAAGTCACCAATGCTCTGACTTTAATATTTATGAATAGAAATATGTACAAATTTGTACGTCTGTTAAGCTGTTAATACATAATAGTTAACATATTAGTCCTGTCTACACGTCGATATTATATGTTTCAGTGTGTATTAAAACATAAGTAAACGTATGTGTGTGTATTCTCATGAGATCATGTTGTTGTCCAAGCAGTTTAAAGCTCTAAAATACATTGAAGATATCAACAGATTATATATAAAGATATAAAGATATCGAGCAAGTAAGAGCTTTGTTTTTGTGAAACAAAACTGTCAACATCTGATGCTGATTCTTTTTTGAATTACAATCTGACAGTATGACAACAGTATGTATTAGATTTGTTAATGTAGATCAGTTGTCATGTAAATAAACGTTTAAAGGATATTTTCACATGAGCACGAAACTTGAAACTTGCAGGAATGATTAAATGCGTGTAATGTCAGCACTGCCGTGATGAATTTCAGGTCCTGCTATCTGCTCCCTTGGTTAATCTGGACACAGCTCACGACAGGCAAATAAAAGAACGAAAATGTCATCACTTCAGTACTCCAACACTTCGGTGTATCCTTAATGAAAATTAATCGCCACCGGTTAAAGTGAAAGGTGCAGTCAAGTGTGACAGACGCATACGCACACCGAGACAAACGCACAACATTTCTCACGTGCCTTTGAGCATCTATGCCTATACAGAACATACGCAAGCTCATCATTTTATACGACATGCTGAATGTCACCTTGTGTTATACACACACAAGCAAAAGCACACAACAAGAGGTCACAGTTTACATTTTAACATACCTACATATAGCAGCAGTTTTAGGACTTTAACTGAGATACAGTTTGTTTGAGGAAAAGGATTAAAAGACAGAAATGTCCTTTGTTTTCTTTATCTGTCTTTATCCATCTCTGTGTTTTTTAAATTAGAGCACAGTTGTGCTGGTAAACGGGCACACTAGCGCGGTGACCAGGGCTTTAATACCATAATGAGATGATGCCACCTGCACATTTCAAGATAAGAAATGTCAAAAACGTCCAAAGACAGAATGACACGCATAGAAATGCATTCACTCTCACATTACTGTACATATCCGACATATCAAACTCTGACATAATAACACAGCCCTGACAAATGTTTTGACAGCCTGTCTGTTTAGAAATATTGCCATTCAAATCAATGTTTACTCACTCCATATCTCTTTCATGTCTTACTCCCATCGACAGCTTTTCATGTGCTCCACTGAACAGCGATAAGACCAAATGCATTCGCACCATTTCTGCTATCAACCTAAATAATTTTTTGCCCTGTGGGTCTTTGAAATCACAAAAGACAGGAACAACATCACATTATCAGCACTTCTACACGATTTATAAGCAGAGGAACAATTGGATATTTTTAATATCGCTCTATCATCATTACTTTGTTTTTTTAATTCTTTCAATTATTTCTTACCTTCTTGCTTGTCTCTGCTTTTATGAATAAATCACAGATAATTTTTTGTGTCTCAAAATTAGTCACTATTACTGCATATTATACTCCAGCCAGACATCATAAACTTAAAACATAGCACTGCCGGGTATAAAAATGCAAATGAAGATTCATAAATCGAAACCATATGGCCCTTAATATTATCGAATGAGGTGCTAAATAGTAAAATCACTATTATAAAACCGGCAGTGGTTCTTCATTCTGATTGGTTGAAACGCGTTCTAAGCCGTGATAAAATACCTCGGTAAACCCACAGTTCAGACCGCATTACATAAGTATCACTGCGCCACTGTTGCTGCGTACTGATTTATGAAAATAAACACCACAGTCTTTAATCATATTTTGAATTTGTCTACAATTGCACAATTAATGGCGATGTCCAGATAAATGTCAATAAATATTGTTGAGTCTTCTCGTCAATAAACAGAAAACGTTCCCTGAGGAGTTTCTACTTCACATTCATATTTCCGCTTTTATCCACTGGGTGGCGATCTTACCCCAACTTAAACACTGACGCATTCACTCAACACTAAAAACACCGTGTAAATTTTGATTGTGGCTCTGAATCTGATCTCTTAGAAAAGCTCTTCACAAAATTGAATTATCTCCGCTTTAGCTGAAAAATTGAGAGGTGATAAGAGAACAAATGAAGGTAGGATGAAAAGTTTTTTTTTTGGTGTTTGAAAGCGGAGTGTCTGTTCTTTCATTTTATGTTTATTTAAAGAAGAACATTTTACTGTAAGGCATTATTAAAACTGGTTGGAAACTTTAAAAAAAAAAAAACGCTTACGGGAAAAGAGTAAAGCATGCTTCCAAGCATATTTAATCATCACTTCAACAGTTGCACGATATAAATGTTAATGTAAAAATTAGATGAATGTTGATTTATGAAAATAAACACCCCAGTCTTTAATCATATTTTCATTGTGTCTTTGCTGCGTCTGTGTTGCTTAAGAACTGCGCTCTGTTGCAGCCACACTTGATTTCAGAGGAACTGCTTAGATTGGCGGAAGAGTAATATTTGTACTAATATAATTACAACTTATTTGTGTTTTATTTTATGAAATCCTGCTATGCATATGAAGTAACCGTTTTATAAAAGCAATAAGCCCCGCAAAGCAGTGAGGTTACAGTGCATTTTATAACAGCTAAGGGGCGTTGTTAGGCACGACGCGAAGTAACCAACTGCTTCTTGGGGCTTATTGCTTTATTCTGAGTGGATTTAGCTGGAATTGCATGCATTTTTGCTTTGTATTGCAAACACACACAGGCAAGAGTACATGCAGTTGATGTTTCAGAACACATTTACATAGTCATTCACATCTAAACGCACACAACATGTGAGAGATTTGTAAGTTTTAACAACAAATGCTTATAGTTATACCATAGAAGATAGAATTGAGCAAACACACACACGCACACACTTATGCTTCATAAACATTCAGTACTCTGTGATTCACGAGCTCATATTCTCTGCCTTCAAAGGTCTGTTAATATATCACTGTCAGTTGGCCTCGAGTGCCCCGTCATTATTCTCCGGCTCTCAGACTGTCTTTGATATCTGTCACTGTTATGTAACGTCAAAGCCTCCTGTGTATATTAAACATATATTATTTCAGGTCAAGCTTCGAACGCTCTGTTGTTTTGCTTGAATGAATGATAAATTAATGAATGAATGTCTATATGCTTTGTCTGGTTTTTCTTTAAAAAAATACTGGGTTATTTTCAATCCAGCAATGGGTCAAAAACCGACAAACCCACTCCGTTGGGCTGTAATTAACCAAATCTGGGGTTGTTAACCCAAAATGCTGGGATGTTTTAACTCATTGTTGGGTCAAATATACAAATTTTCACAATTTTTAACACAGTGGCTGAGTTTGTCCCTCTTTGTACAATGAGCAGTGGTGGCAGGTGACTTCTTTTTTTTTTTAGGGCGCTCGATGCAAAGTTCGTCACAACATGTATGTAGCCCGTCATGTGTGTGGTTCGTCCATTCAAATTCGTCATGTGTTCTGCAGGTCGAGTGATCTTATGTGCATCACGTGTCTTGTCAAAATAAGTGCCTGCTGCAGACGCATCTAAAGGGTTTATTTTAAGGAGACGCTTGTGTTTGCCCAGATACTCGTTTAATCTCATACATAATCAGAGTTTACTGTTAAGGGAGTGTCTAGCATGTGTTTTGTGAACGTGAGCGTCTCTTTTATCATAAACGGTTTTGACCCGTGTGTAGCAGGCACTTATTTTGACAAAACACGTGATGCACATGGTTCACATGATGCAACAAACACATTTTAAAAACACGAGCAACACACATGACACTCCGAACACATTTGAATTTGCGCCTCTCGGATGAGCAGTCACGAGCCGCCACTGACAATGAGTAGGCATGCACAATATACCGAAATATCGGAATTGTGCATATGGTAATATGCATATCGAAATAGATTGCAATAACTAAATAATTAAAAGATTTACATAGTTTAAGTTTGGCACATGAATGAGTGCTTGTTTGTGCTTTGACATGTGAAAGATGATCAATGATCAGAAAGAATGTGAAACATGTTTCTTATATGATTTTCAGGGTTTAAATATTTGAATAAGTATATGCATTATTTAGTTATTTAATTACTTTAATTTATATTCAAAATCGTGCAGCCCTAACAATGGGTACACAGAAAGACAAACAAGCAGAACCATTACTAAAATTCTTAGAAAGAAAGATTAAAGAATATAAAGGAAAAAGATTGAAGCAGGTTTTCAAGAAGCTTTTATAAAAATGATCATGGGTTTAATTGACTCATTAGGAATGAACTACCTATTAGTGTTCAAATAGCCAAGTTTTGCCATCTGGACGCGATAAAAATACTTAATGTGAATACTTCCACATCCTACTGAAAAGCCTTATGTGATATTCAGTCATTCATGCACAAGTCATATTGCACGTGAATGGTCGCATTCAGCGTGAATGTAGCTGCACTGTAATTCTTTAATTTCTCAGTTTGGCACGTGAAGCTTTTGACAGTAGCATATTAATGACCCTCACATGAGTCATACGAGCTAAATCCTGACCCACAGCTATACCAGCTTGTAAAAGATGAGCAATCACTATGAAAGGGTATTTAATATGAGTTTAAAGTTCCGACTTTTCATTGATGGTCTAACCTGCCACGCGCGTCTTTGGTTGGGTAAAATATTAATGAGTTACATTAACTTAGCCTATACACATAAATTTCCACATCTGACCCATGAGTTAAAACAACCCAACATTTGTAAAATGTAGGCTACAGTACTTTTACGCGTCTTGGAACGTGATTGCGTTGCGCTCAGTTATGCTTTTTTAAACCCAATAACCTTACTGTGTGACAGTCCCTTTAACACACAAACACGCATGGGCATACAGCTGTAAAAGCATGCACATCTCTTATTTTCAGTTGGAAAAATAGCGCGCGCGCAACTCACCGGCGTTTCTCAGTTTCCTATTTCTGAGCACCGAGATGATGACCAGCACGTTTCCGAGCACATCCACCACGCTCGTGAAGATCAGCACGCTGGCCAGCACCGTGACGACCCACAGCGGCCGCGCGCCCGCTCCGGTTCCCCACGCGTGCCCGTCCCCGATATCCGTCCCGTTCCTGATGATGGTGACATTCTCGGGCATGTCGAACAAACTTCACCATGCACCGAAGAACGGTGTTTTTCTCACGGAGCTGTTTCCATCATCATCTTCCCCACGTTTCTTATATTTTCAAGCAGCTTTTGGAAGCTCGCTGTCCGGTTTTGTTTCCCCATAAACGTGCCATATAAACACAGACGTCCCGCCCGGTTCTTCTTCTTCTGACTGATGAATCATATGTTCAACTTTTTCATGATGGTCCCGCTCTTTGAAGGTCTCCACGTCGCGAGCTCTCTTCAAAGTCACTCTGGGTGACAGCGCGTGCTGGTCTCGAGCTCCTCTGAGCGATGCGTGCCTGTGGCGTGCGCTCTGGTATGTCCCATTGATCGGTAATGTGGAAAAACGCGCGGGTGTGCGTTCACTCCTCATTACATTTTCCCTCTTCTTTTGTGTTCAGCACCTTACACTGATGCTGTGGCGGTTACGAGATATTCAGAGACACCCCTCCCCCCAAAAAACTGTCAAACGTGGACACGTTATTTCGCGTATGCCCAGCAAGTAGTGGGTATTTATTAATTCAGTGTCGGTGGCGACGGAATCAGATGCCTTAGGTCGGATGTCGTATCCCTGTTTCGGTTTTAGATAAACGCCCAAGTAACGAAATATTTGTGAATGGGATGACTGGGTTTTGACACCATAGTGTCGTTTAAAAACCTAATCTCCTTCATTATTTATTTACTGTTTCTGTGCGTTTGAGCTGCCGTTAAACAAAAGTATTCAACTTATATGATTACAAGTCAGTAATTCGGGATTTCCTCAATTAAAAGCGATTTCCTCAACGAGCCTCAACGCGAGTCGCGGTGGAGCGCGCTTCCCCTTGAGTTTTCGGTCCAGTTTTTGGACACCTCAAATTAAACGGCGGCTGGAGAGACGGTGCTCCTTGTTGTTGCCATAGTCGAGCCCGAAACCGCTGTGTGCGCGAGCACCCGCCATCGCTGTCTTCAGCTGCCCCGTGCACTCTCGCGCTTGAAGCGCCCGCGAACTTGCTCTCAGAGCGCGCAAGTGCACGTGAGGGCGTCCCGCTATAAATCACGGTGTTGATTTTAAACGTCTCGCAGATTTTACACCGACTACAGCCCAGTTTGCTGACTAAAATAAATGTAATTCACTACCCAAAGACTAATTATTAGACGTAAAATAATAAACTTTAATTTATCTAAATCATATGGAACAGAAGGGTTACTATCACATTAGTGTTTAACTCAGATGTTGTTGGAAAATACAAAGTTACGCAATAATGAATAATGTCTTTTCAGCATGTAAAGAATATTTTATTTTTACTGACCTCTATCATGCAAACAGATAGGAGCCAAAGTGAGATATGGTAGAGAAGTAATTCATTTAAGATGAACAGGGTTCATGTCCTTGTGCGGAGCGGTGGCCCATTCCACCCCAATTTTGCATCACGTCTGCCAGGATCTGCCCTGCCAGGCACTCACTGAGACATACATACACACACAGTCAGAGAGATTATCCCAGCTTAACACAACCCTGCTTCACCTTTCACATTTTCTTGCTGCTTGGAAAGAAGTTCCAGAAAATTAACTATATTCTCATATAAAGCCATACCACGGACTCACCAAATAAATGTTTCCTCTGCATGGTTTAATCTAATCTTTGCACTCATTATGGAAGAAAAATGACCTCTTAATGGTGCCAAGTCTGGGCAGTGCATATAAAGTGATTTAAATACATATTATTTATCATTTAATTTATCTTAATATCTAAGTAAGGGACAAAATATTAGGGTAGTAAAAGTGGAATTTATCTAAAAGTGACGCATGCATTAAAAAAATCCCACTATAAGGCCTCATACTTTATTGTCTTATTTTAATTAATGCATGTCACAGTGCGAACAACACCACAATAGTATTTACAATCAAGTACATGCACAGTATATCTTTTCCTGTTTTCAGATACAGAACAGAACTGGTGATGTTAGCTGGCGCGAGGCTTTATCTCTCCAAGCCAGCAATGGCATCCACCACGCAGCCTCAATTTTTGGGGGATGCAACCCATCCATTCGGTTCGACAGCAACAGATAACACCCTGCCTACTTGAATCATTTCAATGTGAGGTCGGTGTTTGAACGATTAGGATTTTTTACATCAGCACTGTGAATAAGAGAGGCGTTTACTGAATGGAAACCCTAGCTGTGACTTGTTGGTCGGGTGCTTGTGTGGGTACGGGCTGATAGTTTGAGCGCATGGCTCATTAAAGGATCGAGTTATGTAACGGGCGTCTGATTTCTTAGCGAGAGAGTCCTCGCTTTGATGTCACAAAGTAGGAAACCCTCTTGAGAGCGGCGGTGCTTGTCACTGTCTGTATGCATTTGGGTTTAATTTGTACGACGTGTGAAAGAACTCGTGTGTCTGGGACTGTGTGGGAGACATAAGAACTTCAATATCGGAGGAAAATTATCATCTATTCCCACACACTATATTCCGGGTTGTTTCCATCTATGGTCAAACCCAATCATCAGGTTTAGGTTAACCTATGCTGATTGTTTAAACCAATGGTTTGGTTAATTTAAAGGGGTAATGCAATACAAGCAATCTATTTAAACATTTACAAACAACACACCCTAAAACATATAAAGAGGCTGAACAAAAACAAGCTGCCAAGTTTCCGTCTGTCTGTTACAGGATAGTTTTAGGAAGGGAAACCCTAGGAACAAAGTAGTGGTCGACCGATATGGTTTTTATGGAGTGCCGATGTTAAGAAAGCTGTATGGCCAATTACAAATGTTATTACAGTAAATAAGAGACAAACAGAAAATTGGTGAAAATAAAAAACATTTGTTATGCATAACATTTATAAATATTCCCCTTTAAAGTACTTAAAAGACATAATTAATCTGACATCTCACAGTACTGTTTGAATAAGTGTGTTAAACTAATGTGACACAACATAACGTCATGTTAAAAAAAATTCTAAATATCGGACGATATATCGGCATCTTCAATATACCGTCCTAACACTAGTACAAAGATCACATAGTAACTTAATAACTTTGTTGTTACCATTAGATAAATAAGAATAAATATAAAATGTGTGTGTGTGCGTGTCCTGATATTTTTACGTTAGGGACCAAAACGTCTCAACAAAATAAATATATCATCAAATGATGACTTTCTGTGAACATTTTTAGGGCTCCATGAGAAAACCAGCATATAAATTATACAGAATGGTGCTGTTTGAAAAAGTTTTCTGTAATGGGTAGTAGTGTTGTAGTTCTCGAGACCGGTCTCAAGACCACTTTTTAAAGGTCTTGGTCTCGTCTTGGAATCGATCGCATTTTTACTCGGTCTCGTCTCGGTCTCAGACAAAGAGGACTCTGAATTTTATTTCAGGACCGGTCAAGACCACAACTGATGGCACACTGCAAAAAATGATTTTCAAGAAAAAAATCTTAGTATGTTTGTCTTGTTTTCAGTAAAAATATCTAAACATTCTTAAATTAAGATGCTTTTTCTTGATGAACAAAACGACCCAAGAAAATAAGTTTAGTTTTTAGAGGAAAAAATATCAAATTGTGCATAAAACAATTTTTTTTTTCTTTAATTTAGTGTTTAAGAAAAAGGTTCAAGATTTTTTTTCTTACCCCATTGGCAGATTTTTTTTGCTTGTTTATTCACAAAATCACCTAAATTTGATATTTTTGGTATAAAAACTAGACTTATTTTCTTGGGTAGTTTTGCTCATCATGCCTAATCATAAGCATATTCCACATTTTATCATAAGTGTTTTAATGCAGTGATTTGCAATGGTCTTGGTCTTGACTTCTCTGCCGTTCTTGGTCTTGGTCTTGACTCAGTCTCGATCCTTTTAAGTCTTGGTCTTGTCTCGGTCTCGGCCTGTCTTGGTCTTGGTCCTGACTTGGTCTCGGTTTAGGTGGTCTTGACTACAACACTAATAGGTAGGTTATGCAATATAAGCAGTATTGGTATCGTCAAAAGTTTAAAAAAGTATCAGCATCATATTGCTTGAAAAATATCACCCAGAAGAAATGTGCTAATAGTAATCACTGATTTTTAATAAACGTAGCAAAAAGTTGTCATGTCTATTTTGTTTAATAATCGACGGCTAGCAAAAAAAAATCACCTACATAAATATTTTATAGAAGTATTGTTATTGATATCGGAAAATAACTGGTATCGCCCATATAATACCCACAAATTGGCAAGCTGCATTGTCCCTATTCTTTGGCCTTGTCTCAATCAGCTCCCTTATTCAGTAGTCAGGGCACTGATCAGGGAGTCAGCCATTTTAAGGGCTGTCTCAATCGAAAAATCCTTCCAGTGCACTGAACCATTAGTTCCCTAAAAATCCCCACAATTCAATGCAAAAACCAGAGCTATGTTCCCTTACCCGAAATTACTTTTCTGAAGCTCCAAGCAAAAGCATGCGAGGCAACCTTAGGGGCTGTCCACACGGAGACGCGTATCACTGTATACGTATAAATTTGTTATCGTATTGGCGTTTCATCCACACGGATCCGGCGTTTTGGGAGACTGAATCCGCTATTTTTTGAAACCGGGTCCTAAAGTGGATAAATCTGAAACCGACACCCTTGCAGTTTCGTCTGTACAGCCAATCCGTATATTTTGTGAAGCGAAAACGTCATCACGTGTCGGAAGCGGCACACGTAACAGCAACAACAATAACGGCAGACTACTAGTACAGAAGCTACTAAAGCCTACTAGCTTTATTACAGCATAATCTGTTGCTTCTATGCAATTGTGGTGACCAACAAGCGATAATGGACAACACCAAACGTTGGTTATGCGCATGCTCAAAGTCTTCTTCTCCGTGTATAGTGTATATCTGTGGCAGAATTACAGCGCCCCATAATGGTCCGGCATATATACTACACCGCTTTTAGTCGGTTTCAGTGGTTTTGTGTTTACGGATTATTTTTTTAGAGCAAGGAAAAAAAATGATCGGATAGGGAATGCACCGGCTTCGTGTGGACATAGCCTTAATAATAAACTTTTGAAAAGACTAACGTTTGTTTTGGTTTTAATATAAACACACATAGCTAGACAGGAAGAGACCATAGTTTACTTAATATCTAAATGTAATATTCCTTCAAATTTATGCACAGATATGTAATGAGAATAAGGAATAAAATAGTGGCCACAAAACTGTTTGTCACACCTAAATATCCATGAATATAATTTATTTTAAATTAGGAAACAAAATCTAAAACAAAGTGAATTTTTTTTCAAGTAACACATTTCACAAAAATGTTTTTTTTTATAATAAAATTATAAATAGTTTAATCTAACATCGACATTTTGTGTTTGCTAATAGCAGTGACTGGTATGTTTGGTAATTTATTCGTAACGGCACTCCAGCATCCATGGTTTAGTCATGGCGAGAACCGGTTAATCCATACACAAGTTGATCCACACAAGTTAATCAATACAAACGTTGAGGGGAGGGCAATTTGATCTAATTCACCTCACCCGCATGTTTTTGGACTATGAAAGGAAACTGAAGTACCCGGCGTAAACCCACACTGACACGGAGATCACGCAAACCCCACACAGAAACCTTTTATACACCAATATACCAATAGATGGTAAATATTTATAATAATGAACTATACCTGTGACTACTATGTTATGACATAATGCTTAATGAACTGACTTTACAAACTTAAAATGAGAATAGCATCATCAGCTACAATAACAAAAGTTAGCTTTAAGTGTCTAGCATCATTTGTGTGCATGGTTTGCAAGTCCATTGATGTTCATTCTTAAACTATGCAAACACCCATTGGGCACCCCAGAAAACCTGATTATATGGCATCACCTGTTCATTACCATACTGATGTGTTAACTGTCAGCTCTGCTCCATGCTGTCACATCCCGTCTTCATTATCAGGTCTAAATATCCGACATCCAGTCTTTCATGTTACATTAATCTTTCAGTGACGCTCCACTGATACTGAGACGTTAAACTGCTCTGAAGTCATGGACCCCGACTTGCTTTCATTATAGCACATGGGTACAATGTAATCCCAAGGTGAATCCAGTAAAGAAGGATATTAGGATTCATCACTGATGTTTAAATGACACAAGTCTATCTTTATCCCTAAATTCTGTAGAGGATGAAGCATTTTTTTTTTGTAACATTATGTTTATCTCTTAAGCTGTTTAGAGGCTTTCTGGTCAGGTTCAAACATTGGTGTACTCAATAAAGCTAAGATAAGGTTTGTTTAAGAGCTGATCTGAATTCAGTTCATGCTTTATAGACCTACTCAAGTTGGAAACTGCTAAGTCAATCACAAAATACAATGACTGAGATCGAAAAGAGTACAAATAAGTAAATGAAAAAGAAAAAAGAAAACGCACACACACACACATCTAAACTGACGAACCGTCCGGGTGCCAACTCAATCAGTCTCAGGATGTAAGCAGCAATACTAACACACTGCTTTTCTGGCAGATTGAAACTCACAACGTCTGCTCCGTTATGGTCACTGACAGCGGGCAGAAACAATGCTAATGGAAAAAAATACATAATCATGCATAGTTGTGGCTTTTCAAACATTAACAAAGTTAATCCAACTAAAGCACTGATCCAATGAACACAGGTGTTGAAGAGACATCTTTGTGCTTTCTCTGACAGCAGGGGTAAAGTATCTGGAAGAGTTACAGTCCTGCTGTCCTGGGTTGAGATAAAGACAAAGATCTCGATGTGTGAGCACTAAAATTGCCCCATCACCAGCCTAAAATAAACCTCGCGGAGCAATTCAGATGCTGTGTGTCAATACACCCACAAAAATCTTGATATTTCCCTGTTTTACTGTTTAGGTCTGGATTTATCTTTTTAATAAAACAAATCTTACTATTGCATCTATTCTTTGTTGATCTTATAAATCTGACTCTCTTTACTATTGCATCTACATTTTGTTCCTACTTAAAAACAATAAACAGAAATTTAACAGACATATACTTTCCCGGGCAGGGTTTAGATTAATCCAGGACCAGGCCTTAGATATATTAGGATACTAAAGTAGTTTTTACAAACATACCTTACAGTAAACATCACTGCCGTGCATCTTGAGGCAAAACAATGGTACTGATACACTTTAAAAGCCCTTATACCATGAGTCTGTTGAATGCTGTATTCTGATTGGTTGAGAAATGTTCCATGGGTATGCATTATTTTTTGATAATCGCACACCTAACTTGTCAAATGTCTTAAAAATAGGCACCAGAGCAATGTTTGTGGTAGCCGTGGTATAAGAGGAATAATTGACTCCGGTCCTTTGAATTATTCGAAGATAATGCACACCTGTGGTGTAACGCCCATGGCACTCCACTTCGAGTTGCATTATTTTCTTATAATTCAACAGCCCATCGTCATTTATTTTTTTACTTAACTGGCACTGTCCTGTTTACTTCATTAATTTAACTGTACATTTTAATCTGCAACAATATATCATTTGTCGTGATAAAGGTCTATTGATGTGGATACACCAAACGCGAATTCAACGATTTGCATGCGTATATTACATAAAAAGTCAATGCAAAGATGCAAATATATGCAAAATGTGTGGGGTAATGTGAATGACAGCAATTAGGTGGCGCGAAAACGTGTAATATTCACCTCAAACGCGTCTTCACAAACTTCGAAAATATTCAACTCAAGGAAAAATGTGCATGACACAAAGTTTTTTACAGGGAGGAACACAATGCTTCACATTTGATGTGTACGCATTATAAGAATGCAGTTTTCATATTTCAAAACCTTTTAGCAGTAATAATAATAGTGACAGTAATTTATTAATTTGTGACAAGAGTATGCAGCAAACCTTTGACACCTAGTGGCCGCTAAAAGTGTAAAACGGCGTTTCAGGCGTCAAAATTGTGTTTACCGCGTCTAGTTTGCCACTTGAACAGTTTGAATGCATTCGCGCGTCTAGACACGCGGAAAAAGCAAGCATTTGACGCGCGTCAGAGGCAAAATCTGCTTCTTGTGGGAGGGGCAAGTGCTATGCAGTTGTCTGTTTGCAAGAAGACTGATGTTGATTGTGCATTTATCGAGAGTTACCGGTTTGTATTTGCTATAGGGGGAAAATAAACGGCGCGGGTCGATAAACGTCACGTGACTCAAAAGTGAAATGTGTATTTACAACTTACCAGGTTGCCCAATGTCCTCACTGACACTCTTCCAAGTGAGGTCCTTTTTATTCCTGTCTGTATAGAAATAAAAACTTGTGTCATATAGCTCTGGGTGACTGCTCACGGACAATATCAAGCGTCCCTTCAGGTTGAATGAGTGACTCTGGGCGGGGCTGCCGCCACAGCAGCAAGCATGCTCCTGATTGATTAACGCGGTGCGAAATTTCGGCAAATATTTCAACTCGGGCGTCAGCCGCAAATTTGCGTCAAACGCAAATGCACAAAAACACCATTCGTGCATTCCACGGCATACGTTCAATTCGCGTAAAATGAGGCGGAATCGCGTCTTCTGCGCCGCGTCAAACACCTCATCTGCGCAGCGAGACCTCCAGACGCGCGTCATCGCGTCTTCACATTGACTTAACATTGAAATCAATCGTGCTTCACGCTTCTACCGTGGCTGGTGTAAATGCAGCATAAAACAAACCTCATTTTTTGTTGATAATGTTATGTATAAAATATACTTTATTGCATTATTTTTATTTATCACAATTAACGTAGCCTTTATTTAATATTTTCACCAGACGCTCCATGAACGACCAAGATTAGGCTGCTAGACCAAAAAATGCAAGAGTTATATTAATTTGAAGGGGTACATTACCTTTTCACACACACACTCATGCTGTTCAGTGGATGGATGTTAGGAAACTAAATCATTGCACAAGCTTCTGAACAACATTTATATATGAGAACAATGGCTAATGTTCATTTATTCAGAAATTCCTCAACAATTAGTTCAACTTTAGCCGTCTGTTCAAAACATTTCACAAGTGACTGCTCCAATGTGGCAGTACAATCAGTCCTTCCAGAAAAACGCAAGTTTTTTGTTGATTTTGCGGCACGTTTTTTTAAAAATGCGATGAAATATGCTGAATATTTATGCAATTTTATGCAATGAAATTGCGGGAACTTGCCAAAATTGTGGGAACTTGCAAAAACGGCGTGAACTTGCTAAAACTGTGACAGAAACAGGGGACATTGCTGTGCATGTGTTAAGTAAATGCAAAATTTTTTAACTTTCTGCTGAGATATATATGACTTTTGCTACGTAAATGCAGGGATTCTAATCATGCAAGCCCCGCATATTTTGCAAACAGAAAAAAGGCGAAAGTGCGGCTTATTTAAAAAATGAATAAATATGCGGACTTTGGCTGATTATGCATTGAATCATCCGATCGCTTAATCAAGTTTTTCTGGAGGGACTGATTAATGCTAGTTTTCCAAGAATCTTCTCATCAAAGATGTTGCAGTCTTTACTTTGTTGGGTCCGACCTCAAATCCACAACCCGTAAGTAAACACATTTTAAGTAGTGCTGCACGATAAATTGCACGCGATTGTCATCTCGTTGATTAAAAAGCGCCATCACATGCTTTCAGAACCGGCTGCCGGTTGCAGCTTTTGAAAGCAGGTGATGATGATTTACTACTAATCACTGAACCGGCTTTACTAAAAAAGGTGCGCCAGATAATCGCATGCGATTTATCATTCAGCCCTAACTTTAAGTTACATTATGGAGCCAGAGAAAACTGAAATGATATATTGTAAACTGTTATGAAACGCTAACTAGATGCTTACTTGTTGTTTTGTAACGTTAAAGTCTTTGGTAGCCACAATTTTTGATCTGTTGGAAATCAGACGTTGTTGGATTGTTTTCTTAAGTTACAGACACCGGCCCTGTTGGTATCTGTTTGTTTATTGAGTTAAACATGGTAAGGTTAAAATCTCTTATGGTGCATTCACACCAACCGCGGTAAAGGCGGCAAAAACTCGCTATTCACGCTCGCTGCTTGTAATCACGCCATTACTACAGCAAGGTCCTGATTGGTTAACGCGGCGCGGAAATCCGCCAAAGTTCAGATTTTTCAACTAGTGCGTTTCCCGTGGCAACGCTCAATTCACGCGGAACGCGCCGCAGGATGCCTAATCGCATCTTTGCATTGACTTAACATGTAAATCACACGTGCTTGCTGCCTCTACCGGGTCTGTTGTGAACCCTGCATTAGTCTCTGTGTCTGTTGGTTTACTAACCTAACATTTCGTGTACAGAAACTAACATTTAAAGTATGGGTAACGTTATTTCAACTGTGTATTTCACTTATAAAACAACCGGCCAATCAGAAGAAAGGCTCATGAATATTACTTATTACAAGCCAAAACGACCTGTTTTTAGCAGAGCTCCTGTAAGAGGAGCTGTAAAAATATATAGAGATTGTTTTTGGTACTTAAACTGCAAATATATATTCTTAAGGACATCATAACTTAAAATAAAACTCCAGAACACTTTGAAATATGTGACCTTTAAAGTGACCCAAATCGAACAGAAATTTGAATAGCATGATACCTACATACAAGATTTTAAAGAAAATATTTGAACTTATTATTTACAGAGATAAATTATAGTGCTTAAGCAACCTCTCACTTTAAACTTTTTTAAAAATAGCTCAATTTTCTTGAGAATAAATCATTTAAGTGGACAACATAGTGGAAAAACAAAGCTATAAATTAAAAGAGCAGATGTGACTGCAGGTGTACAGAGATATCTTCATCTTTAATGCAATTATGCAAAAACTAATTTTAATGAAACATTGGTCTGTTTGTGCGAAGCGTAATAACATTATTCATCATCACTATAATGCACAACCTCTTAATAAACAGATTCTCTTCACTGCAGACTGAGCATTCAGAAAAGAAACTCTCAACGCCACGAAACTATTGAAGTTTTACCTAAAGATGCTCACAGTGCCTAAATCTGGTTAGAAGCCCATCAGAAGGCGAGTGTCTGTCAGCACTGAGAGCATGTACATCGGTTCAAATGAATAAGCTCTTAAAGGCAAAAAAATTGAAGCACCTTAAAAGCCACAGCAGTTGGGGAGATAATGAAACTCAGAAAGCTTTCAAAGTGAGAGATCTGATCTCTCTCTCTCTCTCTCTCTCTCTCTCTCTCTCTCTCTCGCTCTCTCTCTCTCATACACGCACACGATTAAACACCAAATCTCTGTAGTTTCTCAGTTTTGGAAAGACTCTTAAAGTCTGAAAATGAGTTACTATCGATCCCGAACTCTTGTTATACAACACAACAATTGTAAACATCTGAAGTGGAGTTATTTCCAAACCGAAAAAGTTTAAAAACGTGTTATCAACCTGACTGCATGACAGTTTTATTAACACCTATGATGTGGGAGTGAATTTTACACAGTCAGAAAAAGGTACAAAAGCCATCACTGGGACCTTTAAAAAGCTCCTAATATTTATTATTTTTTTTAGTAGGTACAGATATATACTTTTGGAGGGCCCAGTACCCCTAAAGTTATGAATGTGTACTCTTTAGGTACAGAGGGTGTAGGATACTTATGCAGACATTTTAAAGCCACAATATGTCAGATTTCCTTAAAAAAGTATAGTGTAATATATTTAATGCAGTTGTATCCTTACATTATCCACAAAGTTCCCAAGGATTTGTTAATACAGAGAAATTCCTGTTTTAAAGGTCCCGTTTTTTTCTGTGTTTTTAAAGCTATGATTGTGTTTATGGTGCACAATGTAATATAACAAAAACCCAATATACCAATATACACGCAATATCACAAAAACGTTTTTTTTTTTTCACACAATTACTTATCTCTTTACACTGTAAAAAATGATTTTCAAGAAAAATAAATCCTTAATATTTTTGTCTTGTTTTCAGTAAAAATATCTAAAAATTCTTAAATTAAGATCTATTTTCTTGATGAGCAAAATGACCTAGGAAAATAAATCTAGTTTTTAGACAAAAAATATAAAGTATATAGTAAATTAGTACTTAAAACAAGCAAAACAAAAATAAAATCCATCTGCCAATGGAATAAGAAAAATCTTCTTGAAATAAGTTTACTTTTTCCATAAACACTTGATTCAACATTTTTTGTTTTAAGCACAAATTCGCTTAAATTTTATATTTTTGTCTAAAAACTAGACTCATTTTCCTACACTCCAAAAAATGATTTTCAAAAAAAAATTCTTAGTTTTTTTTGTCTTGTTTTCAGTAAAAATGTTCTTAAAAAAATTTCTTAAATTAAGATGCTTTTTCTTGATGAGCAAAACAACCCAAGAAAATAAGTCTAGTTTTTAGACCAAAAATATCAAATTTAAGTGATTTTGTGCATAAAACAAACAAAAAATCTGCCATTGGGTTAAGAAAAAAAAAGTTTTTTGCTTGAATTTAGTGTTTAAGAAAAATGTTCAAGATTTTTTTAAGCAAAAAAATCTTGAAAGTTTTTCTTAAACACTAAATTCAAGCAAAAAACTTTTTTTTCCTTAAACACCTACACTGCAAAAAATTATTTTCAAGAAAAAAACATTTGTGTATTTTGTCTTGTTTTCAGTAAAAATATCTAAAAATTCCTAAATTAAGATGCTTTTTCTTGATGAGCAAAAATATAAAATTTAAATGTTTTGGTACATAAAACAAGGAAAAAAATCTGCCAATGGGTTAAGCAAATTTTTCTTGAATTTAGTGAAAAATGTTCAAGATTTGTTTGCTTACCCCATTGCCAGATTGATTTTCTTGTTTTATGCACAAAATCACTTAAATTTGATTTTTTGGTCTAAAATCTAGACTTGGTCGTTGTGCTCATCAAGAAAAAGCATTAATTTAAGAATGTTTAGGTATTTTTACTGAAAACAAGACAAAATTCTAAGAATTTTTTGTTGAAAATAATTTTTGCAGTGTAATTGAAAAAAATATTGGCAGATATTTTGCTTGTTTTAAGCACACATTTACTTAAATTTTATGTTTTCTTTTCTAAAAACTATGATGCATGCACGTGAAAATATTGAGTTGTGCGTGCGCACATGACGCGGAAAAAAGTATACCGCTGCCTTCAGCTTAGCTTGACTCTAGTGACAGCAGTGGCAGTTCACCCCTCACTCAAGTGACCACGCCCTTAATTATGCAAAACTTAATTATGCATGCTTAACATAATTTAAACGAATAAGTTACAAAAAAATTCACCCTTCCCTCACAGTTTTCATAAAGAGAAAAATTAAATATATAAACCAAACACACTTGTACCAGGCTGTAAACATATTATTTTCTGCTGTAAAGTTGGGCATTTTAACATGGAGGTCTATGAGAATTGAATTGAAGCCTGTCGATGAATTTCAGATTAAGTCACTTCCATATTGGCTTCATCAGAGAGATCGAAAGGTTGCCCCTCAGTATAAACATGATTTGGGAATTTCAAACGTCTCTAAATGGTTAAAACAACACCGCCTATCGTTCCTTTGTTGTTGTATAATAGCGACCTCTAGTGGTGAAAATCTACATATTGTAGCTTTAATCTCTTTTGTCTTTAGCAAATTAACCTAATGTAAGACAATGGGTATCAAAATAATCAAACACATGCATAACTTCATCGCAATATTCAGTTTCATCAATATTCGGCATTTTTTATTTTAGCATTGGTTTAAAAAAATAATAACAATAACACAAAGCAAGCAAAACAAAAATAAAATCCTGAAGTAAAAAAGACACTTTACATGTATCACAAGCATTTTTAATACTGTTTTACACAGTCAACAAAACAATTTAAGAGCTGAAATTAAAACTAAACGATCAAACGACGACCAATTAAAATAAAACACGCTGCAAGAGCAGAGCAATTCCCTTTAATTATAAACACAATAAAAAAATATATAATTTCAAAAGATGGACAGAAATGATATTTCGAAAGAAAATACAAAGACAAAAACTTGAAAGAAAATTGAAGCACACAAGCAAAACCCATGTGTGCGTTCGGCTGTTAAAAATGTTAAATGCAAAGTTCATATTTGTGATTTTGTCCTTTTCATCCACGTCAAACGCTCGCAGGACGCAATAACCCTGCCATCAATGCAGTTCAATATCTACAAAATCTGCATTTGAAGAACTTATATATACACTGTACAACAAATTACGTCAAAATTACAGCTTTTACAAAAAATTATCGCCCAATGGCATTCGTTACAACAGTACACTCTCTGAAAGCAAATGTCACAACGTTAAACCCCTTACGTCAACATGTTCCCTTTAAGACTTATTTGCATTTCCAATTTAAAATTGGTCCACAGTATTCTCTCACTCACTCGCTCTCTCTCTCTTTCTCTCACAGACACGCATTTGGGTCATATTTTATTGATTTCCCTTTTCTTTACATTTTCTTTTGGTGTATGTTTTCTTTTATCCCGTATTCTGTTTCAGGCCTTCTCTCTCTCTCTCTTTCTCTCTGACTTACAGTTATTGCTTTCTCTCGCTCATATTCTGTTTCTCTCTTTTGGACCGTACGCTACAGGCTTGTGTCATTCTTGCATTGCATGTGCCTCTGAACACAAAACACATCTCCGATCAAAGACTGATAATGACTTGCTGCTTACTGTATGGCTTTCTGATATGCAATCATGATATTTTTGTAAGACATGACCTTAATGAAGGACACAGACACACAAAGCATATTAATGATCAGTTTGAAAAATAGGGCTTTAAATATGACATGACAATGATTTCATATAGGGCTGCTGTATATCTGAACTTATCGCCCATCAATTTAGTGCAAATAATAAACAGAAAAAGTTTAAAAAGATACAGAACTTCCAATGTAGAGAGATACAGAAAATCTGTGTGCTTATTTATATTAATGTACATCTGTGCACACACACAAACTTATCCCCGAAACCTAGTGAACTGTCTCACTGTCTACATAGGCAAGGTGAAATCTTAATCAAATTTTAACCTCGCAGGTGATTTGAAACGCTCTACACAGACAAAAAACTTTCATAACGTCATTAACTCTTTCCCCGCCAGCATAAAAAAAACTTACCAGCCAGCGCCAGCATTTTTCATCATTTTCACAAAAGTTTAATGCCTTCCAGAAAATGTTCTTCTTAAAATATATAAACATACAATATATTAAATGAAAAAAACTGGAAAAAAGTTTCATCATACCTTCATTCCTTCTCTTTTTATCACCTCTCAAATATAGGTAGGTTTCTTCAAAAGCACAAAATTTTATAATTTAGAGATAATTCCATTTTTGTGGAGAACTTTGGATAGAAATCCGATTCAGAGCGATCCTCAAAACTTACACGGATATAAAGCTGTTTGCCCTAGGGAGATACTTCAGTGTTTTATAAATTGATGAAGTTGATAAGTTGATGCCACCTGGTGGATAATAGCGGTATTGCGGAAAGCCGGATATACTCGTCATTGGCAGGGAAGCATTTTCTCTTAATTGACGCGTTAGCGGCAGGGAAAGAGTTAAGCTTCGCCTTTGTTTTTAGCTGGGTTTCCATCCAAACATGAAGTAAATCTTTGCAAAAAAAAGCGAATTAGGTGCGTTTCAATCAAGTTGTTAGAGCGAATGACAGTGGTATTGGTAGTAACCAACAGTAAATAAAACAGAAAATGGAGACAGGACTGCATTTAGTTACGATCTGGCAAGTTATACATTTTCGCTATGCTGTGCACAGAAGAAATAATGCAGACAAGGGCATAACGTCAACGTCGAGACCCTTATATGGGAAAGACAACATCAGCGGAAACAGCTAGACAGAATTGGCTATATCAGAATTTATTCTGCAAATGCGTTTCCATCTCCTATTATTCACACCACCTCAAGTGGGCGGTTTATGCAAATTAAGAATTTTTCATTCTAAATTTGCCATTTCTATTACTTGTTTCTAGATGCACATAAAATCAGGGTGAAGGAAACCCAGCTATTGCGTTATGTATTGGCGACCTCTAGTGGTAAAAATATTACATATTGTGGCTTTAATATTTAATATGACAGAATAAGGTTGTCAGAGACTTTAGCCTGGATTTCACAGACAGGGTCACATTTGGCTGGTCAGAGTGTTTTTTGGTTTTGGGCTGGGAGAAATGCACATTTTTAAAATGCTTTTTAATACATTTTGTGCCATTTGTGTTGATTTTGTGTTCCAATAAATAAAAGGGACAACCGGAGATGTGTTAAAACAACACAAAATGTCTTGTTCCAATAATAACACAGAGATGTGTCTGGTTAGGGACAACACATTAATGTCAAACTTTAAATGTGTTGTCCTAAACTACACACAAAAAAGTTTGACATTAGCATATTCTTATGACCCTCCAATAAGCATAAAAAGCCGTAGCGCACAAATATTGGGTACAAATCTTAGTTTTTTAAAATTACACTATGATTAACAATAATCAACTTTTTCCAGCATCCTTCACATCAAAATCCAGTATGCCTGTATAAGTATACAGTTCACCAGGTTTCAGAACCGAGCCAGACTGTCACACGCTTTCATACACGTAGGGCGACACAAAAAATTAAATGGTGAAAAACTATAAGGAGATTTCTGGAAACTTTTCTACAGATCATTGGTCTCCGGTTGCTTCATCACTTCTTGTTGCTTTAATCCAGTGGTCCCCCATCTATGACATCACTTCCTGTGCTTTTAAATTCGGGAAGCTCTCTTCTCTGCGCATGCAGAGGGCGGAGCTTAGAGTTCTGTCTTCATTTTAACCTATGCAACAGTTTAAGTCTCGTTTTGTCTGTAAGCGCACAGGTAACCGCGTGTATATGTGCGTATGAGCATCACACCTCAGTCTGCTGCGTAAGCAGGTGCGAATGCGAGTCCTCCAAACTATCTAAACTTCCACCCGTTTCCGACCCTTCGATTCCTCGCGGCGTCAAGGAAACATCCGACACGGAGGAAGTGTTGACGGAGAGGCGCTCCTCCCTGCCGGCAAAAGTGCTAAACTCCTCCCCCGCCGAGCCGAGCGGCAGCTGATGCGGGGGGAGATATTGGCTGGGGTGAAAATGTGGGCGGGGCTTGCGGTCCCCACTGAGCGTGCTGTCCCTGGAGGCGGGTTGATTGGCGGGCGATGTATCGTCGTACTCGGTGGGAAGAGGTGGGGGCAACTGGTCCTGCGACATCATAAACTCCTCGTCGTGGGGAGGTGGGTAGTCGCTGTCAATATCAAACCCACCGAGGTAATAATCGGTCTCTAAGGGCACGCCCACTTCGCACGTCTCGTAGGTGGGCACTTCCTCAGGAAGGTCAGGTAGGCGCGTGTTCGGCAGCCAGTCGGAGGTATCCCAGTGGTACGCTGTAAAAACAAACATACACAGGAAGTGAGTAACTGTCACATGACTAACGTGTCACACAGTCAGTTTAGTCCGCATGCTTTGGCATCCCATGCGGAGTTTAACAGGTTAGACATCCTGTCCCAAAAGCCCATTTGCAATCTCCCTGGAAAATAATTCCCCTAGGGCTGCATTTGGGACAGGACTTTTATATTCAACATGCACATCCTGGGAAAGTGAGTGAACATGCCTGCAGGGTGACAGAAAACACAGCCGGTACGTGAAGTCACTGACGCGTTCCCATACAAGCCAAATGCATTAATCCAAAACAGCAAACAACGCGTAAACGAAAATAAATGAGTGTGAGGCTGGCATGCAGCGATGCATGAAACACAGAAGCGCAGGGACGCACACACAAAACACGGACCACTGTACAAAACCTAATCCTCAATATCACAAAACATCAATATCAAAGCAAAGCACACAGTCAGCGATGGAAGCGGCGCTGCGGGGGGAACGAAGACGAGAAGAAGGTAAAGGGTTGACACACTGATCTGTGCGTTTGCGTGCATGCGTGAGTTTGTAGACAAAGAGCATCTCTCTCGGCCGGATGATGTGACGTTTCCCAAAATGCAATAGCTCGACTTGTCAGCAGTACGGAAAGAGAGACCGAAACAAAGGCTGAAAAGGGAGGAGGGTCAGAAACTCTGCTGAACAAAGCGAGAGCGAGGGAGCAAGAGAGTGAAAGAAAGAGAGAGAAAGAATCACCTCTGTTGTAGTTTTGACCTTGATCCATAACAGACACTGGCAGGTGGAAAGAAAGGACAGAGAGACAGGGAAAGAAAGAGAGATGTTGAGGTCAGTACCAAGCATACCGCACACACCGGCATGAAAAGTAAACAAAAAGAGATTTTAATATTTTCTGAAAAATAAGAAAAAACAGTGCAAGTGTTGCCAGGGTGTAGATATGCAGTTGCTTGCTAGGTGGATGTAATGGTAAAAGCGCACTTTACATACAGTATTAAAGGATTACTCCACTCTCGTAAAAAAATCCAGATTTACCCACGCAATGTCATCCAAGACATTTGTCTTTTTTTGTTCAGTCAAGAAGAAATTAAGTTTTTTGAGGAAACATTCCAGGATTTTTCTCCATATAGTGGATTTCAGTGGACCTCAACAGTTTATAGTTTCAATGCAGCTTCAAATGGCTCTAAAGATCCCAACTGAGGCATAAAGGTCTTATCTAACAAAACGATCATCATTTTCACAAAAAAATAGTTTAAACCACAACTTCTCATCTTTTATTAGCCGTGTGATGCGCCTGCGTGACCTTATGTATTACGTAATCACGTCAAAAGGTCATGCGTTACATGTGTTAACTCTTTCACGGCCATTGACGAGTTATCTTGTCAATTAAGATAAAACATTTGCACAAAAAACGTGTTTCTGATGAGGTTTTATGTTAATCGAATCCGCGATTATCCACTAGATGGCGCACTTAATTTATAAAAACTGAAGCTAATTTTTTTAACTAATTTTAAACTCTGTGTATGTTTTAATTATCGTTCTGAATCTAATCTCTAACAACATTTTGTTTCTTTGTTTATTGTTTGTTTGAAAGCAGATTGTCTTTACGGAGCCCCTAAGGGGACATGGAGCAAAAATTAAATAAAGTTTAGTTTCGCGTGCACACATAAAAATATCGTGTGCTCACGTGAAACTATCGCGTTTCGTTTCACATGAGCACGCAAAACGAAACGCGATAGTTTCACGTGGAGCACACGAAACTAACTATTTACAAAAAATTCTGCACGTGAAGGTTTCGCGTGAGCACATGAAACTAAACTTTTGATTTTTTTGTCCAATGTCACCTTAAGGGCTCGGTAGGTCTGTTCTGTCATTTGATATATTTGTATGTTTATATATTTTTAGAAGAAATTTTTTCTGGAATGCATTTTGTGAAACTTTTGTGAAAATTACAAAAAAGTTGGCATTCAACTTAAAAAAACAAAAAGGCTGGCGGCGAATAAGATAAACACCCACTTGCAGATAATTTTAAACAATAAACTGACACAAAGACATTAATTATTATCATTTGACATACAACAATGTCAGAACTGGTCCTCTTTCTCTACACTTGTAAGTGGTAGTTTCGCATATGTCAAGCGTGACGTTTCAACATGATTACGTACATAAGATCACGCTGGCGCCTCACATGGCTAGTGCAAGTCAAGAAGTTGTGGTTTACATGTACTTTTTTTTGGCAAAAATGTGCATCGTTTTGCTAGATAAGATCCTTAAGGCTAGGTTGGGATCGTTTAGAGCCCTTTGAAGCGGCATTGAAACTGTTGAGGTCCACTAAAGTCCACTATATGGAGAAAAATCTTGGAATGTTTTCCTCAAAAAACTTAATTTCTTTTTTTGACTGACCAAAGAGAGACAAACATCTTAGATGAAATGGGGGTGAGTAAATGATCAGATTTTTTTATGAAAGTGGAGTAATCCTTTAACAGCAAGGATGCGTGAGGTTTTTTCCAAGTCTGAAGCCCAAGTGGTGCAAGATGAGTTACTGTATGTACTTATCCTGCATTGTTTGGGCTTCAAACTTTAAAAATCTCAAATCAAGTCACTTGACTTACTGTACAACTGAGATGTGTGCTGTTACAAAACAACCACAATGAAAGCCGTCACTGTTACTATGGTAAAATGTTACAAAATTCGATATGGGATCTTATTCAGACAGTATAAGCAGAATCTTTATGCTACTAGTGCTGTTTCCTAAGCTAAACATTAATATTACTGCTCATACTTTGGTGATTCAAACAAACTCAAAGTATGAGCAATCTTTTAAAGCAAACTTTCCTTGGCAAACAAACACCACTGAGGATTAAGATAGAGGCTTACACTGTCTGAAGAGATCCCATATTCAATAACAGGAATTATGTGCGGTAGGGATTTTTTTTGAGGGTAAGATGAGCAAGAAAAAAATTAATGCAGAAGAGGGAAAAAGAGAGAGCATGGTATGCTGTTAAGTCACTCGTTTGATCTGTGTTGCTGACTATTATAAGATATGATAAGGCTTAGGGCTGTAATGTCAGGTAAATGTGAAGCATAAGGCAAGCATGAGTCTTTCGTCTATAAAATGAAATGCACACAAAAGTGCAGACACTATCAGTTTCTGCGCCTCATATAGCCGTATCAACTACTAGATTCAGCATATTGTGTAATGCTCCTTTTTTGGCTTTAATAAAGATATTATTAAACATAATGTTTAAATTGAATAAATATTTTAGATCTATTAGAACAATTAATTATAATAAGTTAACAGACTAACAGTATAATTACTCAATTGGAACTAGATTTATGCGAGGTAGAGAAAAAACTTTACGATAACGGGACAAATTTGTCTTTCTTGGGATATTCTTAACTTGAGAAATGACTTATAATAATAGTTTTTACTTAGTGTTACATTAAAGGAAAACACCACCGTTTTTCAATATTTTACTATGTTCTTACCTCAACTTAGATAAATTAATACACACCTATCTTTTTTCAATGCGTCCACTTAATCTTTGTAGACTGCGTCGTGAATGTGTTAGCATTTAGCCTAGCCCCATTCATTCCTTAGGATCCAAACAGAGATGAATTTAGAAGCCACCAAACACTTCCATGTTTCCCTATTTAAAGGCTTACATGAAATGTTACATGAGTAAGTATATGGTTGCACAAAATAAAACCTGACGATTTTTAAACGGATAAAAATGAGAACTATATTGTATGGCGAAAGAGCACTTAGTTTGCAGCACTTAGACCTTATCGCGCATTAACATCATCACTCCTGACTCCTCCCCCTCTTGCTCAAACTTCCGTCAGTATTACTGCGCCCGAGGTGGAAGCGCAGCAAACTAAGTGCTTTTCCGCCATACAACATAGTTTTCATCTTTTATCAGCTTAAAAAATTGCAGCGTTTATTTTGTGGCACCATACTTACTCGTGTAACTACTCATGTAACAGTCTTTAAATAGGGAAAACATGGAAGTGTTTGGTGGCTTCTAAAATTCATCCCTGTTTGGATCCTAAGGAATTAATTGGCTAGGCTAAATGCTAACACATTGAAAAAGATAGGTTTGTATTAATTCATCTAAGTTAAGGCAAGAACATAATAAAATATTGAAAAACAGTGGTGTTTTCCTTTTAGACCGAGTCACACTGATCCAACAAACACTAACTTAAAGGACCAGTATGTTGATTTGTAGCAGGATCTAGTTGTGAGACCGTGGATTGCAACAAACAGCAACTCAGTCCACAGCTCACCCCTCTCTTCGAAACGCATAATAAAGCTACGAAAGCCACTACAGGACGAACACATCATCGTCTGAGACAACGTATTGACAAAATGCGCTCTATAGAGCAGTTTGTCCATTTAGGGCTACTGTAGAAACACGGCGGCGCAAAACGGCGACTTCCATGTAGTAGCCCATGTAGCTAAAAACGGCTCATTCTAAGATAATAAAAACAATACAGTTTATTATTAGGGCTGGGTATCGATTCAGATGTTCCAGATCGATTCGATTTTGATTCCTAAGCTATCGATTAGATTCCGATTCTCAGAACGGTTTTTAGACTCGATTCTGGATTAATTTAAATTAATATAGATTTCTTACAAATACTATATTTATAAAAAAGAGCAAGGGTAATTAATAAAAATAAATTAAAAGCCACAAACCTGTATATTAAACTCTTTAATTTTAGGTACACTTGGGTACATTAAAACAGAACCCATCTCTAATTTTCAAATGCATACAGTTATGTTAAAGGACAAGTTCGGTATTTTACACTTAAAGCCCTGTTTTCAGATTGTTTATGATGAAATAGAACGGTTTTGACTGAAATTTGGACATATGCGGGTGGCCCGAGAATTTTTGGGTGTTTGTTGTTTCACCTCTACAATGGGTTTAATGGTGCACAGGAACAATCCTTCCTAAAATGCATTAAACTTTCGTTTACAAAGACGTGAAACTCACCGAGTGGTCAGGGGTGTTTACTGATATGCTCACACAAAAATCACTGCAAACGATGCTTTCCAACAGCTGTTTTAGCATTCGTTGTAAACTTGTGGACCTATTTTTCCAAACGCCTCATACCCGGACATTCTTCCGCTGAGAGCTTGAATAATAGACACTCCAGCCCAGGTGGTGGCGCTAATCCGCCTTTACCAATTACAGGAATACAAACAACGTTCCCGGCGCGGAGTAATACCGTACCTCACAGCACATCTAATACAACTCAATGGAGTTGGACAAAAACTACGATAAAACCTGTTGGAATGCGTCTTTTGCAGCGATTTTTGTGTGAGCATACCAGTGAACACCTCTGACCACTCGGTGAGTTTCACGTCTTTGTAAATGAAAGTTTAATGCATTTTAGAAAGGATTGTTCCAGTGCACCTATAGACCCATTATAGAGGTGGGAGGTGATACAAGAAACACCCAAAGATTCTCGGGCCAGCAGCATATGTTCAAATTTCAGTCAAAACCGTTCTATTTCATCATAAACAATCTGAAAACAGGGCTTTAAAGGATTAGTCCATTTTCTTAAAAGAAAAATCCAGATAATTTACACACCACCATGTCATCCAAAATGTTGATGTCTTTCTTTGTTCAGTCTAGAAGAAATTATGTTTTTTGAGGAAAACATTGCAGGATTTTTCTCATTTTAATAGACTTTAATAGAGCCCAAAAATGAACACTTAACTCAACACGTAACAGTTTTTTTCAATGGAGTTTCAAAGGACTATAAACGATCCCAAACGAGGCATAAGGGTCTTATCTAGCAAAACGATTGTCATTTTTGACAAGAAAAATAACAAATATACACTTTTAAAGCACAACTTCTCGTTTAAATCCGGTCGTGATGAGCCAACGTGACCCTACGCAATACGTCATGACGTCAAAAGTTCACAGAGGAAGAACGTGAAACTCCGCCCCAGTGTTTACAAGTGTTGAGAACGAGGACCGTTCCTACGTTGTTGCATGTCAACTGATACTAATTAATGTCTTTGTGGCAGTTTATTGTTTACAATGGTCCGCAAATGTGCGTTTTATATATGTAACACGTGACCTCCCTACGTCACTACGCATTTACGTTAGGTCGCGCTGGACCGGATCTAGACGAGAAATTGTGGTTTAAAAGTACATATTTGTTATTTTTCTTGTCAAAAATGAAAATCGGTTCGCTAGATAAGACCCTTATGCCTCGTTTGGGATCGTTTATAGTCCTTTGAAACTCTGTTGAAAAAAAACTGTT